>NC_083731.1:21569139-21915139 GCF_028564815.1 Eubalaena glacialis
AACAACAACAACAAGAAACAAATTTAGTGATATTCTACAAAATAAAAAGCAATCAGGCTATATTCTGTAATATTTTAAAATGTCAACATCATGAAAAATCAAGAAATGCAAAAGAACCACTCCAGCTTAAAAGGAGACTGAAGAGACATGAAAACTAAATACAGTGTACACTCCTGAACTGAAGTAGGTGATGGAGGGAGCCAGTGCTTTAAAAGACATCCCTGGGTAATTGATAAAACCGAATAATATTAGTTAATTATATAAATAATACTAAATAAATGTTAACTTTGCTGAATTTGAAAACTGCACGGTAGTTATGCAAGTAAATATTTTTGTGCAAGAAATACTCACTGAATGTTTTGGAGTAAAAATCGTATCTGAAACGTTCTCAAATGATTCACCAAAAATTACATATGTGTGTACGTTTATGTATATATAAAACATAAACAGATGTATATTTTTTGTTATATTTATATATGTGAGAGAGTATATGCATATATTGTTTTAGCCTCAGACTTTGGGAGGCTGAGTAGCTGAATGTCTATTTCTGTATAGAATATCTATCTTTACACACACGCATGTGCATGCACACAAAAAACAGACACACACAGACTATGATGTAAATGTGTCAGAATGTAAACACTTGGTGAAACTATTTGAGGAATATGTGGGAAATTTTATTCAATGCTTACACTTTTTCTATAAAGTCTGAAATTATTCAAATAAAAATTTTAAAAACTTAAACTTAAAAAAAACTTAAACATGTTTACATGTTCGTACGACATGTAATTGTCTACCATTATTGTTTAAGGAAACACTTTTCAAGGAAGGTGTATATGAAGTAGAATTGGTTTGGTGGCCAAAAAATGCAGGATGATTTGGAACTCCTGTCAGCCTTGTGAGAGAGACCAAATGGCACGACAGGATTCTTACCAACAAGGATTTGGGACACTGCCAGTCTGTCAGCATTGTTTTGCTCCAGTGCAGCTCTACAGGCTTGAGTATATGCAAAGGTTGGTTAACAGCAGGACATGACCTACAGGAATGGCTGGCAGGAACTGTAACATACAACCTTGGACTATGTGACACAAATGGAAATGCCTGTAAAACAGCATTAGCCAAGTGACCAGGCTGGTGAATGACAGTCAGATAGCAGGTGGCTGGGTTTGAGCAAGACGAAGACATCAGGAAATCTCAAGATTAAAAGAGAACAACAGAAATAATCATAATTTTTCATGGACCTGGGGATGAAAGAATGACAGAATGCAGATTAAACAGTTTAGCCTACTTATTCCAATTCATTAAGTGTATCATCACCAGAATATTGTTGAACCAGAGAAAGAAAATATGAATTTATAAATGTAAAAAATGCATTTTAATGGATAAATCATAAATTTCATTGAAGCCTAACATTTTAAACCTAATTACATTAGTAATCAGAATGCAAAAATATGTGCAATTATCTTAAACAAAGCTAATATAAAATTATCTTCATATATAAGGTGCACTTTTAAGACTCATTTGCTCACAGAGTGATAAAATGAACTGCATTATTTTTTGCTTAAGGTTTTTTTTAACAATTTAAAGAAAATTAGAAAATGTCTAAAATTTACTTTTATATGCTTTCGTACTAAATGGAGTACATGGTATATCTTGAAGATGGGAAATGTTGAAAACCAATGTGGTAATAATTATCATAAGTTATTGTCAATTCAGTTTGTGCACTTCAATGAATATGGTACACCAAAATCCCTTCTGAAAGAGTAAGTGTTACAGAACCAAACTGGGGTTCTACTTGCCCACGCGTAATAAAACCAATCTACTGGCACTGGGTTTTGGTGAAGGAAAGTGCAGCATTTATTGCAAGGCACCCAACATGGGGCCAAGGAAGGAGAACAAGTAGCTCATGCTCCAAAGATCCAAACTCCCCAGTGGCTTTCAGGGAAGGGTTTTTAAAGACAAGGTGAAGGAGAGGGTCATGGGGTACATGATTAACTTGTGCTCTATTCTCCAACTGGTTGATAATGAGGTAACAGGGTGATGTTTCAGGAATCTCAGTCATTGACCTTCTGGTTCCAACTGGTCTGAGGTCTGCATCCTTGTGGTAAGCATTTAGTTAGCTTCTTCCACCTGGTGGGGGTTTTAGTATCTGCAAAACAAGTCAAGGATATGGCTCAGGATATTATCTATAGCCCTTGAAGAGGCACTAAAAGTCTTGACTTCGTTTTATGGCTAAACTATTATTATTTTGTCTTGCTTGACTGTTTTCTTTTGTTTCTTCATTGTTTCACTTTTCTGATTAAATTTGTTTATTGGAACATGGAGAAGGCCTAGGAGGTTAAAGGCAGGGGACATGGGGGTGGGGACGGGATCTGTCCCCACAAAGGTCCAGCAGGGGCAGGGTCCTACTCAGTTTCATAAGCAATGGACCAATTTTGAGAGCGTATTTCATATATATTTATATATTAAAAAGTGTATGAAAGCTGGACATGTGCAAAAGAAGATGAGTGGCATATGGAGGGTGGTTATAAAGAAAATATAGAAAAGGTTTGGAAGCAATTACTAAAATCTTATGAGCATGTCGTTTCCTAGACCAAATTTTATTTTGTTGTTTTCTGATGAGTGAGAGAATTTCCGTTTCCTTTTACAATAGAACAGACTGATGGGATTTGTGTGAAATCAGTCATCAAATATGTGTCACTTATCTTAAGGAAAATGCTCAGGTCATATACAATATCATTTAATTTTTCATTCTGAATATGCGGTAATAATGAGATTTGAATTTGAAATGACTGTTTTCAGTTTACACATATTGCTTGTTTCCTAATATAGGGCCAGGGTAGCTATATACATTTGAGTACCACAAATGTTTTGATTTTAAAGAGATAGCAGTGAGATTGAGAAGATAGATGTGTAATTAAAAATTACTAATAGGATGAGGATTAGAAGAGAGGTGCACCTTTGTGTAACAAGAACACAGGGCTATCTTTTGCAGTAAGAAAAAGCAGTGGCAACACCACAGAAAAGATGTTAGCAGTTAAATTCTAAAAGATTGATGGGCAATCTTATTAGGTTCTAAAGTAAGAAAATGCATTCTAGGAAGAGACAAAGGTATGTTTGTCAAAACAAAGACAGTCAGAACAAATCAAGGTGCACCTAGAGAATCTCTTCTAGTTCAATGAGCTTGTGGGGGAAAAAAAAAAGACTGAAAAGCAGTGTGATAAAAATTATTTCTGTAAAGATCATGGTGGACATATATTACCAAATAAAATGTCAGCCTGTAGCAAATGGTATGTTGCAGAAGAATATAAAAAATATACTAAGGAATATACAAAGGTTATAAGGATAATTTGTAGCAATACAGAGACTAGTTCATAGAAGAATCTATATTATAGATCTGTGGCTGAAAAGAGTTCAGTCCTTTTTAATGGCTCACCTGATTGGGTTAGGCTCACACAAGGTAATATCCCTGTATTAAATTAACTGATTTAAGACCTAATTTGCCTCTGCAAAATCTCTTCACAGCAGCCCCTAGGTTAGTGTTTCATTGATTAATCGGGAGGTGTGTGTACAAAAGGAGTGAGGATCTTGAGTTGAATTTGGTTGAATTATGTCTCCCCCAAAATTCATATGTTGAAGTCCTAAGTCCTCAGCCCTTCAGAATGTGATCTTATGTGGAAATAGGGTCATTGTAGATGAAATTAGTTAAGATGAGGTCATATGAAAGTAGCATGGTCTCCTAATCCAATATAGCTATTGTCCTTAAGAAAGAGGGAAATTTGGATACAGACATGCACACAAGGAGGACACCATGTGAACATAAATATGGCACCTACAAGTCAAGGAAAGAAGTATCAAATGGAGCACCCCTCACAGCCCTCAGGAGAAACCAATCCTACTAACACCTTGATTTCAGACTTCTAGAACTATAAGAAAATCAATTTCTGCTGTTTAAGCTACCCAGTCTCTGGAACTTTCTTACAGCAGTCCTAGCAAATTAATACAGAGGCTGTATTTAAATTCTGCCTACCACCAAAGATTTTAAAATTATCATTATCATCTTTTTTCCACCACGGTATATTTGTTTACTATTTCCTTTGTCTGCACTATTCTTCTTCCCACCACAATACACATTGACTTGTGAAAACAATTTATCAGAGAAGCATTTTTTAAAATTTGTTTCCTGCTAGGCCAGGCCTCCTTATTATTTAGGAACATAAATTCAAGTATCTGTACTTCATGGCAGTAAACAGCATTGCAATTTTACATTTACTTGTGTGACTGTTTTAATGTCTTTCTACTCCAGTACAAGATATGTTTCATGAAGGTGGTGAAAGTATCTATTTTATTATGCTATATTTTTTGGATTTTAACAGCACCTGATACTCAGCAAATGCTTAATAAATATTTGATAACTCTTAAATTAATTATTGGCTAACAATAAATGAATAAACCCCAATTAATTGACCAGATAGGCAATTTATGAGGAAGAAGAATTGGCTTAATATGACACTGACTTTCATTTTTGAATCTTAATTTGAGGTACTTGTGAGATATGTAACTATAGCTATAAATTAAAGAGTTGAGAAGACATGGCATGTCTAGGCTGCAATTCAAGTCAATAATTTGGAGACAGTGCATATGGTTTGCTTTCAAATATAACAATAGATAAGATTTTTCAGAAAGACACAAAAAATGTTAAAGATTGAAAAATTCATGATGGATATTTCTTTTATATTTGACAGCAGATTATTGATGATTTTAATAATAAAGAATTTACAAAAGCTGTAGGGACAGCTAAATCTAAAATGAGGAAATACAACTTCAATTAACTTAATGAAAAAACTCTGGCTTGGTGGTACACATGAATTTTTAAATAAGCTTATTTTGTAATTGAGGTATAATTGACATGTAATATTATATTAGTTTCAGGTGTACAACATAATTCAGTATGTGTATATATATATATATATATGTGAAATAATCAACACAATAAGTCTAGTTAATGTCCATAACTATACACAGTTACAAAAAATTATTTTTTCTTGTGATGAGGATTTTAAGATCTATTCTCTCAGCATCTTTCAAATATGCAGTACAGTATTATTAACTACAGTTACATTACATTCCCATAACTTATTTATATTATAACTGGAATTTGGTATTTTTGACCTCCTTCACCCATTTTGCCCACCTCCCACCCCCTGTCTCTGGCAACCACCAATTTGTTCTCTGTAGTTATGAGATTGATTTTTTGTTTGTTTTTTTGTTTTTTATGTTCCACATATAAGTGAGATCATACAGTATTTTGTGTTTCTCTGTCTGACTTATTTCACTAAGCATAATGTCCTCAAGATCCATCCATGTTCTCGCAAAATGCAAGATTTCATCCTTTTATATGGTTGAAAAAATTTTATATATATATATATATATATATATATATATATATATATATAAAATGAATGGATAAAGAAGATGTGGTATGTATATATATCTTCTTTATCCACTCATCCATTGATGGACATTTAGGTACATTGTTTCCATATCTTGGTAATTTTTTAATAGTCATAACTGTAGCCATGAGAAAAACAGATCCCCGAATGTCCTGCTTTCAAATAAATCAGTTTGCCTCTTCCTCCATTTGAGAGCTCAGAAGAGCAAAGAAAGGCCTTGTATAGGTTTGGGCGAGCCGTTATCTCCATATGTTAAACAACCTACTTCCTCAAAGGGGAAGCCATTAATAGTTTTACAGTTGTCTTCAAACTAAAAGAAGCAGAGACCTGCGGTAAACATGGGTCCACATTAGGCTAACTCAGGAACAGAAAGTTTTAAAATAATTTTTAGTTACTAAATTCCAGATGTTCTCTTTCTTTAAAATGGTCTGCCTGAAATATTTCTCTAGTCTGCTTCTTTCTTCCTATCTCTTCTTTCAAAATCTTTTTTTTATCATGTAAAATAAACCAATATTAAAACCCAATATTTCTCAACCTCCCCTAATCTTCTTAAGAGTTATGTCCTAGTATTGCTGTTAAGAATGTGGCTGACTAAAAACTTGGGATGTCTCCTTTTCCAGACAAGTGTTTTCTATTTATTTACTTTAATTACATAATTAATTAACAAAAACTAATTACTCCATGATTCTGGCATATAATTTGAAAGTAATTAAATATCCAGTGACATTGCTAAAATGATTTTCATCTCTCTTTATGTGAAAAAATTTTCTAAAAGGTTATAACCATAAAATGAAAAATGAATTAGAATGATATTGAAAACTGTTGCATTCTAGTGATAAGTAATATTTATCCATGAAAATATGATCTAGTTGAAAAACCAGCTCTATTCAATTCACTGAGATGCATTTCCAATAAATTTTAAAATTATTATGCTTAATTATAATTAAATTAAAATTTGTGGCATATATTCTGTCAATCGAATACCATTAATAATTGTAATGATAAGTGAACCCAGGGGTGGGGGGCAAATGAGCACTTAGAGCCTAGTCATAAGAACTTTAAAGTTTCAACTTAAATTTACATATGTTTTCGTTGTGAGACAAGAATGATAGGGTGCTTAATAAAGACTTTTAGGAATAATAGAGTATTATTTTATAATAAAGAATAAAATTCTGTGTGGGAAGTGAAATACATTAAATTCAAGGAGCAAAAGGGAAAATGTGACTTTTCCTTTGTTAAAGAACATCTCATTCATGATCTTTTTTAAATGGGTGATAGTGTTCAGGTTCCATTAATTTCATTTAAAAAATGAGGTAACATTTGGTTTAAGATGTCAACATTGTACATGTATTTTCATAGAACTTATATCATTTTTAAGTATTTAAATAGTATAAAATAATTTTGTATCAATTTTAAAATGCTTGAAGGGTAACAGATATTTTCTTAATTTTTCCCCCAAATCTGGTTTAGCAGAGCATATGTTGTTTATTTTTGTCTCAGATAAATTATTTTTAAAGTCCTCCTATACTTTGAGTCTTCAGGATCACATCACCATTTTTGTTCTGTGGTGTTTTCTCCCCACAGGCTTTGATTGTTATTTTAAGTTAATTTTACTCATATTCAAGTGCAGAGAAACTAATGAAGCCCCACCCAGTGTTAGTCAATGTACAAAATGTGTCTGTTACCTTGGTCCTCATTTTTTTCTAACTACTCTGCTTATTGTCAGAGTACTGAAATGATGAGGTTGATCTGAGCACCCTTGACTCCCTTCTCACCTCTTCTGATGTTGGTGGCTCCAGAATGAAGTGGATTCCCTCTTTGCCACAATCAACTAACATTCTGAACTTCCAATCCAAGAGGACAAGAAAAGTTACAGTCTTCAGCATGCAGTGTTACCACAGATGTTTCTGATTTTTGCATTTTAATATTGAAAGTTGTCATTCCCTTTGTATTAGGAGCCTCCATCAAGCTGGCCTTCCAATTGTCATCCTCTCTGGGTTTCTGGGAGTTTTAGGAGAGGATGTGTAAACAGTATTTTGGTCAAATAAAAACGCATAAAATCCCTTCAAGAGGAGTGACTGTCAACATTTCTCCCCTTTGACCTACAGTAGCTAAATTAGGCAGCCCTAGACCAATCCTATAGACATTGCACTTTATTCATTTAATGCTCTTTGAATTTAATGCCTCTTAGCAGAATATTCACTTTCAATTTCCTGTGGGGGGAATATCTGTTTTTATTCTTATACCTAGCCAGATTTACATACTCAAATTTCTTGTCTGGACCTTTAAGAAATCTCATTTTGTTAAACTGAAACCAATAAAAGAGTCTTTATTTTATAATCAGAAGAAACACGTTGTTAGATTAAATATAAGCATTTTCCATTGTGGCTCCACTGGCTTTACAGTTAGTGAAAATTATTTCCAGAATCTGTAAATTACTTATTTTTGTAATTTTCTTAGTTGTTGATAGTACTATAATTTTACATCTACGCTGTTTTTCATACGTATTTTGAGGGAGATTAGAAGACAAAAGAGGTAGGGATTTTAGTTATGTCCATTTTAATCTAAATTTTCCATTTCATATTTTAAAAGATTGGTTATGTTTGACTGCACATTAGATTCACATGTGGAATGTTCACATGACAGGAGTACACAAAAGCCACTTAGCTCAGAGTCATGGGAGTGGGGCCCTGACATTGATACTTTAACACATCTCCACAGGTGACTATAATGTGCAGCCAAGTTTGAAAATCATGGTTTTTTTAAAAAAAGATTTTTGAAGATCTGGTCTTAATATAAGCTTCTTTTTTTAAACATTTTTATTGGAGTATAATTGCTTTACAATGGTGTGTTAGTTTCTGCTATATAACAAAGTGAATCAGCTATACATATACATATATCCCCATATCTCCTCCCTCTTGCTTCTTTAATAGAAATATCATAGGCAAAAAAATACATTGAAATTAGAAAGCAAAAAAGGAATTTCGTTTAAAATTAATGAAAAATTTTCAAACTTCAGTGAAATGGTCCCATTCTCTAAGATCCTGAATAAAAAAAAAAAAGGAACAAAGAAACATATCTTTGAAAGTTAGTTACAAAGCCATTTTGAATACAGCACCGTATATATTAAAATTATCTTTCTCTATTTAAAATAAAAGCCTGTGTAATTTTAATTTAAATTACTTTTTTACAAATCACTATAGACAGTTTAAAGAGATTTATAGAAAGTTTCAAATATTTTTCTCCATTTAGAATGGTAGATTATTATATGCATTATATATATATGACTTTTATAATATATATACTTAATTTTCATTTTTGTACTTTGATTCTCAATTCTCAAAATAAATACTTCTGTCTCATATGCTATAGTTATATGGAGGCTTACCTTAAATAAACATTGGAAAGACCATAAGTTGTCACTTACCACCAAAATGATGACCAAAACCCCATTCAGCCTGATTATAATTGAAATTGTTTGTATGAATTATATTTCTTAGTTTAAATTATAAATGATGTAACAGTTAAGACTTTCAGTTAAATGAATAATGACCACATATTCCAGTTTGTCCAGGACAGTCCTGGTTTATATCTGTTATCCTAGGTGTTTAAGATAGTCTATGCCCTAACACTTTCACTCTCAAAAATGTACCAATTTGAGTGATAAATTATCACTCAGTGATAAATTGTCACCTTAGTTTTAATTCATAGAAAGCAAGAAGGTATTTTAATGACTAATAAAAGTAAAATTCCAAGAATCGCTCCATTCCACTCTGGTTTTAGTCAGACTCTATTCTGCATTCCTCCAGGAACATAATAAATTAAACATTTCCATTTTCAGACTTTTCAGTGTTTTCAGTTAGCCTGTGGGCTAATTATTCACCCATCTATGTGGAATTATATTTGATCTAGACTGAGAAACAAACTAAGCAACAAACAAAATGGTAGATCTGATAGAGTTGGTCAGTTGGAGGAGAGAAGTTTGTGTTTCCTTATCCTAGAATATGGAAGAGTTGAGATCCTGACCGTAATTGACGAAACAAGAAATAGAAGTTTAAGTATCTTGGAATTCTATAGAAGATGCTTCTAAAGCTTTAATGTACATATGTATCATTTGCAGATGCTGATTCAGTAAGTCTGGAGTGGGTGTTTAGGTTCTGCAGTTCTCACTTACACTCAGGTGTTGCCCATACTGCTGGTCCGTGAACCACAATTCAAGGTGCCAGGCTCTAGAAAAAGGATTTGAAAACTTGCGAAAAGTTAGTATTAATGTTAACTTGTTCCTTCTGAAAGTAGGAAAGCATACCTTTAAAAAAAAGTGTATTTGTTCTTTTTGAAACTATTGCCATATGTGTCTGCTCTACTCTCACTTGGTGATACAGTCTGCAAACCTCTGCCTCATAAAATTTATGAAGTGAGATATATTAAGGGAGATACATAGCCACAAAGGAAACCATATTTCATTTGTGAATACTCAGGATCTATGTGCTGTTAAAACTTCAGACGTATTTACATACAAAATGTGCATGTTAAAGTTCCAAAATAATTCTCTGGTAGGAAGCTTAATTCCAAATAATAGAAAATCAAAATTTTCTTTCAATTAAAAAAGTGATCTTACTTTCCTAGGAATTTAGCTATTTGCATGCTTAAAATGCTTAGCTTCTACTATCTTTTATATAATTCTAACTCTTTTACCAAAAGCAATAGCTATTTTATCTATTTTTATCTATCTTGGCCAGAATCAAGGTAAGTGTATAGATTGGTCTGTTGTGTTTTTTTGTACACTTTTTCCTTGAATCATTGTAAATGAATCTAATTAATGTTACCGATTGTCCTTATTTTAACCAGGAAACAAGAAATAAACTTTAAGTGATTTTTATTTGATCTAGAGTTATATATATTAATTCTGTTATTGATTCAAAATAGAAATTACATTTTTAAGTGTTAAAATATGAAATGGACACGATATATAGTAAAACTCTAGGGAAGAAAACTTTATATTACTGATTCATGTAAATCATTTCTTATTCGATGATATACACTAAAATCATGTATTTATTTACATGAATTATAACATATTTTGCTGAAGGGAAGCACAATTTTCTGTCCCAAAATATGTCTCTTTGGCATAAGGATTATTTTGAACTGGTTATTTTTAAGAAACCCTACACATAAGAAAAAGCTCTGAAAGGCAAGTAGAAGTTACCCATTTGTAAGAGACATTTGCATTTACAAGGGAAATCTCCATTTGTAAGGGAGTCTTCCTCTTTGTACCAGGAAGAAGAGGATGACCAAATCTCTAGAAACTCACCAAAGGAGAAGGCATGGACTTTGTTGGAGAGGGGGAAATTTTCCCCTCTATCCCTCTTGAGATCTTGTGGCTAGATTAATAACAAAACTGACATAAGACAGATTAACAGGAGAAAAAGAAACAAATTTTAATTTGTGCACACAGAGGTCTCATAGAAATGGGACATAAGAAGTGGCCAAAGAGGCATCTTTTATACTTTTTATAAAGAGAAACGATAAATTTGTGAGGAACTGACAGAACAAAGCAACAGGTTTTGGGTACTTACTGAGTGAAGAATCTAAATAGAATGTGTATTTGGGGTAGTAAATTAAAGAAGTAACAAGGTTTGTTCATATAGGCTGAATTTCTTGGTCTGAATTCCTATCTCTGGTGATAATGGTGTCCTTCTATCTCCAGATGCAGGGAGTGCACATTTCACATGGGAGATTTATTTCCTGCTTTCAGGTAGACAGAAAATAGGGTCAGAGTGTCCCTTTTGTGTTGGCCATTTCTTAATTTTAATTCCAAATAATCAGTATGCCATTGTGGCATATTTTTGGGTGGGCTCCCCTGAACTCCAACACCATGGACTCTATTTTCCATAGCCCTCTCAGCTTCCTTTTCCTATGAAAAATCTTTATTTTGCTGTGGGGGGATTTTCACGTGGCTTCCTATGGTTGCAGACCCCAAATCTCAATTCTTTGCTGATCCTGAATAAACCTATTTTTGATAGAGAAATAACTAGCAGTCTATTTGTTTTAGGTCAACAATATCTTTATTGATTTTTAATTTATTAAAAACATGAAATATATTTCAACTATGTAAATATTAGCCATATATTTGCATACATGCATATGCCTCTTTATATATGCATTTGTTATACATTTTATAGAACTTCTGTTCTTATACATCTATGAGATTTTAGGTTTTTCTCTTGCGTTTTCAAGGAAGAAAATTATTTCATTTGCAAATAATAATATTAATTTCTATCTTTTTAGTTAAAAGAGTTTTTCCTTCACATCAATTCTTATGGCATTTTATTGGCCAGGTTTTTTTTTTTTAATATATTAAAAATAAAGGTCAGGGCAAATAAATATCCTATTGCTGACTTTGATGGGACTAGCTCTACTGTTTCACAGGTAAGCATTATGTTAAATGTTTACTTGAGAACCACTTTAGGTTTAGCTCTTTACTAAATCACTTTTCAATAATGAACAATCTACTTTTTATTCATTTTATTTCAAAGCACATCTTCACATTATCTTTACTGTCATTAAGTTTTTCTTTCTTCATTATTACTTGCCTGAGTTTCTCTCTCTGGGGATATCTTGGGAAACTTGATTATAGTATTTTTTAGTAGCTTAATCTTAAAAAAATGTATTTCCTCTGCTAATTCAGTGTCATTCCCTCTTTAAAATTTGTAATGTATTTTCATAAGTCCTCCTAGTTGTTGCAGTTGCTCACTTTCATGAGGAATCCCGATAGCATTGCTTTTATGCTTGTTGGGACCACTCTCTTGGGAAGGAGTGACCCATCTCATTATGCAGAATATCTCTTTGGTCTATTTGCCTATACTCATCTGCCCTCCTTCCACGTTTGGGAATATTAATGAGACCTTGGTAAGATCTTTTTCACACACCCAATCTGCCATTTAATGAGAGTCAGAATATTAAGATGCCCCATTTGTCTTTTTCCAACATATCCAGTTCAGTACACATTACATCTAGCATCCTTAGCTGGCTGTTTCCTGTTAAGAATGGCATTCTTCCTTCTTTCCAGCATGAATTAATTTATGTCCTTGTTCTTAACATTTGTCATTTCCTGAAGAATATACAGACTAGAGTGTAAACTACCAAGCTTACATTAACTTTAGAAAGACATACCTGTTAATTAAAAGAAAGCATGCCAGATAAAGTTTTGTGCCCAGTATTTAAACTAGTATATTCCCATGAAAGGTATGATTAATGTGTTTTCTTAGGAAAGTAATCACTGAATATCAATGTTTATACTTATTATTTCAGACAAAGTCACTTGGGGCATCTTGTGGTTTTGAATGTTTTGTCAAGGTGACACACCAGTGTGACCAAGTACAGTTATGTCTTCCCCGAGAGCCTATCTTTTTAAATGCAAGTGGAACCCAATAACAGGAACTCACAAATTAATAACTGGTCTCTGATTTTAAAGAACATTATCTCTCACAAAAAGCTGAAATTATAAGAAAAAGGACAGGAATCATAGTTTCCAGAAAACATTTTTTAAAAGCTTAAAGTAAGACACTGAAAGTATTCTTGTTTTTCTTATGAAGGAGATAAATTGCTTTCAGTTAGAGAGATTTTTCCTTGTGCTAACACTTGACTGATAGATTTGAGGTACGACCTCTGTAAAAATAATACAACGCATCTACAATACAGTTTTTCCTCTCATATCTTTAATAACCATGGAGGACAAAATGCTCCATTTGCACCTTTACATCAGGAGACAACTTTCATATATAAATTCAAATGACACAAATATAGCATTATACTATTTTTATTTCATATGTATTTAATGCCTAAAGTTTACAAATCATTGTAAATCAAATAGATTGTTATTCACAATAATTAAAGCAAAATGTGCTTGAATTTATTTTAAAAAATTATTGCTTCTTTTTCTAGGTGAAAGAAAGTAGCAATAGCATCTATTTTCTCAAAATTAAATAACTGCGTCGCATGAACTTGTAGAAGAGGAGTACAAAATGCCCTATTTAATGCTTGGCGAATTAAATAGGGTAGAGTTGGGTGTGTGAAAATCAAAATCTATCTGTTTTCAGCAATTTTCTTTTTAAGAAAATTGACTAACAAGTATTTAATGAGGAAAAATTTTGCAAACAATTTCTGGGCTCTGTTTACTCACCTGTAATAAAACTCCTGAAATTCTTTGAATGAAGGAAGTGGGCTGCAAACGTTTAAAGCTGGCCTCTCTTGACACCATTCTCATCTTATTGTCAACCTTGGATGTGGGCAAGAGACAAGATATAACAAGAGTAGAGTAGTAAAGGTAAGACTTCACATTGCTTCTACTATCGGGAATCTCTGAAATTGTTTTTTTTTATCTACATGTCACCCATATGGATAGCAATCACAAGTATTATGGAAGGATCTGAGATGGAGTAGACTCCAACAGCTACTAGTTGAGGAAATTACATCTCTGAGGCTCAGGTTTCAGAGTTTTCCTGGCAAGGATAATAACCTTTTTCATTTCCTTATAAGAATGAGGTAATACATATAAACCCTTGAGTCTGTATTGGGTACTTAAGTAGCACTGGTAGTAATAATAGTAATGGGTGAAACTGGGCTTCAAATCAATGTTTTTCTTCAGAGATTAACTTCTTATCTCAAAAAGATGACAGACATCGGGAGTCTGAGGCAGGTAGTAATGGTAGAGATGGTGTCAAGCTGATAATCTGAACATAATTTAAAGTTGAAGCAAACTGGATTTTCTGATAAATTGAGTGTGAGGTGTGACTTCTGGTGACCGACCTCTTGATTTGCCTTAGGTTTTTTTTCTAGTTATATCACGCAAAGTATCAAATCTTGAGAATCCTCTCAGTCCTAGGAAAACTAGGTGCTTGGTCACCATAGTCTTGAGAGCAAGAGTGGTGGCAGGTAGATTCCAAACATTTTGGCCTGAAAAGAATGGAAGAATATAATATTATGAAAATATATTTTCTGATGTAAAAACGTAATGTAAAAATGTTCTCCAATGTAGGTGTATCAAGTTAAGCTCTCACCAGCAGTGCCTGAGAGATTCTGTAGATTTACATCTTCCCCAACACTTGATATTGGTAGGCTTTATCAATTTTTGCGAATGGAATGTATGTAATATGTAAGATATAATTTAGTTTCACTTTTGATTTGCATTCCCCTAATCATTAAAAAATTTGAACATCTCACGTTTATTTTCTGGCCATATGTGATTCTTTTTTGGGGGATTGTCTGTTGATGTTTTCTATCCATTCTTTCAATCACATATATGGTTTTTCTTCATAGTTTTGCTGGGTATTTTAAACAATTAGTTTCTTAATTCACCTGGAGTTAAGTTTTATTTATGAGGATTTGAGGATCCAACTTTATTTTTTCTAGTTACTTTGCTGTATAGTCCTCCATTTTACCAATGATGTGACAGAGTACCTCTGCCATACTAAAGTTTCATATGGGCATGGGTCTATTTTATACATAAATTTGTCCACTCCTGATCAAATACTGCATTACCTTAATTTCTATAACTTTATATTACATATTTTTAATGTAGGAAAGCATTATCCCCAGTTTATTTTTCTTCAGAAATATCTTGTAATTTGGGGACTATTTGCCCTCCATATAAATGTTTTAGTCAGCTTGTGAAAATTCTCAAAAAAGGATCTGTTGGTATGAGTGGCATTTCATTATGTAAAAAGATAAAATACTAAAAAGTAGATATTTTTATGATATTGTTACAATAAAAAATAAAACATGATATAACCTTCATTTACTTAGGATTTGTTAATGTCTTTCAATAAAATTTTATAATTGTATATATGAAATATCAAATAATTCAGAATTGCCATTTACTATTGGGCACCTTGCAGTTTTATGCCTTTATAAAAGATACCATTATAAAGTCGTATTTCTCTTTGTATACTTACTAATGAAAATCTTATCTTGATTTTATATTCACCAGTTTTACAGACACTGTTTTCAATATTTCAACAATAAGTATTGCGTTACCTATATAACACCTATATGGCTATAGTTGTTCATTTTTTTTTTTAAGATACTCTGTAACACATTAAAGGAAGTTATATATTGTTCCTAGTTTGATAAGGGTTTAATATTTTTAGCAGTGAATGAAGGTTGTATTTTTATGTATTGTTTTTTCTGCAGCTATTCATTTTATAAACATCACTGAAGAATTACTATGTGCCATGCACACTTCTAAATAAGGATACATTATTTAAACAAAATAAAGACAGAAATCCCTGTCATTCTTGTATAGAAAGAATTATAGAGCATACATTCTGGATTTTTCCACTTAATTCTGTAAGTTTAGTTAGCTAAATTAATTGACTTTCTAATATCAAAGATTCTTAATTTCTTGGGATGAAATTACTTAGCCAACATGTATTATAATTTTTTAAAAATCACCGCATTTTATTTGTGAACAATTTTTAGAATAATTACACTCAAATTTATGAATGAGACTGATATATAATAATTTTCCTTTCTTTTGCTGTTGGGGGAATATAAATACCTTTACTATACTCTGCAGAAGCTTGTCCTACATTCTAGTTAATTTTTTCATGTCTATTTGTTAGGAAATCTCTAAGTCAAAGAGTTTCTGAAACAACTTTTTATTACAAATTCAATTTCGTTAAAGGTTTAAAACAAGGCTTTACACTTTACATTACAACTAGGACACTTTATTACTAGTGTACCTTCATTTATTTTTCTAAAGACCTGAGGTCTTTTCTAATTTATTGGTACACTTGTAATATTGTTTGTTAAATATTTCCACCACCACTTCTCTACTTTTATTACTTTCTAGGTATGTTTCAATTTCATTCATTTATTAGAAAGCAGCTCTTTATAATATATATCTCAGGTAAAAGTATTATAATTTTATTCATATAATAATTTTCATATATATGTATATATATGAGAGAGAGGGAGAGAGAGAGAGAGAGAAAGAATATGTGTTTAAGGAATTGGATGGGGGTTGACAAGCTGAAAATTTGTCAACCAGGTAGGCAGTCTGAAAATTCAAAGAAGAGTGGATGTTTCAGTTGTGAGACTGAAATCTACAGGCTGAAACCAGTTATGGCCTCTATGTTGCAGTCTTGAGGCAGAATTGCTCTTTGGAAAACCTCGGTTTTAGCTCTTAAGGCCTTCAACTCGTTAGGTGAGGCGCATACCTCCATTATGGAGGCAATCTTCCTTACTCAAGTCTACTGATCTAAATGTTAAGCACATCTGAAATATATCTTCACAGAAATATCTGGACTGGTGTTTGACCAAAAACTGGGAGCCACAGTTTAGCCAACTTGACATATAAAATTAACCATCACAGTATTTAAACCTAGGAGGTTTTATATGTTAGCTAGGAAATCAGGCCAGAAGACATACATTCATGCATGTAGACTAAAGCACGGGACTTGAGATTTCCCTGAGTGAATATGCAGATGGAGAAAAGATGTGCTTCAGGAGAGAGTCATCACCATGTTGCAGTGTGCATGTTACATGGCTGCAACATGAGGTTAAGATAAAGAGGTATATGTAAGGATAACATTCATAAGTTGTAGTGAGAGACTGAGAATATGGATATGGCCGTATACATAAAGGATGTGTATTCATTTCGTCTGTGGCTCCTTAGATGGCATCGAATTGGTAAATTCTCATAGAAAATATCATCTTTTAGCTTCCAAAATAAATAGTTTTAGGATTACATTTTTTTTGTTTATCATTGTTGAATAGCTCTAGTCTCCTGTTCATTATACCATGATTCCTTTACTATGAGTAGTTCAAAATCCTTACATTTTCTATTTATTTTGTTAAGTTTTTTCTATCACTATTGCCATTTCTATTTTACTGTTATAGTTTTTATTGTCATTATGTTATGCATAGAACTTTTTTGTAAGATGCTTTAGTCATTTTCTATTTATTATTATTGTAATTAAAATTAAGTATCCTTTTTCATGTAGATTTCATATAATTTACAAGAAAAGAACAGTTTGTTTGTGAGTCTAGCCACTTCCTGCTGTTAGATAAAATTATTCTGGAACATTAAAGCCAAAAAAAAAAAAAAGGTCCTTCAATCATTCAAGCACAATAAATGCATTGAGACAGTTTTGCACTTGTTTTATTTGTTCTGGAAATCATCCAAATTACCTTGTAGTTCTAAATAACCACAGATGCCAATGCAAAGTAATTTGAAGTGACAACATATCAGTTTAAAGTGCAACCATAGCACTAGGTGTTACAATTTGTGTATACCAGGTTCAACCAGGGCATTCCATTATGAGAGTTACTGATTTTCAGCATGAACAGAAACATGCATAAAACAAATTATTCCAATTAATAGACTAACAGGGATGGTAATTTTTTGTTCAGAGATAAGGCAAATGACCTTTTATTTAATTGCTTTATCATCAACTATCTGCTAATTATATCAGATAGGTTTCCCAATGTGTATTCATCTATAAGAAATAGAAGATGTTGGGGGAAACATTATATCTTCAAAAGTTTCACAAGTAAATGACTTTTTCTCAAATATCACAGAAACCTTAATAATCTGCATTCAAATTTTTGAAAATTTCTTTTCATTAATTTCAACTTGAAATTTCAAGAGGCAGAAATAATACATTACTTACAAAATGTTCCAACCAAAATATGTATAAAACAAGATTTCTCAATCAAATGGTTATTTAAAAGCATCAGTTTTAATGAGGGAGAAACTTGATTCGGAGGTGATCAAGGTGTGTAAGCACTATAACTTTTTGGTTTATAATTTAAGAGTATTCAAGTAAAAAATATATAAAATAAATGTTTAGTGACCTCCCTGGTGGTCCAGTGGTTAAGACTCAGTGCTTCCACTGCAAGGGGTGCGGGGTTTGATCCGTGGTCGGGAACTAAGATCCCACGTGCCACGTGGCGTGGCCAAAAAAAAAAATTTTTTTTTTACTTCTTTTCCAATCTGAACCTATAAGAAACATCAAAATTGGCTTAAAATATATATTACACGGTAGGAAAAGCTGCCAATTCCTTATCAAATTTTTCTTTCAAATTTTAACAGAAAAACCCTTCCTTGCTAATTTCTTCAGATTGTTATATAATTACACCAAAATTATGTAAAAAATTACGTGACTTTTTGAATTTTCAAAAAAATATCAAAGGCTTACGTATAAATACATGTTATTTTTTTAAAATTTAGTTTTATTTATTTTTTATACAGCAGGTACTTATTAGTCATCAATTTTATACACATCAGTGTATACATGTCAATCCCAATCACTCAATTCATCACACCACCACCCCCAGCCCCCCGCCGCTTTCCCCCCATGGTGTCCATACGTTTGTTCTCTACATCTGTCTCAATTTCTGCCCTGCAAACCAGTTCATCTGTACCATTTTTCTAGGTTCCACATATATGCGTTAATATACGATATTTGTTTTTCTCTTTCTGACTTACTTCACTCTGTATGACAGTCTCTAGATCCATCCATGTCTCAAAAAATGACCCAATTTGTTCCTTTTAATGGCTGAGTAATATTCCACTGTATATATGTACCACTTCTTCTTTATCCATTCGTCTGTCGATGGACATTTAGGTTGCTTCCATGACGTGGCTATTGCAAATAGTGCTGCAATGAACATTGGGGTGCATGTGTCTTTTTGAATTATGGTTTTCTCTGGGTATATGCCCAGTAGTGGGATTGCTGGATCATATGGTAATTCTATTTTTAGTTTTTTAAGGAACCGCCATACTGTTCTCCATAGTGGCTGTATCAACTTACATTCCCACCAACAGTGCAAGAGGGTTCTCTTTTCTCCACACCCTCTCCAGCATTTGTTGTTTGTAGATTTTCTGATGATGCCCATTCTAACTGGTGTGAGGTGATACCTCATTGTAGTTTTGATTTGCATTTCTCTAATAATTAGTGATGTTGAGCAGCTTTTCATGTGCTTCTTGGCCATCTGTATGTCTTCTTTGGAGAAATGTCTATTTAGGTCTTCTGCCCATTTTTGGATTGGGTTATTTGTTTTTTGAATATTGAGCTGCATGAGCTGTTTATGTATTTTGGAGATTAATCCTTTGTCCGTTGATTCGTTTGCAAATATTTTCTCCCATTCTGAGGGTTGTCTTTTCGTCTTGTTTATGGTTTCCTTTGCTGTGAAAAAGCTTTGAAGTTTCATTAGGTCCCATTTGTTTATTTTTGTTTTTATTTCCATTACTCTAGGAGGTGGATCAAAAAAGATCTTGCTGTGATTTATGTCAAAGAGTGTTCTTCCTATGTTTTCCTCTAAGAGTTTTATAGTGTCTGGTCTTACATTTAGATCTCTAATCCATTTTGAGTTTATTTTTGTGGATGGTGTTAGGAGGTGTTCTAATTTCATTCTCTTACATGTAGCTGTCCAGTTTTCCCAGCACCACTTATTGAAGAGACTGTCTTTTCTCCACTGTATATCCTTGCCTCCTTTGTCATAGATTAGTTGACCATAGGTGCGTGGGTTTATCTCTGGGCTTTCTATCTTGTTCCACTGATCTATGTTTCTGTTTTTATGTGAGTACCATATTGGCTTGATTACTGTAGCTTTGTAGTATAGTCTGAAGTCAAGGGGTCTGATTCCTCCAGCTCCGTTTTTGTCCCTCAAGACTGCTTTGGCTATTTGGGGTCTTTTGTGTCTCCATACAAATTTTAAGATTTTTTGTTCTAGTTCCATAAAAAAACTGCCCTTGGTAATTTGATAGGGATTGCACTGAATCTGTAGATTGCTTTGGGTAGTATAGTCATTTTCACAATATTGATTCTTCCAATCCAAGAACATGGTATATCTCTCCATCCTTTGGTATCATCTTTAATTTCTTTCATCAGTGTCTTATAGTTTCTGCATACAGGTCTTTTGTCTCCCTAGGTAGGTTTATTCCTAGGTATTTTATTCTTTTTTTTGCATTGGTGAATGGGATTCTTTCCTTAATTTCTCTTTCTGATCTTTCGTTGTTAGTGTATAGGAATGCAGGAAATTTCTGTGCATTAATTTTGTATTCTGCAACTTTACCAAATTCATTAACTCTAGTAGTTTTCTGGTAGCAGCTTTAGGATTCTCTATGTATAGTATCATGTCATCTGCAAACAATGACAGTTTTACTTCTTCTTTTCCAATTTGTATTCCTTTTATTTCTTTTTCTTCTCTGATTGCCATGGCTAGGACTTCCAAAACTATGCCGAATAATAGTGGCGAGAGTGGACATCCTTGTCTTGTTCCTGATCTTAGAGGAAATGCTTTCAGTTTTTCACCATTGAGAATGATGTTTTTGTCAAAAGCTTTTTCTGCATCTGTTGAGAGGATCATATGGTTTTTCTTCTTCAATTTGTTAATATGGTGTATCACATTGATTTATTTGCGTATATTGAAGAATCCTTGCATCCATGGGATAAATCCCACTTGATCATGGTGTATGATCCTTTTAATGTATTGTTGGATTCTGTTTGCTACTATTTTGTTGAGGATTTTTGCATCTATATTCATCAGTGATATTGGTCTGTAATTTTCTTTTTTTGTAGTATCTTTGTCTGGTTTTGGTATCAGGGTGATGGTGGCCTCATAGAATGAGTTTGGGAGTGTTCCTTCCTCTGCAATTTTTTGAAAGAGTTTGAGAAGGATGGGTGTTAGCTCTTCTCTAAATGTTTGATAGAATTCACCTGTGAAGTCATCTGGTCCTGGACTTTTGTTTGTTGGAAGATTTTTAATCACAGCTTCAATTTCATTACTTGTGATTGGTCTGTTCATATTTTCTATTTCTTCCTGGTTCAGTCTTGGAAGGTTACACCTTTCTAAGAATTTGTCCATTTCTTCCAGGTTGTCCATTTTATTGGCATAGAGTTGCTTGTAGTAGTCTCTTAGGATGCTTTGATTTTCTGCAGTGTCTGTTGTAACTTCTCCTTTTTCATTTCTAATTTTATTGATTTGAGTCCTCTCCCTCTTTTTCTTGATGAGTCTGGCTAACGGTTTATCAATTTTGTTTATCTTCTCAAAGAACCAGCTTTTAGTTTTATTGATCTTTGCTATGGTTTTCTTTGTTTCTATTTATTTCTGCTCTAATCTTTATGATTTCTTTCCTTCTGCTAACTTTGGGTTTCGTTTGTTCTTCTTTCTCTAGTTCCTTTAGGTGTAAGGTTAGATTGTTTTTTGAGATTTTTCTTGTTTCTTGAGGTAGGCTTGTATAGCTATAAACTTCCCTCTTAGAACTGCTTTTGCTGCATCCCATAGGTTTTGGATCGTCATGTTTTCATTGTCATTTGTCTCTAGGTATTTTTTGATTTCCTCTTTGATTTCTTCAGTGATCTCTTGGGTATTTAGTAATGTATTGTGTAGCCTCCATGTGTTTGTGTTTTTTACGTTTTTTCCCCTGTAATTCATTTCTAATCTCATAGCGTTGTGGTCAGAAAAGATGCTTGATATGATTTCAATTTTCTTAAACTTACTGATGCTTGATTTGTGACCCAAGATGTGATCTATCCTGGAGAATGTTCCGTGTGCACTTGAGAAGAAAGTGTAATCTGCTGTTTTTGGATGGAATGTCCTATAAATATCAATTAAACCTATCTGGTTTATTGTGTCATTTAAAGCTTGTGTTTCCTTAGTAATTTTCTGTTTGGATGATCTGTCCATTGGTGTAAGTGAGGTGTTAAAATGCCCCACTATTATTGTGTTACTGTCGATTTCCCCTTTTATAGCTGTTGGCAGTTGCCTTATGTATTGAGGTGCTCCTATGTTGGGTGCATATATATTTATATTGTTATATCTTCTTCTTGGATTGATCCCTTGATCATTATGTAGTGTCCTTCCTTGTCTCTTGTAACATTCTTTATTTTAAAGTCTATTTTATCTGATATGAGTATTGCTATTCCAGCTTTCTTTTGATTTCTATTTGTGTGAAATATCTTTTTCCATCCCCTCACTTTCAGTCTGAATGTGTCCCTAGGTCTGAAGTGGGTTTCTTGTAGACAGCATATATACGGGTCTTGTTTTTGTATCCATTCAGCAAGCCTGTGTCTTTTGGTTGGAGCATTTAATCCACTCACGTTTAAGGTAATTATCCATATGTATGTTCCTATGACCATTTTCTTAATTGCTCTGGATTTGTTTTTGTAGGTCCTTTTCTTCTCTTGTGTTTCCCACTTAGAGAAATTCCTTTAGCATTTGTTGTAGAGATGGTTTGGTGGTGCTGAATTCTCTTAGCTTTTGCTTGTCTGTAAAGCTTTTGATTTCTCCATCGAATCTGAATGAGATCCTTTCCGGGTAGAGTAATCTTGGTTGTAGGTTCTTCCCTTTCATCACTTTAAGTATATCATGCCACTCCCTTCTGGCTTGTAGAGTTTCTGCTGAGAAATCAGCTGTTAGCCTTATGGGAGTTCCCTTGTAAGTTATTTGTTGTTTTTCCCTTGCTGCTTTCAATAATTTTTGTCTTTAATTTTTGCCAATTTGATTACTATGTCTCGGCACGTTTCTCCTTGGGTTTATCCTGTATGGGACTCTCTGTGCTTCCTGGACTTGGGTGGCTATTTCCTTTCCCATGTTAGGGAAGTTTTCAACTATAATCTCTTCACTTATTTTCTCGGGTCCTTTCTCTCTCTCTTCTCCTTCTGGGGCCCCTATAATACGAATGTTGTTGCATTTAATGTTGTCCCAGAGGTCTCTTAGGCTGTCTTCATTTCTTTTCATTCTTTTTTCTTTATTCTGTTCCGCAGCAGTGAATTCCACCGTTCTGTCTTCCAGGTCACTTATCCGTTCTGCCTCAGTTATTCTGCTATTGATTCCTTCTGGTGTAGTTTTCATTTGAGTCATTGTATTGTTCACCTCTGTTTGTTTGTTCTTTACTTCTTCTAGGTCTTTGTTAAACAGTTCTTGCATCTTCTCGATCTTTGCCTCCATTCTTTTTCCGAGGTCCTGGATCATCTTCACTATCATTTTTCTGAATTCTTTTTCTGGAGGGTTGCCTATCTCCACTTCATTGTTTCTCTGGGGTTTTATCTTGTTCCTTCATCTGGTACATAGCCCTCTGCCTTTTCATCTTGTCTATCTTTCTATGAATGTGGTTTTTGTTCCACAGGCTGCAAGATTGTAGTTCTTCTTGCTTCTGCTGTCTGCCCTCTGGCGGATGAAGCTATCTAAGAGGCTTGTGCAAGTTTCCTGATGGGAGGGACTGGTGGTGGGTAGAGCTGACTGTTGCTCTGGTGGGCAGAGCTCAGTAAAACTTTAATCCGCTTGACTGCTGATGGGTGGGGCTGGGTTCCCTCCCTGTTGGTTGTTTGGCCTGAGACAACCCAACACTGGAGCCTACCTGGGCTCTTTGGTGGGACTAATGGCAGACTCTGGGAGGGCTCACGCCAAGGAGTGCTTCCCAGAACTTCTGCTGCCAGTGTCCTTGTCCCCACGGTGAGCCACAGCCATGCCCCACCTCTGCAGGAGACCCTCCAACACTAGCAGGTAGGTCTGGTTCAGTCTCCCCTGGGGTCACTGTTCCTTCCCCTGGGTCCCAATGCACACACTACTTTGTGTGTGCCCTCCAAGAGTGGAGTCCCTGTTTCCCCCAGTCCTGTTGAAATCCTGCAATCAAATTCCACTAGCCTTCAAAGTCTGATTCTCTAGGAATTCCTCCTCCCGTTGCTGGATCCCCAGGTTGGGAAGCCTGATGTGGGGCTCAGAACCTTCACTCCAGTGGGTGGACTTCTGTGGTATAAGTGTTCTCCAGTCTGTGAGTCACCCACCCAGCAGTTATGGAATTTGATTTTACTGTGATATCGCCCCTCCTACCGTCTCACTGTGGCTTCTCCTTTGTCTTTGGATGTGGGGTATCTTTTTTGGTGAGTTCCAGTGTCTTCCTGTCGATGATTGTCCAGCAGCTAGTTGTGATTCTGGTGTTCTCGCAAGAGGGAGTGACAGCATGTCCTACTCCACCATCTTGGTTCAGGGCTCTCTTCCTCTCAACTACATGCTATTTTTATTGATTTTACATAATCAATATTTATCCACCTAAATATTGAGTGTATACTAAAACAGACAAAAATAGCATTAGTTTTGTAAACCTTGTTAGCAATATTATTTACACATCACTGAAATTGATCTTATAGAAGCATATTCATTAACGAATATAAGTTATTTGTAAATTCTATGTTTTCTTTTAGCTAGTGTAGATGATTTAAATGAAAATTTTATTTACCAGAGAAAGAAGGTGATATCAGCCCCACAAATATGATGAAAGCAGAGACAATCATATTCTCTGAGGAGGAAACAAAACTGTTAAATTTGCTTAGCAATGCCAATGCAATACAAACTTTGTGTCCTGGCCTTATGATGTAACTTTTAATGAACATTTTACAAAGATGTATTGTTCATATTTGTTTGACCATGCATAGCCCGACAACATAATTATATCTAATTACAAGTTTAAAAGAACAGACACATACACAAGAACTTTTGTTTTATAGTATTAATTTTCTCATATTAAATTATAATAGAATTTGGGGCATATTATTTATTATTAATTTTGTGATATTCATAAACAAAGGTTACGTAAGCTACCAATTTCTTATCAAACTATTCTTAATATTTAACCAACCACTCCAAAATGTGCTTTAAAAATACTGCCACATACATAACATTATCATTAAAAGATATCCTTATGAATATCTGTATGCTTTTGTGTGTGTGAGTGGTGTAAATGTATATTCTTTTTTTTTTTTGGCCATAATTTTCTTAATACTCATCCATTTTTTTCTTTTGGACTTTTAGAGAAATACTTCTGTTTTGATAGGAAAATAGTTATATGAATTTCTTTTTAAATTAAAAATTTAATTTTAAATAAGAATAACTAATTTTTAGAGAAGTTTTAAGTTTGGAGAAATTTGAGCAAATAGTACAGAGAGTACCCACATACCTCCTGTCTCCTCCACTCAATTTACCCATTATTAATGTCTTGAATTAATGTGATTTATTTGTTACCACAGTGATGAAGTAATATTGATAAATAGTTATTAACTAAAGCCCATGGTTTACATGAAGGTTCAGTCTTAATGTTACACAGTTCTATAGGTTTTAACAAATGTTTAAATGACATGTATTCACCATAGCAGTATTACACAGAGTAGTTTCACTGCCCTATACAATACTCTGTGCTCTTATTTATGCACCCTCTACCTACTTATCCTTTCTCCTTCCAACCCCTATCTTTTTACTATCTATAGTTTTACCTCTTCTAGAATGTCATGTAATTGGAATCAAACAATATGTAGTCTTTTCAGACTGGTTCCTTTCACTTAGGAATATGCATTTAAGGTTCCCTCGTGTCTTTCATGGCCTGGTAGCTCATTTATTGTTATCTCTAAATAATGTTCTATTGTGTGGATGCACCATAGTGTGCTTATACATTAACCAAGTGAAGAAAATCTTGGTTGCTTCTAATTTTTAGAAATTAGACATTGTTATAACATGACATTGTGCATGACATTGTTATAAACATCTGTGTGCAGATTTTTGTGTGAATAAAAGTTTTTAGTTCATTTGGTTAAATACCTAGGGGTGTGACTGCAGGATTGTATGGCAAGACTATGTTAAGCTTTGTAATATATTTTGTAATGAACAAAATCTTCCGAAGTGCCTGTACCATTTTGCATTCTCACAAGAAATGAAGGCAGAGCTCCTATTGCTCTGTACCCTAATCAACATTGGGTGTTTTTGATGTTTTGGATTTTAGCCATTCTAACAGGTGTGTAGTCTTATCTCATTGTTGTTTAATTTGCAAGTCCCTAATGATGTTGAGTCTTTTTTTTCTATTTTCTATTTCAATATATTTTAATTTTAAAATTTTTATTGAAATACAGTTGATATGCAAAATTATGTTAGTTTGAGGTGAGCATCTTTTCATGTATTTATTTGCCATTTGCATATTCTTTCTGATGAGGTGTCTTTTGCCCAATATCAAATTGGTTGTTTGTCTTCTTATTACTGAATTTTGAGAATTCTTATATATTTATAAGACATACGTCCTGAATTATATATATGTTTTGCAAATATTTTCTCCCAGTCTGTGGCTTGCCTTTCATTCTTTTAACAATGTCTTTCACAAAGCAGAAGTTTTTAATTTTAATGAAATCCAACTTATTCTTTTATCTTTCACAGATCTTGATTTTGGTGGTATATCTAAAGCTCATTGCCAAACCCAAGGTCACCTAGATTTCCCCCTCATTATCTTCTAGAAGTTACATATTTTGAGGTTTTATGTTTACAATCTATGATCCATTAGAATTTATTATTGTAAAAGTGTAACTTCAGTATCTAAGTTCTGTTTTTTTCTTCTTGTGGATGTTCAGTTGTTCCAGTACTATTTTTTGAAAAGACTACTCTTTCTCACTTGAATTGCCTTTGTTCCTTTGTGAAAGATAGGTTGACTATATTTCTGTTGGTGTATTTCTGGGCTCTCTAAACTGTTTGATTGATCTCTTTATGCATTCTTTCACTGATCCACACTATCTTCATTGTAGTAGCTCTATACAAGTCTTGGAGTCTTGTGAGTCTTTTGCATTTTCATATGTGATGGTTAATTTTATGTGTTGTTTGACTGGAGTATGTGGTTCCCAAACATTTGGTCATATATAATTCTAGGTTTGAATTCTATGTTTGAATCAGTAGACTGAGTAAAACCGATTGCACCCATAATATGTATGTACCTCATCCAATCAACTGAAAATTAAATAGAACAAAAAAGCTGAGTAAGAGAGAACTCTTCTTGCCTGACTTAATGAGCTGGGACACTGGTCTTTTCCAGCTTTCAGACACCACTGAAACTTTAGCTTTTGGGTATCCATCCTGCTGGCTTTTGGAATGGAATTTACACCATCAGTTTTCCTGGTTATCAGGTCTTTAAACTCAGACTGGAACTATACACATCAGCTCTTTTAGGTCTACAGCTTGCCAGTTGCATATCTTGGCACTCGTCAATCACATGAATCAATTCCTTAACATAAATCTCTTTAAATATATATACATACATACATATATATATGGATATTAGTCAGGGTTCTCCAGAGAAACAGAAGTCAGAGGATATACATAAATATATCTACCTCCAGTAGGGATAATTTGCATATATCTATTGTCAGATGTTCTTGACATGGATTATCGCTAGTCTTTTTACTACTGGAAATAGAATCATTATTTTTCTGAATATATATTAGAGAGCCAATTCCAGAAACCCCACATCCAGTTTTGAAAATTTAATCTTAAAATGCAGTGGCTTTATACAAGGAAACTTTTAGAACTGACAGCTATTACCTTAATTTTTGTGATGGTTTCACATGTAATGCAAATGTCAAAATTCATCAAATTATGTACATTAAATATGTGCAGTACTTTGATATCACTTTTACCTCAATAAAGGTCTTTTAAAAATCTGTTCCTCTAGAACCACTCTTGGTTCTATTACTTAGGTTTTCCCAGAGAAGCTGAATATATATATATATATATATATATATATATATATATATATATATACACACACACACACACACACACGTATATATTCTATGTCCAAATATACATATTAGGCCTTGCATAATTTTTGCAGAAAATTAGGAAGTAAAGGTCTAATGAGGTTTGGGGAACCAGGAGGAGTCACCAACAAGTCACTCTGAGAAGCAAAAGAGGCTCCAGTGGGATTCTGAACTGGCAACTGCTGTAGTAGTCCATGGCAGGTACAGTATTTGCGGGTTCACAGTCAAGTGTCTGGTAATTAGCTTGGGGTGCATATTGTCAAAAATTGGAAGAACTGGAAGCAGCTTTGAGGAGAACAAGGAAAAGCTAAACCTGCCAGTTCCTATGCTTTCATCTGTCACCACAAGTAATTACCATGTCCTTCAGAGAGCAATGGCCACAGGTTCACTTTTACCTCCAAATCACACAAGAACCTCTTCAAAAGTAATTTAACCCTGACTCTTAGAAGAATTGAATTTTGAGGATAACTTCACAATAGAAAAATCCAGTGGAGGAAGTGATGGGTATATTTTATAGAGGCAATAGAATTTTCTGATAGATTGAATGTGGAGTGAGAGAGGAAAATAAGAGTAAAGGATAATTCCAAAACATTTCATTGAACAGCTGGAAAATTGCTGCTGTCCTCAAATCAGTTGGCAAATTTTGTGGGAAGAAGTTTGAGAGGGAACCAGAGTTAAGTTTTATACGTGTGGTATTTGAGAAATCCATTAGATATACAATGATAGATGTCATATAAATATATGGATAAATGAGTCTAGAATTTAGGAGAGAATTTGAGTTTTAAACCAGGTATTCATCACCATTCTGGCAATATGTAAAGCCGGGAGAATAGATGAGATTATCAGTGTTGTGAATATAGACAGGCTGAACCCTGGAGTAGTCCATATTACGAATTTTGGGAGAAATAAAAGTTTTGCTAAAACAAAGAAGGCTGAGAGCAATCAAACAATGAATTAAGAGAAAAATCCAGGTACTGTGTTGTCCTGGAAGTCCACTGAAGAATGGGTGACAAAGAAATAGTGCACTGGATTGATGAAAAGCAGCTATAAAAGCTGCATTTGTCACCAGATTCTTCTTTAAGGCCAAGTCCTACTTCCTGGAAATGATTCTCTACCACTCTTGGCTCTACATTCTGATTCTGATTCCACTTTTCTTTCACATAATAAATGACTGATCTCTGCAATTGAGTAGGCTTCTCAGCCCATTTCCTGCCTGTGGAAGTTTGGGAGTCCAGATTCCTTAAAAAAAGTTTTTTTTTTACTTCATTATGCTTCTTTCTATTTCAGTCTAAGCTGGTCAAATACCCTTTTTATATATCAAATTATAATCTGCTCTACTAGACAAAGTGCTCCCTCCTTTCTTTGCAAGACAGACCTCCTCTACCTGCACTTGAGTATCACAGAGCTGTGGACTAGATTTTAAGATTCTTCTATGTCTTTTGTCTAAGTGACAGGACATATGCATCTCAATATACTTAATGTCCCTCCAACCCTAAAATTGTTCTAAGGATTAAACAAAAGAAAAGATCTTACAGTCACATTTCTCAGTATCTTTACTCTTTTAACTGCTTTACTGATAATGCCCTGGATATTGAACATTTGCCCTGAATCCATTCCTTAAGTGATAACCTCTTTTTTTTGGAGAAACTAGGGATGAGAAACTCTTTTAGTTTTGAATTCAGCAAGTTCTGGCTCCTTTAGATTCTAAATTCTTCTTGAACAGTGACAGTTTTTTCTTAGCTCATCTTTATCTGTACCTTATCACAAGCAAGAAAACTGAATTCATTGTCATATTTAACTTGGAATTCCATCTAGCTAAGTCCACCTGTTAATTAGCTATATTTTATATCTTCCATATTACTGTCGACTGAAAAAAATGCAAAACGTGAGAGTTGTGAGTTAATTTTTATTTGGGGCAAAATGAAGACTATAGCCCAGAAGCCAGCCGCTCAGATAGCTGGATAGTAAGGAACTGCTCCAAAGAAGTAGGGGGGAGCTAAGCCCTGACTAAAAGTTCACCCAAATTTAGTGAATTAAAATAACAGCCATTTTATCATATATTATGATTTTATGATTCTTAGATTTAGTCAGGGCTTAGCTGGCACATTTTTTTCTGTCTCACATGGCATTGACTTGGGTAACTCAGTGGAATTTAGCTGGCAGCTGGGCTGGGGGTGGAGGTGTTTTCCAAGATACCTTTTCTCACATGCCTGGTGCCTTGGGGAAAAGCTGGAAGGCTGAGCCTCTCTCCCTCTCCACATAATTTTAGTGCTTCTTCACACCATATCGCCACCTAAGTAGTTGCACTTCTTCACAGGTGGTTTAGAAATCTTAGTAGCTGTGATACAGGCCACAAACTTTTCACGGCTTTGACCTGGAAGTCCTGGAATGTCCCGCTCCACTATAGTATATTTGTCAAGTAGTCCTTTAGGTAAACCCCAAATCAAGGAAAGGAGAATTTGACTCCATCTCTAAATAATGGGACAGCAAAATTTTTATGGTCTTATTTAATCTACCTTACTGCTCTTAAATTTACCATTATTTTTTCAGTTCTGTCATACTTAATCTTCCCATAACTTCTGTCATCATTAAGCCTTTATATTATTTTTAAAACTTCTTGCTTACTCTCCAAAACCCATCATTTCCACTTTTCCTTATGGCAGTCTTCTCTTTAATTTTATTTGTTGTGTCTTTTTCATTTACCCCTTTCATTTTTCCCTTTTCAGCATTCTTCCCTAAGTTGTAAACTGAACTTTCGTTATCCAAATCAGTATCCTTATTTTCGTAGTTTTTACTTTGGATCTGATTTTTCATTATCCTACTGTACATTTTCACTTGGTTGGCTTGCAGATACCTCAAACTCGACATGTCCAATATAAAAAATTCATTTATTGTGTGCCCTCTAAATCAGTTTCCTTCCATAGTGAATAGCAATAAGATCCAATTAATTGTTCCCAAGAGCAGACTTAGCATTTCCCTTCCGATTCCTTTTCTTTCTTGTCCAAATGATGCCAAAGTCCTCCCATTCTTCCCATTTGTATATTTTCTCTGAGTCGATCCACATTTTTCTGTTTACAGTGGCAATTTGCTAGTTTAGGCCAACATCATTTCTTGTCTCCATTGCTGCTACCTCCTCCTAATTATTTTCTTACAATGGGGTCTTATTTCCATCTGATCCATTTTCCAAAATACACATTAAGCAAATCATTTAAAGTGCAAATCAGATCAAGTTTTACTTTACTTAAAAATATCTTCAAGCCTCCCCCACCTTGCTTTTTTTAATGAAGACCCAAATCCTTAACAGAGCTTATATGGCCCTGAATCATGTCTCTTCGACACTACCAGTAATCCCTTAGTCATACAAATCAAGTGTCATCTATTTCCTGAATGACTCTGTATTTTCTCTTACCTTAGGCTTTGCACAAAATGTTCTTTTTTTACTGCTACTCCCACTTGCATCCATGATTCATTCACCTTGCCAATTTTTACTCATTGTGGAGGGATCACTTCCTTTCACCAGCCCCCAGATGAAGCTTTTGTACCCTTCTATAGTTGTATAACATGGCCAAACCTGATTATCAAAACACTTTAGCACACAGCATTTTAATTGAATTTCCACTACACCATATGTTTTAAAAGGGAAGGCATGGTTTTTGTTATTTTCATTATACTTCCTCCAACTGTTAATAGTTATTTACTTAGTAGCCTCCCATAAAATGTTTCATGAATACATACATGCATGTACCTATGAAGTGTGGACTTTCTGAATGAGGCATGACATTTGTCCAGGTGATTCTGGCTTCCAAAACCAGATTTTTCAATTACTAGTTATATGACTAACTAATTAATATGACTTTATAAGTTTTTAATTTCCCGTCTGTAACATACAGAGATGATAGCATCTTGCAGGGCTGCATTTGCTGGGACAGAACACATTTCTCACTTCCTATGCTTACCTGGAAGTGAGGGAATGTCTACTCTTCTCCCCAGGAGGAGAAAGAATAGGCACAGTACTTACAGGCTTTCTCTGCTCCTCTCTTATCCTTCTTGTTTCACTCTTTTGGACCTCCTTCATATAGCAGGCATTCCCGGCTGGTCACACAAGCAATAGGCTTTTCTATGTAGAAATGACATTGTCCAGCAGTGTTTGTTTCAGGAGAAGAAAGTCATTACATTTCACGGCTAACTTAAATGCTTGGTCTTTTATTAGTATTCAAATTGTCTGGTTTCTCTGTCAGCATATCTACAAATTGTTTCCCAATACGAGAAAAGAAAAAAAAGTTATTATTTTTTTTGTCTTGTACAACTCAAATGGAAATATATGTACCACACAGATACAAATCATAAGAAATCTGGTGTAGCTATATTAATATCAGACAAAGTAAATGTCTGAGTAAGGAATATTACCAGGGAAATAGAGATGTATTTAATAATGATAAAGGGGTCAACTTTTTTGGTATTTTGGAAAAAGGGTGGTATTATCATAAAAAATATTTAAATTCCGGCAATAAATACATAAGTAATTCTTATACTCAACTGAAAAGACTTGGACTCCAATAAAAATCATTATGAATGGGAGGGACTTCTCTGGAGGTTCAGTGGTTAAGACTTCGCCTTCCAATGCAGGGGGTACGGGTTCAATCCCTGGTCAGGGAGCTAAGATTCGACATGCTGCGCAGCCAAAAAACCAAAACATAAAACAGAAGCAATATTGTAACAAATTCAATAAAGACTTTAAAAATGGTCCACATCAAAAAAATCTTTAAAAAAAAATCATTATGAAGAAGTAAGGGATGGGCAAAATAACTATGGGCCTGAAGAGACCCCACCCCGACCCCCAAATATTGTTTTCAAAACGTGAATCTCAGTTAAAGAATGTCAGCAAACAACAAATGGAGATGTAGTTTACAGTAGCTCTGGACTTAATGTCTTCTAAGACTGTACCTCTATTTCCCAGAGGAGAAGGACTAGCTGGCCCTTGAGGGTGGAGGAGGGCGCTCTGGCCCATAGCTGTTGAGTGGCTCAAAGCCAACATCTGGGCAGTGAATGTACACATACAGCTGATGTCTTTCCAGTCTTTCATTTGCATTTTACCTTTGTAAATATTTTTGGTCATTATTTGTCATTTTTGATTAAGCTTTCACTAAATCTAGATTAAATATTACTTTCTAGTTATTCTGGTAATCTATGTTTGCAGTTTTATAAAGTTATTCACAAATTATAATTTAATTTTATATTATAAAATATTATAAAATATTAAATATTAATATAATATTAATATAATATATACATATAATATATATTATAGTTATATATTAATAATTAATATTATAGTAATATTATTAATATATTATATATAATATATTTATATATAATAATATATCATATATAATATTATATTAATATTATTATTATAATATTAATATAATATATTATATAATATTATATATATAATATTATATAATATAAATAATATTAATATAATATAAATATTATAATATTTTATATAAAATAGAAACTGTATGTGTATTTATCTTGCATTTACATATTTTATGTTATCTGTTTTCCCCTTCCTCCCTTTGTTCCTGTCTTCCCTTTCTTTTCTTCTTCCCTATCTTTCTAGAGATGTGTCTGAAAGTAAAAATCACAGGTATGTGCATTCAATTTCTGGAAACGGCCTGTTTCCAGAGAATGGGATCAGTGAATAGGTCAGGGGTACTCTGTAATTGACCACTGTTAAGAGAACTAACTGAAAATTAAATCTTTGTTGTTCTGGAAATGTCAAGAAAGAGCACAGATAAAGTAGGTATTGAAACAGAGAAATAAGTATTGCTAAATGATACATCAGGCTGTCTGGCTGACTTTTCCACATGCTAGTTCTTAACTTACACATTCTGTTCTTGGCAACCTCCAGGACATCCAAAAAGACCTCAAATTATTTTTTAGCACACTACAGGTGATACAGACCCACTATTGAGAGTAGAATATATTTAAATACTAGCACTAGCATGCACCCTAAAGTGACTTGGTTGAAAAATGACATATGCAAAAAAGGATCTTAAAAAATCTTCAGAAAACTCACAACAATCTCTTCTAACTTTTTAGTCTGCATCGTTTTTTGTTTGTTAAAGAATCTCTCACTAACAGATGAGCCAAAATAAGTATCTGATACCAGGTAAGACTGCTTGCTCAGTGCTACTGCCCCCAAAGAAGACTTTTGCATGAGCATCAAGACCTTTTATGCCCTGCAAATGTTTTATTGGAGAATGAGCACAGCTTGGTGTGCTGGCAGTACCGGATTTAAAACTCAAATGGTCAATGCCTTCTTAGGGGCTTTTAGTGCTCCAGACTCTGGAAAAACTGAGCAGTTCACATAAACAATGGGGAAACTTTTTAGTATATCTAAAATATGATTATAATTAAGTTCATAAACTGACAGTTTTCATGTATGGAGCCTTTTAAAATTATGCTTCTTTTTAGTTTTCTAAACTGAAGAGCCCTAATTTGAAGAATTTTTAACTGCAGCCTCTTGAATATTTCCTTTGTCTTTTGTCTTTTTCAGTTTTCTTTTTTCATGTTGTTTTGTTTTTGAGGGTATAACCAAAGAATTTTTATAAGGAAAGCCTATGACTGACACTCGTCCCCTCAAAAGTTGCTATTCATGGAAATTTGAGGGAGAAACATATGATGCAAAAGAGACAAAAGAAAATTTTACAGAGAATTTGGAGACAGAATAACCCCTTATCTTAACAATGAAGGGAGAAGGAAAACAAAACAAAACAAAAAACTTGAGCATGAATCTTTAGAAGGTGTCTAAGAGATTGAAACATAAAAGGACCCTAGAGGTAGATAAACATTCCACTTCCCCAGAGGGGCTAGGGTGTGGCTACAGCGGTGCAGATAGTTTCACTGGACACAAGGAAAACAATTTGAAGGACTGGTATGATATGGCAAGCATAGTGTATAACAAAATTTTGTTGAGCTACTGAGATACTATACACTCTTTCCCTTCTCTTGAACTACAAGCAGTAGAATTCCATGCAATCAGCTGGTGGGCCTGAACTGAGTAAAAATATATCCATCAGCCTTTACCATTGTAACTTGTACCTCTAATATGAGGTGGCTCACAGAAAACATTGCTATATATGCACTATTTTAGATTTGATTTCAGTATTCATCTTAAACCTTTTCTTTTGAAAAGTAGTATTAACATAATGGAATTTACCTGAACATCAATGTCTTCGGTATGCATGTATTATATCATATATTATCTGACATCTAGCCTATTGTAACACAAAATTTCATAACTTTATTTCCCTTTCTGCTTTATTCCAGTGCTCTAAAATCAATTCTACAAAGGACTTGCAAAAAATAAACCTCACCTATTTCTGCGAATTCAGCTTCTGAGATTATCTGGCAATTCTTATTCCTCTCTAAAATTTTTCTTATAATAAACAATTCTGGGCCTCTGTTTTCTGAAATGATCAACTTTCAGTCTGTTCAAAAGACTATATTGGAAGAGCAATGTCTCAGAAAAAGGCTGGGAATTTCAGAAAAGTGTCCCTAGCCTATCCCTCTTCTGTCTTTTGTTTGTTTTGGTGCTGCTAATGGTGTAGCATTTGGGGGTTGGAAGTCACCAAAAGGAAATTGGTGGTTCCAGGAAGGAGATGTAAACTGAGCATGTGATGATTTTTCTAAATGCCAGGGAGAAAGGTTGAGTGAGTGTCGTTCACTAACTTGGAAAGATGAAAGGACAGAGCAGCGATGGAGAGGCTCCTGAGTCAGTTGCTAGTCTGAGCGCTCTGTTGGTGAAAATACACATAAAAGAGACCTTTGTACAAGCATTATGATGTCCAACAATCAGAAGAGTCTATTTAGAGAGGAATTAAGGATTTTAATCAAGATCTGTGCATATATTTTTCAACGAATATACATAGGATGGTAATAATAAGCTCTTGTTTTCCAGAGTTAAAAAAAAAAGGTAAGAAGGTGAATTCTTAGATATTTACATTAAGTGGATTGCTGAATTGCAAAAGTAAGTATCTTTTGGGATATCTTTTGCTTAGTGCCATGAGCTCCAGGAAGAATATTTGGATGAGTTTCAAGAGCTTTTGGAGACTGAAAATATTTTGTTGGCAAGAGCATGTAACAGGGTGTCCTGGCTGGGCCAGCTTAAATTGATTTGTTTGTGGAAATAGAAAACACTGTCTCTAAAATGTGCAGACTCTACCTCTACAGCAAAGGTAAGAAAAAACAAGGCAAATATATAGGAGGTTCTTGCTTGTCACGCAACAGAACCACTGACCTCAAAGTATTTTTTAAATTTATTTTTTTAAATCTAGAGATCATCCTTTTCAAAATACAAGCCATACATTTAACAGAAACAATCTAAATTCTTTGTTTCTACCAGTAGGACTATTAAAGCCATTCATAGGGAAGACATGTGGTATGAAAATATTGGCAACTTTTCAATGGACAATATTTTAAATGAACAACCTGTCCCTCTACTATCTATTACCTCCATTCATATGAAAATTTGTGGAAACTATTATCTATTACAAAATATCACTAGTTTTATTTAATAAGGGGAGTTGCTACTGAGCTGCAACAGAAAGTGTTTTGCTTCATGAAGCAAATTCAGATTTAGAATCAAATTCATTAAAGATTTCAAGAGTGTATTGTGATAACAAACTAGAGGAGGAGAAATTGCCAGGTTTTACTGTTCGGGAAATTAGGGAGCAAGAATGATTGATGTAAGTTGCTATGGCCTTGAAAGATAAAACTAAGTTTGCATAAAACTAGAGTTATGCTGGTGGGTAGAAAAATAGAGAATGCTACTTATTACAAAGACAGAAGAATAGACAAAGATATACAGCTCAGTCACAATATCATAACAAAAGTTCCAAAAATATTTAACTCTTGTGGCTAAGACAACTCAAAATTCATTGTTCAAGAGCAATATTAGAGACGTTTGGATTTTTTTTTTAATTGAGAGAACAAATATAGTTAAAGTGGATTCCTGACTGGTATAATTTGGTCTGTGCCTTGTACATCTAAGAAATTTGCAGTCAAACTTTTTTGGAAGGTGATGACTTATGCTTTCAGTATATATTCATTGTATGCAGAGCTGGTCCTAGGTTCTGTGGTAGGCACAAAGGATACACAAATGTTAGATAGAGCCATGAAGAATCACAAATGCATGACAACATATTCCATTCTAACAATTCAACCAAGTTCCAGAATTGAAGATTTTATACAGGAAGTTGTGAATTAAGCTACGAAAACTGAATATTCATTGAGTCTCATATACCTTTCTAACATGAATTAATCAGAGAAATAAAGCAAGCATAGCAGTATTGCAGAGTGAGGATGGCCATCATTCCACAAATTCAGTTCAAATGCAATTTTTTACAGCAAAGCTTTTAGAAGAAGGATGCAGTGGCATCAGGCAAACCTTCTCTCGATTTCTCACCACTGGTCAAAAGGTCCATGTGGGCTTTGTCCTACAAGATACAAGTGACTGGTGATGGAAAACACAAGGATACCTCTTGGATTTTGCCTCAGCTGCTGCTGTACATGAAACTTCAGTTGTTTTAAAGGTCAAGCTCATCAACTGTTCCATCCCCACAAAATCAGTCCCATAGTGGTCATGGCTTATGACCAGGACTTATTCTTCCAGTGGTACTTTTTCCATAACTTCTGCTCTAAATAGGAACATGTTCATTATAATTTCACTTCCCTCAGGGCCCCCTTGCACTCTTAAAATCATTGAGCACCCCAAAGAGCTTTTGTTTATGTAGATTTTATCTATTAAATTTACCATACTCAAAACTGCTACAACCATCTCTGTTGTACATTGAGAACATGGGTCACCTTCCCTTTTGGAAATGATGGAAATCAGGCCTTCCTTGTCTCACATATCAGCAACATGTACTTGAAAATCTTTTTTTCCAAGCATTAGGGATTTATGATATAACAGGGGTTGATATAAGCAGAAAGAAGAAATTTCAAAACTAGGAAATTTCATGCAGTAGTAAATAAAATATTTTGAAAAAAATACAAGTAAAACATCCCTAATGATTAATTAGAATAAGATGGGAAAAATTTCAGAATGTCTGAAATATATGTTGAGTAGATAATATTGCAGTTTGGAAAAATATCTTTTTATGACCAGTTTCATCTTTGTGGAGTAGCCTTGTCAACATGGGTTTATGGATTCCTGTACGGCTCCTCATTTTTTTTTTTTTATTATACCCAAAGACAAACACTACTGCTTCTGCTGCTACTACTATTAATACTACTACTACTACTAACAACTAATACTTATTGCCCACCCACTACCCACCATTCACTGTCATAAGTTCTTGTTATCTTACTCAACTGTGACAAAGTACCTTTTCATTCTTTTTTTTACAGGAGAAGAAACTGAGCACCATGTCCAGGAACACAGAACTAGTAGGTGTGGAGATGGAGGGAGCCCTTTGCTTCATGATTCTTCCTTGCATCTCTCAATGGAGTTTCTCAGTGGAATAAAATGTCAATGTTCAAAAATATTTTATATAAATATCAAGTATCTCCTTATTCAGATGTTCCAACTATTACACTTGAAAAATAATAACTACTCTACCAATAAAAAGGGTTTCTGAGAGGTTTAAATTGCACAATCTATGGGAATCCTTTATGAAATTTTAAAATATACATGGAGTCTTTGTAAAAACTGTGTAAAAACAATTTGAGATTGACTTTCCACGGAGGGAAAAAGAAAATAAGTGAATTTTTTTGTACTTCTTTAAACTTTTATTAGAATAATGTAAACATCATTTACCCCTACAAAATTAGGAATTCCCCAAAATGAGGGATACAGAATAGTTCATGTATTCAACATTTACCAACTCTTTTTGTTTCTGTCTCATAAAAGTATAGGTGATTTAGCACTAAATATGTGGACAATAGTAGTGGGAAAGTGAGCCACATTCTAGAGACATGACCCAAAGTAAAACCTGTAGTAAATACACATTCATTTATTTAATTTGACTAAACTGTAATATAAAGTAATAAAATTTTAAGCTTTTCAATGAATAAAATCATATATACTTTTTACCAGAAAAGTATATATGATTGAACCAGGAAAATATAACTTAAATAATTACTTTTTAGGTATCATTGTTGAATCAAATCAAAATGATTCTATGAGAAAAAGAAAACGAGGTTTATCCATTTTAAATACTTTAATCCAAAGTATTTAAAAAATAGCAGAGTATACTGTTCTGACAATGCTGTGCATATTTATGGTAAACGTTTTATTACATCAGATATTTTAGACCAAGACAAATCTGGGTTTTAATCCTGGTTCACTGATTACTGGATGGGCAAGGCTATTTACTTAAAGGTTCTAAAAAAGTCCTTAATTTCCTCATCTATTGGGAGGAGGTGTCAGTATCAACATTGCTAGGTTATTTTAAGAATTAAATGAGTAGGTAAAGGGCTTAATAGAAGAATATATTTAATAAACTGTATTCATATTAATAGTAGTGATAAAGTAGCAATAATAATGGAAGTTGGACCAGTGATAGAAGTAATGTAGCATCATTAGAGTAAAAATTATTATTTTGATTGTTTTTGACAAAATGTAAAATGCAATGGAAGAAATCATGCCTGTATTTTCAATCTGGTACTTTGCATATTCTTTTTCTCTGTATATACTGTATGTCCTCTATTCTGAATGTGAATTCTTTACATTTTAAAATTTCTGAAGTTGGGTGTGCATCTGAAAGCCAAAGCCATCTCTTATAGTTTGCAGGGGGTTTTTTTTTCTGATAGTACATTGACTTAAAAAAAAAAAAACACAAAACTTGAGATATTATACAGATTTTGTAGTCAGTCTTGTTTTCCATCTTTTCTTCATTTTCCATTCCATTAAAAATCTCCTAAAATATATATTTTAAGAGTAATGGTTTTACCATATATTCTTCTAAAATTTTTCTTAATATTGAGTATTCAAGTTATTTAAATTTTTCACTTCTATGAATAAAGCTGCCTTAAATATCAATTTAAATAAATCTTAGTAAAGAACTCTTCTTTTATTCCTCTAAGGATGAATTCTATTAGTGGATTTTCATTGTCCAATGATAGGAATATCTTTCTTATTTGTAGAAGTTATTTTTTTTTTTTAGTTTGCTTTTAATCAAAAATTTAAATTTCAAAACATATATATGCTTATCTTAGAAAATCAACCAGATGTAGATAAGTAAAAATATAATTCCCTTACCAATTTACATGGTTAAAAACATCTGCATATTTATCTACTAACAGTTTTTTTTTTGTTTTATTCTTAGTCATATAAAATCATTCTAATTTTTTAACTTAGTGCATTATAAATAGGAATTTCAGATTTGTAAATGCCTTAACTGTATGTTAATTGCATCTTAATATATTTAAACTATTCTTTTGTTATTTGGCATTTCAGTGTTTCCAATTTTTATTTTAAATAGGCTATACTATACACAAATTTATATATGTTGTATATAATTTTTTAAAAAATAAACTAAATGTAGAATTTCTTGGAAATTGTGTATGGATATTATAGTGTGTACTATATATCTTCACAATCTTCAGAAAAATATTTACAAATTACCACTTTTTATCAGCATCTTGCAACTAGGAAAGTGAGTTAGCCCAGACATAGGTCTCCCCATTCCAATATTATCAAATTCCAACAAATTAAGATTTGAGATAAAATAAATCAGGACTAGAAACTGTGGACAGATGCTTGAAGTTTATTTTGGTTTGTTTTCTTTCTTTCAACATTTGTAGATAGGATCAAAAACCAATAAATTCTGCTTCTGAGAGAGCAGGCTGTAACATAGGAGGTAAGACAATTAATTGTATTTGAGCATCTGTCCAGGGCCTGAAAGTTGACTGTCAGCCTTATGTTTAGAGAGAAAAGGAAAGTACGTCTATGAGTTAGGGTGTGCATGCTTGTATTCCTAAAATTGAGCCAGAATATCTAATGATTATGTCCTTGTAGGAAACAAAGAAATATATTTTTTTCAAATTATGACTTAGGAGGCAATCAGAACCCAACTTAGTTTTGCATTTAATTATGGTGTTTCAGGCTATCCCTATATTTGAATCTTCACAAGAACACCAGCGAAGTCCTACTGTGTATCAGAAAATCTTCCTTTTAGCCAGTATATTTTGAAAATTGGTTTTATATTAGTGTGAAGAATCTAAAACAAGATTTTATTTTGTATTAGTGTAGAGATAACTAAATAAAGCTAATTCATTCCAGGACTAGAAACACAACATCATGTCTACCGCTGGAAACATTAACAAATGAAGCCATCCTCCATGGCTCTACTTATACAGATGCACAGGATGTCACAGATCATAGACTCATTTTACAAGATTATTTTAATAAAATTGCATAAAATATGAAAGTAAGCGTACTTAAGCCACTTTTACAATTTTTATAGGTGTATGTTCCCAAGAATCTCAATGTTTAATAGTTTCTTTGAATGATCTCTATGATTTGAGACCTCACTTTATAAACAAATTGCTTGTTGTGACGTCCTTAGAATACGGCTCTCCTAAATATCACTTAAGAAAAAGAATCTTATTTTTAATTTTGGAGTAACTTGTTTTACATAATCTAATACAGAGCTAAATAAAAATAATTTATTAAACAGTAATATTCAACCCTACATGTATTATTGATTCCAATTCAATCTACTGACAAATATGAACACATGTATTCATTACATTTCTTGAATCACTCTCATGTGTTTGGTAAATTCATTATACTTATAATGCAAAAAGCATCAAAACTTAAAAAGATAAATTTAGTGTATCATATGGTTTGGGTAAACTTGTACTTAAGTAAACAGTGCTTCAATGCAAAGTTTTTCCAAAATATTTGATCTTAATATTTTGCAAAATATTTAATCTTAAGTGTAATTTATTTAAATGAATACATTAATGAATGATAGAATATATTTAAGAATACCCTTCATATTGATAATTCTTTAAAATAAAAAAATACCAAAAATATTTGATGGCTCCAGGGCTGACTGGAATTAAGTATTGATATAACTCTGCCTCATTCCTAAATTTCTCAGATAGAAGATTAGGGTATCCTCCCAATAACAGGATAATTGATATAATGTGCAATCAACTTATGTCTTATTCATTCACTCAGCATGTTTCTATTGAACCCTATGTGTACAGATCACGCTCAATGCCAAGGGTACGTAGAAGTGGATAAAACATTCGTGGCATCTTCAAGCATTTTGCAGTCCAGTTAGGAAGGTACAAATTTAATTCAACAGGTAATTATAATACAATATACACTCCCTACAAATAGTAAAAGTACAGAAATATCCTATAGAATTCTAAAAATTAACCTCTATTGGGATTCAGAAATTGCATATTAGAGACAGAATTTGAACTGTATTTTGAAAATTACTGAAAAGATGATACGTGCCCTTTAGACATGAAATGTAGTTAAGCAGTTCCTGCTTATATTTACTCATGTGGACTCAATTGCTGAATGACAGTTTATTTTACTAAATTATTCTTTATGTGAGACAAAATGCCATTCCCCCGATGACCTGATGGGCAAAGTACATATCATGACATAAGTGTATATAACCAGAGAGGAAACATTATTCTTTACAGCATTAATAATCCCTTGTAATTCTCTAAGTTTACTTTTTAAATTAAAACAGAATATTTATTAGCTCATTCTAACTGTGTAAGCCCCTGTGAACTAGGCAAGGCCAATTTTAAAGATGTGAAAACTGAGGCCATGAGAGACCTTGGAACAAACAACATTTTAGTACAGGCTTGGGGATCCAATCCAGGTATTTTGACTCCCATTTTTATTTCTCCTTTTACTATACCACCTTGTCTCTTACAAATAGGTTTAGCATTTGGATACTATATTCTGTTATTAAAGCAGCTCACCACCCATCTTTTATATGAGGTAGAAGATAGGTTTAAGCCTCTCCAGGGGAGCTCTTAACCTGGAAAGGAAGGAAATGCATCACAGGTGAAAGGCAGCGGAACAATGTGACCCGCTGCTAATTTGCAGTGGTATTCATTTGGGTGGGATTTGACATTTCTGGGTAGATGTATATTTGTGATTGATATTTCATTCTTTAAAGCACAGCCTTTAAAACAGCTGTGAAATGTCAAGTTATTAATTTACACATTGCAAAAAACTGATTTACATCTTTCTAAATTCAACTCTAGGGATACCAGGCTTTTGAGATCAGCACATCATGAAGATTATCCCAATCAGCATAACTCTAAAAATTGCTTCTCAATTTTCTGCTTTGCACATAGACAAAAGCGTCAGGAGAGTGTTCTGGTCCAGTCACAGGAGAGGCAACCAAAACTGGAAGAGGTATAATTGCAAGGCTTGGCATGAGGGTGGGGCATTTTCCTTCCCATCTGTTTTTTGGTTTTGAGTTAATTTATATCATCTTGGTGGGAGGAGGGTATGGGGCTGATAATTCAATGGCTTCCTGCTTAATATAGTGAAACGATTTATTGAGAGGAGAGCACGTCATTTTAAATAACATGTAAATCTCATTTTACAGGTGTCTCCCTGAAATATTTTCATTGATTTTTTTTCCCTCCAGAGTAGACGCACACCTATAACTATAAAAACAGGTAGTATTACCAAACCATGCCTCAGGCATGCATTTTAAGATACATGAAACACTTTCATAATAAACATTTTGAGAGCAAATCCATGACTCTGTTTAAATTCTATTGGAAATAACACCTGGAAATTGTGGTAGAGTTGAAATGGTTTTTAATCACTCCCCTTTTTTTCAGTTTTAAAAGATTATATTAACTGGGGTATTAATTTTATATTAAAATATTTAAATGAGCTTTGTGATTCAGTCATTAGTATAGAAAAAAGAAGACTAAAAGAAATAAAAATGGTTCTCTTTTCCTTAAAGATATCTCTTACTAAATGCTTGACTCTGACATTTTAACAGGGTGAAGACACACGTATTTGTTTAGAGACATGTTTGCACAATTCGTATATATTAGTTCCTCACTGAGCAACTTGAATCTTCATAGGAAGATGAAATTTTTTGGTAAAGGTGAGAAGATTGAAAAAAATAAGAGTAAAAGCTCAGAAACAGGATGTTCCATCATCTTCATCTTTATGAAAGATTTTTCCCATCAGTGAGGGATGAAATGTTCATGTTTGCATCAATAACAGATGCTATTATTATGTTCAATAGTGGTATTTTCTCCCTCTTCTAGCTTGGAAAAAAAAAAAACCTACAAAAATAATACAGTTTGGTTTACTCTCTTGTTCCACTTATTCATATGGGTTGAAATAACCCAATAAATCATCAACTATAAAACACTAGTGTTAGCTCATAGTTATCAGCTGATAGAACAGCAGAGTTGACAGGCAGGTGTGGCATACAAAGTATATTTCTACCAAAGGGCTTTACAGATAGGAGAAAAATAAAGTTAAGAATGCTAGAAAAATGTTAGCTCTTATGTCAGTGGTTCTAGCTTTCATTAACTGAAGTAAAAAAAATATTCTAATATTTCTCATTTTATCATACTTTTTTTTAAAAAATAAAAAACTTTTTTGTCACAAATAGAAAGTGATAGAGGCATTTATAGAAAAAATTGATACGGGGGAAAGTATAGTATTAGAATAAAATAAAGCAGTCATATACTTCGTGATAACTATCTTTTTACTTTGTTTCCTTCTAAGTTTTAATTTTTCTCAAAATACCACCCACTTCATAATTATGTATATATAAACACATATTGCATAAAATGAATTAGCAAAAATTACAGCTCTTGGTATTTTCTAAAGGCTTTAATATGTTAAATAAATTAATCCAAAACAATCTAATTGGCTAGATATAATTATTTTCCCTGTTTTATAAACACAGGACATAAAGAACAAGTTCTTTTTTCATACATATTGTATTCCTTTTGATTTTTTAATGTGAATAAATCTTATCTTAGTATTAACTTTTGGTCAACTAAGGTAACTTGATAATAAGTATTTGTTTCTACCTCTAACCTCTCATAAAATTTACAGAAATTGCACAGATAATATAAAACAAGAAATTTTAAGAAATTTATAATGTATACATTCAAGTAATACCAGTTTACATGGAACTGTTAAGTGAATTTAGGAAGCTTGCAGGATTCAAGACCAATATAACAAAAAACATGTTTCTATTACGTAAAAAACAGAAACTAAAACAAAACAATACCATTTAAACAGCATCAAATATCCAAGAATAAAATTTTCAACATTTGTGTAAGACATTAAAGAACTAAATGAGTGAAAGGATGTACCACACTCATGACTTTTAAGACTGAGTGTTGTTAAGATGTCACCAATTGATCTATAGATTCATTGTAATCACAATAAAAATCCCAGCATGTTTGTTATGAATATTAATGAGAAATTTATAATATTTATAAGGAAATATAAAAGACAAAAAATAGCAAAGACGATTTTGAAGAACAAAGCTGAAATATTATCTATCTCCACATACATACATATATATGAATGTATATATACACATATAGATGTAACTGGCTCAAGTATAGACAAATACACTGTTATAGATGAATGTCATAAAGATAATATTAAGGCAAAGAATTTGTATACAAATGTTAATGTACTGTTCAATGCTATTTAAATACAATTCAAAAACAGGCTAAACTAATCTATGAGTAAACTAACACAAAGGATCAAATTGTCAAATCAAACACATATATCTGAGCTCTTACAAAAAGTTAAGCTTTACTGGTAAGTACAAGGATACAGGCAATCAACAGTGTCAGAAAAAGCCTGGTAAGTCTACACATGGAGGGTGGTTCCTGGGTCGTTTCTATATCAATCCTAGATGACTTAGCCTAGAATTAGAGACAAGGCTCCAGTTGAAGTTTTGTGGTTTTGCATCCACAACAGAAGAGCATTTAGTTTATGAGACATCTCCATTGTCTTTTAATATTTATGTGTCATTTTCTAAGGAGTCATGCCTATTTAACTCATAGATTCTGGACTTATTAACTATATACATTTCTTAATCAGGGACATCCTTTTTAGGACATTCCATAAGATAAACATCCTTCTCTTAGCAGGTACTATTTGCCTATTTACGTAGAAGTTCAGTTATCATTTTAAAAGGAAGATTATGTCCATAATTCTAAATCAACTCAGTATGCCTTTAGAGTTTAAATAAAATATATTTCTTTCTGCTCTCAGTCTCTTCATACTCTACAAGTCCTACACATTCTCCAGATTGTTATTAAATTCAGTTTCGTATGCATCACTTTCCTGCTCAATTTTTTGTGTGTGGCAGTGATGAAGAAATAGCATATATGAGAGCAAGAAAAATTGGTTAAGCCTGGTGATTCGGATACAAAGATAACATATGCTGCATCTACTTAATTATATTAAAACAAATGGGTAAATCATTGTAAAATATTTCTTTTATGATTTAATACATAATTACTCTAATCTTTATATATTTGTACGATTTGGTACCTTAATCACTACTGTATATTATGTATCAGGGGATTCAGTTATTTCTCTGTTTTCTCTTTGGAGCTTTTTAATAAAATGTATCTTTTAATATTTTATTATTAAAGTATCTGGATATGCTGCAAATTTTATAAAAAAATTTTTTTAAAGGAGATTATGCCTAGTTGGTTCTCTTCTTTTCTTTCCATTAGGCTTTCCTGGTAATCAGAAGAGAAATGAATTATAGGTCAGTAGTTTTAACCCCTCCCTCTCTAGTTGGACCAGAAGAAAGAGTACTGGACTAGGGAGTGACACAAGAGAAGTTTCTAAGGTTCTGGTAATATTCTTGATCTAAGTGATAGTTATATTGGTTTGTTCAATAGGTAAAAATCCATTAAACAACAAGTTTGTTCACTTTTCTCTGTGTATCTTATGTTTTAATGAAAAAGGTTACTTCAAAAGTGACTAGAAGTTTACTTAAAAATGACTGAAGAAACGAGAAAGCTGACAGGAGAAATAATAGCAATACACTATTTATATTATAGATATTTGCCTAATACTAATGTTAAAATATTATGAAAAAGTTTTAAAAAGTTGTTATTGTAATAAACATAATTAAACATTACAGTTCTATATTTGTGATTCTTTATTATGATTTTTGTTATAGCATTAATCTGATATTTTAATTTTTCACAGTTAATAATCTGGGCAATATTTCTATTCCATATCAATCACTAGTATTGATTTTCTGTTAAAATTGTCCTATGAGGTGTTTCTGTTAACTTCTTTCATAAAGATTCGATTTGATCACTTTTTATATTATTTCTAAGGGAAATAGGGGTGGGAAATAATTTTGAGGTTTAAATTGAAACCTAGGAAGGATGTTTGAGCAATTTTTTGCTATAGTTGTAATTCAACAGATTTCAAAATTGTGAATATAAGCCATTGTCTTCAAAGTAGGATTTCTATGAGGCACTTAATTTTTTCTTTCTGTCATACAGCCCCCAAATTAATGTACGTTAATATATGCAAGTCAATGAGATTAAGCAATTAATCAAAATCATAGGAAAATGAGTAGTGATTTTTAGAAATTTTTCAAATTGGTGAAGGGACTATGGACAAGCACCTGTTATTTGACAAAAATAGAGATTATACTGTTCCAGAGAATTTTAATATTATGAGAATGTTTTGGTGTGGTAAAATATGTGATAAATTTTTCTATAGACAATGTGGAAGAGAATTAATTATGCTTAGGCAAATAATAATTTATGCCTTTGGTGATTATTTAATTATCTATACGTAATATGTTAACATGAGTAACTTTTCACATAATGTTTCATAAAACAAATTACTGTTAAAATACGTAGTTTTAAAAAAATGTTAAATGAAATGTATTCTTAGGCAGATTAAAAACTAACATATATGGATATATATGGATTATTATTTTGTGAAACATTTATTGTGATATAATAAGTTAATTCTCTTAACAGGTTGGCATTAATAAACCCATTTTCAAGATGAGAAAGTTAATGCACAGATCACACAGCATTTACTTTAGCTAAATTTTGAACTGAGTTCTTACTGCATCTAAGAATACTGCTTTGATTACACCACGCTAGTAACCTAAATGACAGTGAAATTTAAATTAACAACTGCATCTATAGAATGAAATATCACTGCATTAAATTTGAAAATTCCAGCATTTCAAATATTAATATTTTAAGATACTGGCTAGTGGAATAGATTGAATTTGTTGTATATGAATGAAAACCCAGTTTGAGACTTTTAAAGTGATCTCAGATATTAGGCTAAATTAACATATTTATAGATAATAAATTTCTACCTACAAAATTTGATACTTAATGCAGTTAACAACATCCCTAGAGAGCCACTGTCCCACCCCTCTGCCAAAAATAGATGGTATCTTGGAAAAAATATTCTTTGCAGGATATTTCTTTAATTCAGATCATGCAATTTTGGAAATAGGTATAAGTCATATTCAACAATATCTTTTATTAATAATAAAACAGATGACATTTTAATTTATACTTCTGTCACTCAACTGGGCCCAAACTTGAGACGGTAAAATAAGTGCTATTATTTGACTCTTGTAAACCCTCAATTTTAATGGTAATTTTACTTACAGATAATGATTTAAAAATCTGTAAAAACATAATGAAAAAACTGTCTAGTGAGTTTTAGAGATGTTCTCCCTCCTCACTCCCCCCATCAATGATGGTATGGTTAGTTGATGATCTTTTCAGAGGGAACTTTGCTAGTAAAGAAAAATATTTGGGGCTGCTACTATCAAGCAAAATTTTCTCTAGAATAGCTACACTCTGCTGTTGAAGGCCAGTTTCCTTATTCCAAGCGTTAACAACACATTCTCAATACAAGAATAGATCTCTCTAAGAAATAATTGGCAATGTAAGACTGAGGTAATTGTTAAAAAAAATTCCCAAAGTAGCCACAAGTTTTGCACAGAATAGCTCAACACTTCATAAGTATCAAGCTGCTCTTTCCAAGAGAAACATGAATCATAATATTGCTACAGAAAATATTCATTAAACTAAACGAGAGTGCCATTAGCTTCCAAAAAATCTTAAGTATTCCAATTTGCTGTCAAGAGGAATTGTACATCCAAAATATGTTTATTAACTGTAGTCTGTTAAAACTTGATTTCAGGAATATTTTTTACTACTTTTTCAGAATATTTATGTCAAAAGAACTTCAAATGCAATTTCAAATATAATGTCACATTGAGTGTGTTATAAATGATGGAAATATTCATAGTTTTATTTAAATTTTTATTCTTTTTTTCATGATTCAAATTAAAAACTTCATTTGTAAAAAAATGAGTTCACTCAATCAAATTTACATGGCAATTGTGCTATGTTCTAGAAATGTATCTGTATCAAGGTAAATATTAATATTTTCCATCTTGATTTTATAACTTAAATGATTTCATGAGATACTTGGTCTTGGTTTTCTGTTTGGTTATAAGAACTATGTGCCTAAAGTGCTGATTGAATTTAAGAAAACTTTTTATTGAATTCTAATTTCAGCAATATTGTGGGATCCTCACACTATAAATATCTCTACGTATTATTAAATTATAGAAAAATTTAAATGAGTAAATGCCCTGAAAGAAATTAAGAGAAATCACTTAGGCCAAAAGCACGCCTGGAACATAGATCTATGAAGGTAAGAAATTCTTGAATCTGTAATATATGAGAGGCATATCTATGAACAGAAATAGCTTTAGGATTTTAGGGTACAGGGAGATGATTAACGCTAAATTAAGGAGTTAACTTAAAGACCATACATCATAGATCTGTAACACAGAACATGGACACAGTAGAGAAAACACTTTTCGCAAAACAATGTAGATACAAAATGTTTAAGTGTTTATCACAGACTTACCTCTTTATAAAGGAAAAATGAATTCCTTTAAAAGTTTTTGCCATTGGTTAGCCCTCACAATGGCCTGGAACCCTCCTTTATGCAATTTTCATGGCCCATAACACACACACCACACAAGAACACACACTCATACGACTGATGTCTAAGGCATACATAATTACCAGTATAGAGTTCAAAAAAATAGATGCTTTTAATATGAAAGGAAAAAATAATTTAAAAACACTCAAGGAAAGAAATCATGCTGAGTGAGAGCTGGCAGTAAAAACAAACATCAAAAACGCAAATAATACAAAATCCAGATACCAGAAATTTCATGCCTAGTATATGAATGAATAAGATACACACACACACGTAGGTATATGAGTTGGTATGTGTATACATACGTATGAGTGTTTAAATTTTATATATATACAATTTAATGTAAGAATAAAAAATGAGTCAAGAGCAGAAGCCTATTAAAATGATCAGGAATATTGAAAGGTAAACAAATGCAATTCTTAGTAACAACAATATAGATTTTAAAATTAACACTTAGTGCAATTCTTAAATACAATGGTAGAAATTTGATCTGAACATTCTCCACTGCATGCAGCTACGACAGAGAAAGAGAACATAAGAGAAGTGTGTAGAGACATGGAGCTTTGGGAGAAGACTCAAAATATATCCAATTAGAGTTCTAGAAAAAATAAAACAGAGTATGAGTTTAAAAAACCTTCACAGGGTTAATGATTTTGAAATTATCAAATTACTGAACAGTGTGAATCTGCATTTTCAGAAAGCACAAATAATAACAAACATTATAATTATAAATGAGATTCACTAATAGAAATTTCTATCATAAATTTTAGAACACTAAAGGAAAACATCTTTAAAGTAATCCGAGATAAATATACATATAAAATGAAGTACATATATTTACACACACAGATACACATACAGATAAACGCTCACATTTATAAAGGGATCATCATGAATTATATATGTGAATTCTTAAAAGCTACAATGAAACTCAGATTACAGAGCACTAATAGTTTTGAGTGCGGTGGTAAGATAAAACAACATCAAAGTACATACACACAAAACATTGCAAGCTTAGAATTCTCTACCCAGGAATTTATCTTTAATGAATGGATGCCAAGTAAGGATAATTTCATAGAAATAAAAACAAAGTCATGTTATCACTCTCAGGAGTAAAACGATTTCTAAAATTTAAAGTTTAGAAAAAAAAAGAAATTATCCCCAAATTTCTGTCTGAAAGCTATTGTATTAATCTGAAGAGAGAGCAAAAGAAAAAATATTATGAGTACATATCAACAAACATCACTAGATAGAATAATGATAAAGATGACTAATTTGAGAGATTAGAAAATACAAAATAGATTTACTAGCTGGATAGAAACAGCATGCAAGCCAAGAAGAGGGTGATTAGTGAGAGGACACGAAGGTCTTTATGTTGAGAAACAAGAATAGTGAAGAAAGTAATATATATAAAACATTCTTTTACCGTGATAATTTTTTCATGTGCACACAATGGATTAATAATTGCCATGTGACTATGATGTGTACCTGTTTTACTGAAAACAATTAAATAAAATATACCTTCTTTTTTAAAAAAAAATCGCACAGGTATCTTCATTTAATCAAACCAACATATTTTATTTTGCAAATATCAAGAAAGAGGAAATACAACAAGGTCTATATATTGTTTGGATTACTGGTAATGCATATTATGACATCAAATTCACACCATTCCTTTCGTGACAAAATTTTTGTTAATGAAAGCAGGAAGCTATCAAAAAGAATCTCTTCCAGAATATAATGGGTTTACAGGGCAAAGCAAATATGAAAGAATGAAAAATCTTATATTGAGGCATCACAAAAATCAACACACTTCTAGGTAAAATAATCCAAACATGATAGATTAACACATTTCTGCATATGCTCTTTCGTGACTTGAAATAGAGTAGAAGTTCTTTTCTGAAAAATGACATCATCTTCTTCCAAAGGTCTTGAATTTCTTTCAGTTTTCTGAAGCAGATTATTGTGGAATTGCCAACTACAACATTTTCCATCAGTAATTATTGGGGTAAAACTTCTGATGTCATTTAGTGCAGATAGTTCCTGGTTTTTATCACTGATGTGACCTCTGAATGTATCAAAATATAAATGTCATTTTGTGAACTCAGCTAAAACTCATCTATGAAAACTAAAAAAACAATGTTTCCATATAAACAAAAATGTCAAAAGAAGAATGTATTTCAGAGTTCTGTACACAAAATGAGTAATCAGGGGCATCATATTTGCCTAATTTAGTGTAAATATATTCAACTTATTTTGATACACTGTTTTATATGTCTTGCATCCAACTCAAAATCTATGAAAAAATTTATAGTTAGGGGCTTTGATCAACTACTTAAGAAGTTTTGTCGTGACATAAAGTCCAATTAGAATTTCTCTAATACATATATATTTCCATCATCCCTATCATGATCTGCCCTCTCAACTCCTAACTTTGCCTGACATCATCAAGTTATGTATATTCCTCTGTGGCTGGCTAGTTCCTCTCACTGTTGTATTTGTGAGTTTCATCTACAGTCCCTATAGTAATAATCCATTATTTTGTATTGTTGAATAGCTTAACTGCAATTGATTAATTAATTCTACGATTAATGGACATGTGTTGTTTTCAACTTGGATTATAGTGAAATTCTGCGAAGAATGTAAAAGTGGTATTGCCACATCATAGAAGAGGCATGGAATTTTTTTCTTTTAATTGGCAGGGATCATTGCATCCTTGGCAAATTAGTCTTTCTATAATTACAAATTTAGTGGTTGAATAGCAGTATCTCATTATGGTTTACATGTGTATTTCCATATTTGCTAAGAAGAGTGAGAATCATCATAAATAAATTTTCACATTTAGATATACATTGTGTGAAAGGCAAAGGCAGAGCTAAGTGGGAAATTTATAGCTATTTAATTTGTATCTTTATTATATTTATTATATGAGCTATTTAATGCTTACATTAAAAAAAAAGAAAGATCTGAAATCGATCTAACTTTACAACTTGAGGAATTAGTAAAAGAAGAGAAAACTAAACCCAAAGCTAGTAGAAGGAAGGGCATAATAAAGATTAGAGCAGAGAAAAATAAAACAAAGGACAGAAAAACAATAGTAAAAATGAACGAAAACAAAAGTTGATTCTTCAAAAAGATCAGCTACATTGATAAGCCAATTTATTATTATCTTCCAGATTATTAAAAAAAATTCAAACACAAAAGAAGGGTAATACCTGTTGAACTTTGGAACAAAGTTCTCAAAAACCATTGTGTTATGAAATACTGTGTTACGTTTTGTGATATAAATATTAATGGAACAAAGGCAGGTCACTTTATATATATACATATATATTGCTCATATTCAAGGTTATTACATTTGAATGACTACGAATGGCAGTTTTATACTCTAATCTACTTTTGCTTGCAAAATGAAATTGATATATATGTTATAACTGGAATTCTTTTAAAATATACTACCACTACAGTTGACCCTTGGACAATACAGGTTTGAACTGAGCAGGTCCACTTATACAAAGATGTTTTTCAATAGGTACACAGCTGGCTCTCCCTATTTGTGGTACTGCATCCATGGTTCAATCAACCCTCATGTATTGTTTACCATCCGCAGTTGTCTGAAACCCTCCATGCAGAATCCGCAGATACAAAGAGCCAACTATGGGATACAAAGATGTCAACTACGGCATCCTCGGATTTTAGTATCCAGGGCGAGTCCTGGAACCAAACCCCAGAAGTTACTGAGGGACTACTGTACCTATTTGACTACTTGTACTAGTGTTTAAAAGACCTTTGGTCTTCTCAAATCTGTAAAAGTAGTAAATTAACATCATAGATTATATTTCAAAGATGTTTTATGAATTGTAAGTCAAAATTAGAAAATAAAAAAGACATCATCAAAATGAGCACTTAGTCATGTGTTAATTTTAAAAAAGGGTAAAGTACAGTAAAGCTTAGAGGCTAGAATAGTTCTATAAACTCGATCATGGATTGCTCTGTTGTTCTTCATAAAAAGAAATCATGGTAATACATGCTGAGAGTAATATGAAGAGCTACTTTCAAAAATTACTGAAGGCATAAGAATGAGGGTGAGATCATGAACTATAAAAGTTAAGGAAAGATACAGAGAGAACACTGGATTTGAGCCAGTATACATCTAGCTCAATACTATGTACATTAAATATCTAAAAGCCATAAGGTATTTATAATTCATAAATCAAAATAGGATTAAACACAACAGATTAATATTCTCTGATCTCTACTTGGAATACAAAAATAAGAGTTCAGTTTAGTAAAAATGTGCAAAAATTTAAACAAAATGTGCTCTTTCTTTTCAATGAGAGGATTCTGATAATTACTGTATGTATCATAATATGTGAAAATACTACTACTTTATTGAGTGGGTTGGAATTTGATGGAGCCAGCGTGCTGTCCTTCAATAATCTCAGAACCCATAAACTTCTTTACAGAGAAATTGAACTCCTCAAGAATTAGCTCACTTAACTTCCTACCACCCAAATTATCTCTATGAATAATATGTTTGCAAATATTTTAGGAGAATATGAGACTGTCCTCCTGGTACAGGGAAAAGTCCTCTTTCTGAGCTTTAGATTTTATCTTTTGTTATTCTCCACAGGATCTACTGATTACTATATTCATATTTCATAATGTAATTGTGAATATAAATACTAGATAGTTAGCATCCTGCTCTCGATATTTATGGGAATACTTCCAATAACATATTTGATGATTAATGTATGTTTCTGGAAGAAATTATTTACAAGTAAAAGCAGTTTCCATCTATTTATAAAGAAGTTTGATCATGTTTTCATATTCTAAGTTATCAGCTACTTTCACTTGGTCTATTATAATGGCATAATATGTCACCAATCCCATTGACTTTTTTGTTGCATTTTATGAGAGAATTTTAGTTCCATCTTTCCTCTCACAAATGTGCTCTATAATGTACCTTTTGGACACTCTGTACTTCTTAGTTTCTGTTTTTATTTCAACACTGAGCATGCTTAATTTCTAAGGTATGAAGCCACTCTGCTTTATTGATGCCATATCTTGACCCAACCCGTCGGCAGTGATTTTGAAGACTGGATGCCATCTTGTTTGGTGGGGCATACCAGGGAGTGACCTGGGAGTTTCTTCCCTGGGGGTTTCCTCTGCCTTCTGAGTGTTACCAGCCACCAACCACCCTGACTGCCACTCCCATCCTGGCAGCCATCTTCCCACCCTGTCCTACCCCTCCCATCCTGGTGATCTCTGTTTTTACCTACAGAAAGACACCTGTTCTTTCTGCCTCTGGACAAGGCGAGGCAGAGGGAAAGGGCAAACACTTTGCAGGGCCTACTGTAGTTTTCTGACCAAGACACTGATTGAAGGGTGTCTCAAAGTCCTTCTTCTTTCCTCCTCCTGCCTCCCCCTTCTCTGTTTGGAAAGGCCCTTTGTGAAAGTAATTAAGGAGGGCAGCCGTTAGACTGAGGCGGATCTAATGCCTTTGTAGCCTTGCAAGGGAAACTAAAACCTAAGCCAGAGTCAATGTATGCCTGTCTGAGAAAATGAAACTTAAGAACAACCAGTCACAAGCAGTCACTAGACTTTCCCAAGGAAGGCAGCTGCTTAAGTTACAGCCAATCAAATAATGTCCTTGCTTTGCTTCAGTCTGTCAATCTTGGTCTATCTTTTAACACCTTCGATACTTGTCTCTTTTGCTGCAGTGCTTCTTAAATATATCCTGGACTGTTGTTTTCTCTCCTGAACAAATACAACATGCCTCCTATATTTCAAGGATCCTTAAGATACTTTTCCCCTAAAGATACTGTTGTTTTTTTTTTTTCCTTCCCCACCCCTGACCCAGCCACTGCCCCCACTCATTAATTCTAGGGATTTGGATGAGGAACAGAGCTTTCGTCTGCCATCCGTAACTTATTTTTCTTATCCTTTCAGTCCTTATATTTACAAAACACCAGTATTCATTTTGTTTTTATATACTTCTCATGTTTATGTATATGTGTTTCATTTAAGCAGCAAACACCTACCTGACATAGTTAATTCTAGACCTTATTTTTGAAACCTTGATGTCCAAACACGGTAGTGAGTTTCCCTTTGATCAATGTATTCAAAATAATCATCTTAGGAATATTAAATACTGTAACCAAACATATGCTTAAATATGTAGCAGATTTTATTAGAAATCAAAGATACAATTTATTACAGAAAAAAATAAGAAATGCCAAAATATACTTTGCAGCCTTCTGAAACAGAAACTACCATTCAGTTTCCTGATGTTGGGGTTTTATTTTGAGATTCAGTGATTCCAAGAGCCCCTGAAGCAAATGAAACTTTTGTGATAGACAGCGTCTAGCTGTTACAGAGTTTAGAGCTTGGTACTTCACTCTCTCTTCTCCTTCTGGGACCCCTATAATGCGAATGTTGGGTACGTTTAATGTTGTCCCAGAGGTCTCTCAGACTGTCCTCATTTCTTTTTTTTTTTAATTCTGTTCCACAGCAGTGATTTCCACCATTCTGTCTTCCAGCTCACTTATCCGTTCTTCTGCCTCAGTTACTCTGCTATTTATTCCTTCTAGTGTATTTTTCATTTCAGTTATTGTATTGTTCACCTTTGTTTGTTCTTTAGTTCTTCTAGGTCTTTGTTAAACATTTCTTGTATCTTCTCCATCTGTGCCTCTATTCTTTTTCCGAAATCCTGGATCATCTTTACTATCATTACTCTGAATTCTTTTTCAGGTAGATTCCCTATCTCCACTTCACTTAGTTGTTCTTCTGGGGTTTTAACTTGTTCCTTCACCTAGGACATATTACTCGGCCATCTCGTCTTGTCTAATTTTCCATGATTGCAGTTTCCTTTCTGCAGGCTGCAAGGTTGTAGTTCTTCTTGCTTCTGCTGGCTGCCCCCTGGTGGATGAGGCTAAGAGGCTTGTGCAGCCTTCCTGGTAGGAGGGACTGGTTTCTGCCCACTAGTGGGTGTAGCTGTGTCTTGTCCCTCTGGTGTGCAGCGCTGTGTCAGGGGGTGTGTTTATTGGGCAGCTGTGTGCTCAGGAGGACTTTAAGCAGCCTATCTGCTGATAGGTGGATACGTGTTCCCACCCTGTTCGTTGTTTGGCCTGAGGCGTCCCAGCACTGGAGCCTACAAGCTGTTGGGTGGGGCCAGGTCTTGGTGAGAAAATGGCGGTCTCCAAGAGGGCTGATGCCAATGAGTACTCCCCAGAACTAATGCTCAGTGTCCTTGTCCCCACAGTGAACCAGAGCTGCTCCCCGCCTCTGCAGGAGACCCTCCAATACTAGTAGGTAGGTCCGGCCCTGTCTCTTATGAGGTCACTTCTTTTCCCTGGGTCCTGGTGTGCACTAGACCTTGTGTGCATCAGACCTTGTGTGCACCCTTCAAGAGTAGAGTTTCTGTTTTCCCCAGCCCAGTGTAATTCCTGCCATCAAACCCCACTGGCCTTCTAAGCCATATTCTCTGAGGGTCTGGCTACTCCTCCCATTGCCAGACCCTCAGGCTGGGGAGCCTGACATAGGACTCAGAACTTTCACTCCTGTGGGAGAACTTCTGTAGTATAATTATTCTCTAGTTTGTGGGTTGCCCACCCAACTTGTATGGGATTTGATTTTATCGTGATTTTTCCCCTCCTACCATCTCATTGTGGCTACTTCTTTGTCTTTGGATGCAAGTTATCTTTTTTGGTAGGTTCCAGCATTTTTTGGTCAATGGTTGTACTTCATCATTAGTTGAATTCTTCTGGGCTTGAGTTGTTCTATCTACTCCCTCCAAGACATCAAGTCTTTAATGAGTTACTACCCACAAACACATATTTAACACTCAAGTGAGATCACTTTATGTTAAGACCAGACAGTTGTTTTAATTCAGATTCTAACAAGTGGAAAGTTTTCCAAACTATTTTTTCCTTCTGCATCAGAATAAAATAGCTGGAAAACCTAAGCAGAGTCTATTACTCTAAAATATGGGTAGATAGAGCATAAACTTTTGTTACTATCTCATCAGCAGGATCAGAATTTACCTTTATCATCAAGGTTACTCTAATTTCTTTTCTCTGGTTCCCACAGCATTCCCCTTCCCAGACACCTGCAGTATTTTCAAATATCAATAAGAACTTAAGAATAAAATTAAAAACATAGTTAGCATTTTGGAAAAGAGGAGAGGTAAGGTCTTGGTTGACTAGAGGAGTTTTGAATAGGTTAATTTTTTTCTTTGATTTAACCTAACCATCTATGTCTGACACACTTCACATCTTGGTGCCCCCCTCTCTCTTACTTCTCAGAATATGTGCCCTTCTTGATACCTCTGGGTGTTTAAACCCCATCATTTAAATCAGCTGTGGACCCAAAATACATCTCTTTCCTTACTTTCTTACTTCTACCCTCATCAAACTCGTATTGATCCATGACTGTTAGATATGAAAACAAACTGATGTTTGAAAAAAATGAAACTGAATGTGAAAAATGAATGAACTTAATTCTGGAAAAGATGTAGGCAAATATTGGCAACATAAATTTATAAGATACAAAATTTTAAGCTACAGGCATACATCAGAGATACTGTGGGTTCAGTTCTGGACCACTGCAATACAGCGAATATCACAATAAAGTTAGTCATGTGAATTTTTTGGTGTCCCAGTGCATATAAAAGTTATGTTTACACTATACTGTAGTCTACTGTGTGATAGCATTATGTCTATAAAAATGATGTATACGCCTTAATTAAAAATGCTTTATTGCTAAAAAAATGCTAACCATCACCTGAGGCTTTAGCTCATAATCTTCCTGCTTCCATGTTGATGGCTGCTGGCTGATCAGAGTGGTGGTTGCTGAAGGCTGGGGTGACTGTGCAAACTCTTAAGACGATAATGAAGTTTGCCACACTGACTAACCCATCCTTTCAGGAAAAACTTCTCTGTAGTGTGCAATGCTGTTTGACAGAATTTTATCCTCAGTAGAACTTCTTTCAAAATTGGATTCAGTCCACTCAACCTCTGTCGCTGCTTTATCAACTAAGTTTATGTCATATTCTAAATCTTTTGTTGTCATTTCAACAATCTTCACTGCATCGTCACCAGGAGTAGTTTCTATCTCAAGAAACCACTTTCTTTGTTCATCCTTAAGAAGCAACTACTCATCCATTCAAGTTTTATCATGAGATTATAACAATTCAGTCACATTTTTAGGCTCCATGTCTAATTCAAGTTCTCTTGCTATTTCCAACGCATCTTAAGTTACTTCCTCCACTGAATTCTTGAACCCCCAGAGTCATCCATGAAAAATGGAATCAACTTCTTCCAAACTCCTGTTAATGTTGATATTTTGACCTCTTCCCATGAATCAATGATGCTCTTAATGGCATCTAGAATGATGAATCCTTTCCAGAAGATTTTCAACTTATTTTGCCCAGATCCATCAGAAAAATCACTACCTATGGCAGCTATAGCCTTAAAAAATGTATTTCTTAAATAATAGACTTGAAAGTTGAAATTACTCCTTGATCCATGGACTGCAGAATGGATGTTGTGTGAGCAGGCATGAAAACAACATTAATCTTGTACACCTCCATCAGAGCTCTCGGGTTATCAGGTTCATTGTCAATGACCAGTGATATTTTGAATCTTTTTTTTTTTTTTCTGAGAAGTAGGCCACAACAGGGGAACTTAAAATATTTAGCAAACCATGTTGTAAACAGATGTGCTGCCATCTAGGCTTTATTGTTCCATTTATAGGGCACAGGCAGACAAATTTAGCATAATTCTTACTGGCCCTAGGATTTTTAGAATGGCAAATAAGCACTGGATTCAACTTAAAGTCACCAGCTGCATTAGCTCCTAACAAGAGAGTCAGCTTGTTCTTTGAAGATTTGAAGCCAGGCATCAACTTCTCCTCTCTAGCTATGTAAAGTCCTATGTAGCATCTCCCAATATAAGGCTGTTTTGTCTACACTGAATGTCTGTTGTTTAGTGTAGTCCCCTTCAATAATTATCTTAGCTGGATCTTCTGGATACCTTGCTGAAGCTTCTACATCAGCACTTGCTGCTTCACCTAGTACTTTTATGTTATGGCTTCTTTCCTTAAAGCTCATGAATCAACCTCTACTGGCTTCAAACATTTTTTCCTGAAGCTTCCTCACCTCTCTCAGCCTTCAGAGAATTAGTTAGGGCCTTGCTCTGGATTAAGCTTGGCTTAAGGGAATGTTGTGATGAGTTTGATCTTCAACCCAACCCACTAAAACTTTCTCCATATCAGCAATAAGGCTGTTTTGCTTTCTTACCATTTGTGTGTTCACTGAAGTAGCACTTTTAATTTCCTTCGATAACTTTTCCTTTGCATTTACAACTTGGCTAACTGTTTGGCACAAGGGGCCTAACTTTTGATCTATCTCAGCTTTCACATGCCTTCCTCACTAAGCTTAATCATTTCTAGCTTTTGGTTTAAAGCAAAAGACATGTGTGTCTTCCTTTCACTTGAACACTTAGAGGCCACTGTAGGGTTATTAACTGGCCTAATTTCAATATTATTGTATCTCGAGGAGTAGGGAGGCTGGAGGAGAGATAGAGAGACCTGGGAATGGTGGTCAGCAGAGTAGTCAGAACACACACAACATTTATCAACATTCACTGTTTTACATGAGCGCTGTTAGTGGTACCCCCAAACAATTACAATAGTAACATCAAAGATCACTGATCACAGATCACCATAACAATGTAATAATAATAAAGTTTGAAATGCTGTGAGAATTACCACACTGTGACACAGAGACACAAAGTGAGCAAACGCTGTTGGAAAAAATGGCATCAAGAGATGCACTCGATGCAGGGTTGCCACAAACCTTCAATTTGTAAAATACACAATATCTGCGAAGCTCAATAAAACAATGTATACCTGTATATGAAAAAAATGTTTTTAAAGAAGTAGGAAGCTACCTTTTAAATTATATTATACAACCTATTGCATGAGGAAGATATAAAGGAGAATTTTAGGGTACCATTTATCAAGATGGAAGAAGGTACAGTCAAATTTCATTAAATGCTTATTATTTTCCAAGGACACACAAGGCTTTTAGTCTGTGAAGAGAAAGCAGTAGAGAAAAGGAAAATGGAATAGACATGAAAAACTTCTGTTTTCTCTCTCTTATAGGTGGTATAGCCTGGGAATATTAATCTTTTGTCCCATTTTTCCTGTCAGCATCACACTTTGATTATACCTGTCTGCTAGACAAGTAAATCTAGAAACTTAAAGTTGAACTACATTTTGATTAGTAAGTTTAGCCACATAGGCAAATCTATTTCTAATCAGTAGGAAAGGCTTGAAAAGGTGTGTGTTAGTAATTATTAACTATATACATTTTATGCTTTTTAATAAGTATTCATGTACATCTGCCAAATATGCCTTCTTCAGGAGTGACATTCAGTATGTTTAATATTCAAGGTGACATTCACAATACTTAACAGAATGGGCACTGACCAACCGGCAGTGGGAAGGGCCGAAAAGGTGCTTCCCTGCTGAATGTACAGTCATTCTTTCTTCCAACCATTGATTGATTAAATGATTACACAATTTTGTGTAAGCTCACAAAATCATTTACAGACATTTATGCTTACAAACTGAACTAATTTCATATACTAAATGAGCTAGATTAATTTTAATTTCCTATATGATACATCAATTGACCTCTAACTTGAAATTCTCTTCATTATTTTTAATACATGGACAAAAATTTATTTTGGAATATTAAGAAAATATAGTGCAGTAAATTACTTTATAACACATTAATTGGCACATTCAGCAATAAATATTTTCAAGTGTTTTAAGCAAAATGGTTATAAGGTTGTTAAAAAATTATGTCTCAGTTGATCGATATATTTTTTAATACTTTGATGAAGTCATTTCATTTTCATAACTTCCCAAGAAAACAGCCTCCACGTTGATTCTTCTGGCTCCATTGAATTTAATGCAGGCCCCTTTATCCAAATGTCAGGAGAGCCAATGAATATTTAGTTTCAGTTCATATTTCCCTAACAAAGCTTCTAAGTGCTTGAACAAGAATATATAAACTGAATTCAACAGTTAAAAGTCCCTCTCTCCACTTACCTTACTGATAACTTCTGAGGGGTGAGCTAATGGAAAGTTTAAAAGGCTGAGAGAAGAAAACATGGGCGTTAAATGATCAGGCTCCTCTACTCTTGGCTGCCCACAGAACTCAAATGCTTTGCAGAACCGACACTAGAGGTTAGATCTGTGTCATGAGATTTTCAAAATAGAAACAAATGGTAATTGTTTATCTAACTAAATCAATACCTTTGAAATAGCTACAAGTAAGATATACATTTTATAGCAGTAAAATATTTACTCCAAGTAAAATATAATTTATCAAATATAATACATTATTTGTCTAATTTCAACATTTATCAATCTATCTATATTTCACAAGATGACATATACACATTATGAAGCTATTTTAATATACAAAATAAATCCAAATCTGAACATGGACTACGCTAGAGTTACAGTCACACTAAAATTTATAATTTTCTATCTAATGAGAGCAAAATATGCCAATATATACCCATTTAACGTATAGCATTCTGATAAATAAAATGGAATTAATTGTAGGTTTTAAAACTGTATTTAGGATAAGTAAATTTTATTTTTATTTCAAGGAACATTATTATGGACACCAAGAGTCTATGATTTATAGAAAATGACAGGTGATATGTAACCATTACTATGAAAAGAAATATAATGCGTTTTAAAATTTAATTAGTGAGTATCTTGTTGCTTAAGTAGCCTTCTCCAACAAAAGTATATTCTTAATATCTGTTTTGTCTATTTTTTACTCACATTTTTACTTTATACTTATGGTTTTTAGTGACATATGAAGTGGCAGTTTTTAATTTTCATGGGAGAGAAAAAATATTGACTGTGAATGATGGATAGTAATTGATACTGAAGAGGATCAAGGTAAAATGTTACTGAAGAAAAATGGAAAATATTTAAAAACACAGTTTCAGTGTGGAAAGAAGACGAGTACTGTGGAAAGGCTATTAAATTCAGTGGTAAAAGAGTCTATTTGAATGGCCTCAGGGGTAAAAACAAATTATAAGAGATGCTTAGAGAGTAAAAATTTTGTGTAAAATTATTTTAGTATTCTTTCTGTTGTTTGCTGAATATAATTACTAGTGATTAATGAGGTTGGAGTGTATATAGTGGACTGACGTAAGAGTTCAGGGAATATTTTCCTAATGATTACTTATAAGATATATTTAAAATATTAAATTTTATCAGTCAGGTTAGGAGTTACTCCAGTTTCTGATCCTCTTTGGCAAGCCTATTTCTTAAGAAACATAAAGCAAGAAAGACCAAAACCTCCTTATCAAGATTAAATGAGCTGGAATGACATGTGGAGGACTTATTTTAACAGACACCAATCAATCATGCTATAACAGAAAGTGTGCTGTACTGATGTAACATGCAGGGTGGCCATTAAATCTGGAAACACAGATAATATTTCATTTGTAGAGTAATATACAATATGTATACAAAATATGCCGATACGCCCATTCATTATGAATATATGCTTGTATTTCCAGAATCACGTTACTCTGCTGTTAAAATCAGATAATGAATAATTTATAGGCATTTCAATAATTTTTCTATAAAAATGAGTGAATTTCATTTCTATTTAACTTTTCTCCTTGGTTCAGTGTGTACTTCATTCCCATTTCACCTGGTTATACCCACAGTCAATCACTGGACAAATATTAGAAGAAAAGTAGGAGATAAGAAGCAGTTTTAATATTTTTTAGTTAGTAATACAATGTCAATCGATATCAAATAGAGGTGAATAGAGGTGTACAGCAACTAAAGGACTTGATCATGATACATCCTTAGAAGAGAACTGTTTTGCTTTTGTAACTATGTGACACACTTATCAACTCTTTCTAGACTATAGCTCTGAGATGCAATAGCATTTAACATCTATCCACACCTGGGTTAAATATATTGGAAGGTTTAAGAAAGGGTGGAACATTAATTGACAATATTGATCATGTAAAATACATGTAAATCTGTATTTACGTTGGATTTTACACAGCCTTATTAGTATCTTGCGACAGTCCAGTCCAGATTTTTCCTCCCACTCCCAATCATCTTGAATTCTACATATCCTTACTGCCTCAGCCTTATTTTAGGAGCATTACCTTGACAGACATAGAGTATTTAAAAATTCCCAGCACAAATTCAAATCAGTCAGTGCCTGAGAAAAATAAAAAGAATTTACAACAGTCACAATCCTGGAAGAAATGACAATGTGCATTTTCTCTGATATTTCTGTATATAAAATACATCGTAGAGACAGACCCAGGCGTTATGAGGTTTAAAGCTTATAAAATTAGTGGCAGTGGTGGGCTCTTTAAAATAAAGTAATGCTAAATATCACACCTTGACATTTTAAATAAGAGATAATAATGCAAACACATTTATAAGTTTTGCTAGGGTCTTGGAAAGGTACCATGAAATGCTCTCAAAGTTAAAAAATTAAATAAGTAAAAACATGGCAAATCAATAAAACTAATGTACTCTGGGTACGGAATGTATTGGATTTATCTTATATTATTTGATTTAAGGCAGACAAGGGTATTTTTCACAACTTAGATTTAGGCAACTTGTGCTCAATAACCCGTGCTTTGATTTTTCCTTAATTGTTTTATATGTTTGTTTCCTTAACTGTTTTATATAGTGTCTCTGATCAGATCTCAAAACAATCTAGTACTTAGGTTTTTATTCCAAAGATTTTTAAATGGGCAATGATTACCACAGAAAAACTTTCCAAAAATACAGAAGAAAGTGCTGCTCTGAAAACCCTAAAAGACTCACAAAGGCACTCATCCATACAAAAGGATATAACTAACAACTAGTAGTACTCAATTAGCAAAAGATTACTTTGGACAAAGTAAAGTGGGTATAAGGGAAATGAGTTGATACAAATTTATATGTAATTACAAGCACATATTTTGTTGGAAATTTTTAAAAAGTAATTAATTCAGTATAACTTAGAGTAAATGCTAGTCTAACCTTTGTTCAGCTATATTTTTCTTCTAAAATATTCTATATCATAATACAAAATTGAAATCAATATTGTAATAATGATAAGTACTTGTACTGGTTCATTAAAGCCCTACAAATGTCCAGCATGTATTAGATACTAAATTACTTTATATACATTGGTAAAGATGCAAATAATGTGCCTAAAGTAACACAGCTAATAGGCAGCAAGGATAGGACTCAGTTCCTTGTAATTCTTTTTAATCTTTATCTATTTAGTATAAACATGTAGGAAAAAATCAAATATATTACTATTTTAGTTTTATGTATTTGATTATTGTAATTGAAGAAATTTTGTATGGTATATATCTTTCAAATATTTTATACATATGTACAAATTTTATTTTTATTATAATTTGAGTTATGATTTTTCATAAAGTATTTTAAAATACATATGTGTAAGTGATGGGCTGAGCTGTGACCCCTCATAATGTTTGTTGAAGTCCTAACCCTCAGTACTTATGTGACTATATATGGGTATAGCATCTTTAAAGAGGTAACTGAATTAAAATGAGGTCATTAGGATGGGCCCTAATCTAATATTACTGGTATCTTTATAAGAAGAAGAGATTAGGACACAGACACACTCAGAGGGAAGACTACTTGGAGACTTGGAGAAGACTGTCATCTACAAGCCATTGAGAAAGGCCCCAGAAGAAAACAACCCTGCCAACACTGATCTCCAACTTCTATCCTCCAAAATTGTGAGAAAATAAATTTCTGTTGTTTAAACCATCCATTCTGTGGTATTTTGGTATGGCAGTCCTAGCAAGCTAATACAGAATATATATTTTTCTTTTACTTATTTGGGGCATGCTTCTAAACCTCTTTGTATAAATACTCTTCTTTATTGTTGAAATTGATTTCTTGTTTTGTAAAATTTAATAATATTTAGCTAGGAATAAATTAAAATAACAAATATGACATTATCATGTCTTGCATAAATCAAGCTTTCCTGTGTAATTTGACATTTTAGATCTTATTACAGTATATTCTAGAAATTCTTTTCCTCTTGTTTTATCTATTTCTTTACTTATTGTTTTCGAAATATTACCTAGACAGTATCTCCTGTTCCACTGTTTTCACTTGATTAGTAAGAGTCAGTCCCAAATGGTGCATTGGTAAACATTTGTAGAATACTTTTTAGTACTTGCCAGACTTGGCCTTCAGATGGTGTCTGCAATGGATACTTGTTGACAGACACTGTTGGTGATACAGTCACCTGGCATCTTTTGTTCTGTGTATTTGAGGTTTCACTCTTGCATAGAATACACACGACAAACAGTTAAAAGAAATGACTAGATAAGAAATTTATTTATGATTTGCTCATTTCATATATTTACTGAATTTTTACTCTGTGTTGGTTACTTATAATCTACACCCCCCCCTCCCAAAAAAAATGTTAACCATGTCTTTTCTATTTAACAGCACATAAATTTAACACTCTCAGAGCTTAAGAGGTTAATTAAAGCCCTAGGTCTTAATGGTTAGGGGAAAGAAAAAAAACAAAACATTTTTTAAACTTATTTTTTCTTATCACAAGTCAATTATTTCAAGTCCACACAGCCAGTGAGGTATAAAGAAAGATTTAAAAACTATGGATGTGTCTCTAAATCCCATGCTCTTAAAAATTATAGATTAAAACTTTATGGATTTTGGAAAGGCACTGGAATCTAAAAATTAGTTGTAAAGAAGTAAGTGAATGGTAATTAAGGTCAGCCAAGCTAAGTCAGAGACCAAGCAGAACAAAAAGAGTAAGGGTTCTGAAATGATAACAATTACAGGATCAGAGTGGGTTCTCTTTTTAGCTGTGTGTGTGGGGGGGGGTGTGGGTGTGGGTGTGTGTGTATCTTTCTGAATTTCAGTTACTATGCTAAGGAAGCAAACTGTAGAACAAAAGACTGTCTGATCTCGATGAACATTAAACCTAGCCATGAGCTTACAGAATAACAAGAGTTAACTCTATTTCAGATAACGAGCTGTGTAAAGACGATCATTGTTTATAGAACTCAGAACCTAATAGATATAATACACACTAAAATATTTCATACAGCATGATTAGAATATTTCATACAACATCTACTGACCAAGATTTATGCTATCCAGAAGAATGATTAATTTTTTCTAAGGGAATTTGGAAATGTTAAGAGATAAAGGTGACATGTGAGCCAAGTCTTGAAATAAGGTTGACATGGTCTAGTTTTGTATGATGATTAGGGTCCCACACCATTCCAGATTACGTATCTCAAACCCTTAGTCTTCATACTAAAAAAAACTGTTGAGCTAGGGTACATAGTACCCACAACAGTAGTCTCTCCCACTACTTCACCGCAACCACTCCAATCTTTAACATCAGCCTCACTCTCCCTGTAATTACATTTTTAAACTTCACTCTCCTCAAGTTTCACATTCTTCTTCCTCTTTCAATCTCAGTAGATGCCATTTCCTATGCTGAAAAAAATACATGCACTTCAAACATCTCATCTATCCATTAAATCCTGTAAAATTACCAGCAACTGTGCTCATGCTCTACTATTTCTATCCTTTTAAAAATGATTTTTATTCCTGATTGGAGGACAATTTCTCTGTGATTTAGATTTTATTTCCCATTTCTTTGACTATTTAAATTATTATTCACATTGCGTCCTCTTCTTTATTTTCAATTCTATCTCTTGCTCATTTATCTCATTAGTGTTTCAATATATTCAAATATATCCCCTGTTATAAATAAAAAGTGTTTTCTGGAATCCACTTGCACTTGAAACGACTGCTTTATCTGTGACAAACCATTCAAATGGGAAAAAAAGTATCAGAAGTCTTCACTTAGGGTTTCCAGTTTCTCATTTTCCATTTGCTTTTACAGTCACACTAATTTGAACGTTACCAGTGAATCCAGTGATATTGATTGTTGCTAGCATTAGTGAAAACCTTTTAGTCCTCAACTTTGTTCACAGAGCAAGTCTTACAACTGTAGAAACACCATGACATTACTGGGCTCTTCCAAACTTCTGCATGTACCACTTGATCGGGCCTGCTGTGAAATCACCACTAGTCTTTTAAATTCCAGCAGATTACATTATTATCACAGCACTACCAGACATCTTCAGTTAAGAATGGCATAATGAAAAAAAAATACATTTTATCTAAAAATATAATTTTAGAACAATTTTTATTTGATTTATTCCACACTTCTGAAATTCAGATAAAGAATCTTTGTTAAATAGCATCCATGATCTTTTCCTTAATGTTTTGAAGCTTTTCTTTGTCACACATTTATGTTTTGATAAATACAATTAGATTTTGGGAGTGAGTTAGAATTTGAGCAATAATTCATGTTGCTCAATGTGAATTATGGAATCCATCTTGTTGATTTTTCTTAAGCTTCCACCTTTTCTTTCAGGAAGAAAGAAAGGAGGAAAAAAAGGAAAGAGAGGAAGAAAAGAAGGAAGGAAGATAGGGAAAAGAAGATAGAGAAAAGGGGGGAAAGTTGAGCATTATCACTTTTTATACAAAGTAATTACAAATTTTAGAGAATACAGAAAATCAACATGTAGAAAATGTAAAACACCCAAATCCCACTAGTATGCAAGCCTCTCATAAGAGGTTGTGAAAATACGCATTTTTCTGTACCTGCAACTATTCAATGAATCTCAAAGCATATATTGATGCCCTATGACTTAATTTATTTCATAAAATTTTCTAATAACTATCATTTAAACAGTTTAGCTTACATTTACATATTTAAATAAACAATGTAATCAAAATTTAAATAAGAAAATTCTGCAGTAATGTAAAAATTTTACCAAACAAATAAATATTAAGTAATTAATTAAATATTATGTTTCTTTTTAATCTACTTATAGGTTTGGAGAATTTGGAGCCTTTTGACATAGTAATATAATACCTACTTTCATTTTCTTTTCTTTTTTTTTATCTCTGCTTACAATAATTCCAGCTCTTTCTAATTTATTTTTAGTACTTATGTTAAAGCAATGGATTTGGGAAAAAAAAGAGTTACTTATAAAAATACAATAAGAGGTATAATTTAATTAGCTCTTATAATATTCAAGGCGCTGGGTATGTGTTATTTATTACTCACATCAAACACTGCTTTTATTTTAGTGTTTTCATTTTATAGAAGTAAAAGAAGATTTAAATAACTCACCTAATCTAATACATGGGGAGCACCATTCTGAATTCAAGTATCATGTGAATTGGAAGCCCATGCACTTACACACCAAGTGAAATGCCCTTCATCTCTGAGTTGCTCTCCTTGACAATATGCATGGGATCTAATGAAGTGAGTTTATTTAGTAAAATTATATGATGTAAATGCGGAACAGTTGTTTTAAAAGAGTAAATTATTGTTTGTTTCTTTTTAGCATTTTGTAAATTTATGAATACATTATTTTTCCAAGCAAATGTATATGAAAAACGCTATCTACCACCAGGCTAAGTTCACAGCATGACATGTTTAACACCAATAGCAGTTTTGGTCAGGAATGTCATCTTACAAACACACCTATGTCAGCCTTAGTTTTCTTGTTTCAATTCAGACCATACAAAACTTAGTTGGCCAGAGGTTAGCATTTTAGGTCATTGGTTTAAGGAAAGTATTATGTTCCCAGTTACCATGTGAGCCTTAGGAAAGAAAAATAAATATGTGCTAAAAATGAAATCTTAAACAAGACAGTTGTATTTTAACTTCTCAGTTATTAAATATAATCTTTTGAGGTTGAAATCACTAGGCATATCCCACAGGTTGTCCACTTAGCTGACTTTCCAAGTGTAAGATTCCTTGAAGGGAACTGAAGAACATATCGAAATCTAATCAGAGGTTGGAGTCCTACATTCTCAATACAAACCAAAATATTCACTCACAGTGGAATAATAACACTCTACATTACACTGAAAATTCCGGTGCAACATTTTGTATCCCTACTATATTAAAAAAATGGCAAATTATTTAGACAGAGTTTAGTGGCTAGTGTCATGCATGGGATAATGTAGATATTCATTTTTTTTAAGCTGGAAATTTATTCTTCAGCTAAGACTTACAGGATATTAATCTGCTCTCACTGTGATGACAACCTTTTTAATATAAGGGGAGAATACACACTGAACTAAATAATAAGCTTTGCCAGCTATCTTCCTAAAGAAAATATCATGTTAATTATATCTTGCATTTGCACATGAATTTTAAGGATATTCTGTACATTCCATTTACTACTGAAATATAATTATGTAGAAATAAATTTTGAAATTATAGAGCAAGTCATTTAAAACTATGTTTTATAAGAGAAATTTATGAAATTTTCTTAAAATACTTTAGCTGGGAACATATCTAAATTATCTGCTTTAAAAAATTGAGAATAAGTCTGTTTGCTCTAATAAGTCTTATGCAACAATTGCCATTTCAATTTGTCTCCATTGACCATAAATCATGTACAGATTAGCACTAATGAACTTCAGTAATTGAAAGAAATGTTAATTTGACATTATAATTCCCATTAACCTTTACTTTTTTTTTGATAATTTTCACCAACTTCTATCTTTTTAAAAACTGCGGTAGCTCTTGCCATAGGATTTACTAATTTTTCATTCCAATTATACCTTTAGACATGAAGATGATTCTGTTACACACCTCATGACTCCTTTATATGAATTCATCTTAAATTTATGAAAATGTGTAGACTCAAACTTAATAATATCTAAGTTTCTAAAATGAAAAGGATGATATACTAGCCATGTTAAAAGAATAAAAACAAATAAAAAATAAAAACAAAGAAAATAAAAACAAAGAAAATTATGTATTTAAGATATATTTTGATTTAAAAGAAATTTAAAGTTTTTTTTAAATTCCAGAATATCTAGAAGTTACTGAATACTCAGTAAATTCTTAGGTCTTCAAAGAAAGACAAATTCTTATTTATATCTACAAACTCAGGTCCTAGCATTACGTTTAGTCTCAGTAGATGCTCAAATTCCTTTTGAAAGAGATTTTTAAAAATACTTATTTGAAGATAAACTTATACCAATTATGGATTTTCCCTTCTAATTTGAAATATATCTATAGACATGTTAAAGTATATATGATATCATAATAAATTCAAACAATAGAATGGACATTCAAATGTTTATTCATTCTAGTCATTTCAATTTTGCTCATTCTGATTAGTATGCTATTTTTCTCCCTTAATAATAATAATACAAACATGAATTTAAAAATATAGTACAGAAAAGCTGACGATTTTGGATCCCAAATATTTCTAGTGCACCAAGATAATTAACTCAGTTAATAAATATTTTGTTTAATTCTGTGTTCCACATTTATTGTTTACATTTTTAATTTTTTGACAGCAAAGTTGAAATAACTAAAAGAAGATAGAGAAAATTATAGGATGTAACCAGATTTGTTAATCTAATTTTGTGGGACAAAAATGTCTAGTGAGAATGGCTTTAAAACTGATAAGAGAAAAATAAACAAATTAATGAGCTAATTAATTAATTAAGATTTCTGGGAGTTTGAAAAGTGGGTATACTGGATATGACAGATGATATGAGAAAACTGAAGGCTGATCAATAATGTAGTGATTTTTATTATGAACTCTGATGAACCTGTAGAATATATAGTCTCTGGTCTATGTTAACCATAGAGAAATTATTTCTGGTGTCACTAAAAGGCAGAGATTGTCAGAATTGAGGAAAAAAAACCCTGTTTATATTGATGTACTTGAAATATAAATACATAAGCTGAAAAAAAATGCATTGAAAAACATATACTATGTTATTAGTGAGCAGAAGGATGGAATGGCTGTAGTAATCTCAGGTAACATAGACTTCATGTAAAATAACACTGCTGAAAAGAAATATCTTAACGACAAAAGAAGCAATTCATCATTAGGAAATAAAATTATTTACAATTAATTCAAAGTCATGAATCAAAATGAATAGAACAAAATAGGGAGAAACTGACAAAAACAAAACCACAGTTGGTATGTTAAAAACCCTTCTCTCAGCAATTGATAAAACAACTGGACAAAATATAAGCAGCAGCAACATCAAATAGATAATTTATAGAATAATCACACATTATTTTCAAGGACAAAAGGTATGTGTATCAGATAGACCGTGAGTTTTAATGGTCTTCATACATTTCAAGGATTAAAATCAGAGTATATTTCCTTCCAAATATGGAATAAAATAAAACTCAATATTAATAAGGCATCTAGGAATTGCAGATACTTGGAAATAGAACAGCACACTTAAAAATAACACATAGGTCTAGGGGAAAAAATCACTAAAGAAATAAGTAAATATTTTCAACTGAATGATTATGAGAATAGAACATATCAAAATTCATAGGATAATTCTATAACAGTACCTTGAAAGAAACGTATAGCTTTACACATTTACATAAAAGTAAAATATTAATTTAACAGTAGTTTATAGTATATAATAGCTTAATATTAGTTTATATTAAAATATAACAGTATAATAGTAAATGTCTAAAACGAAAGAGTTATAGCTCCTCCTTAAGGAGAAAAAAGTAAATCCAATTTCAGCAAAAAGAAAAAAAATTTTTTTAAATTAGAGCCAGAATAAACAGAAAAACAACATAAAAAAGCATTAAAGACAAAAGTTTTGTTCCTTGAAAAGATTAAAATGTTTGTTAAAAACCTAGCTAGACTGATGAAGGGTAAAAAAGAGAAGAAACAATTAGTCCATATCAGAAATGAATATGGAGTCATCACTACAGACTCTATAGAAATTAAACTAATTATCATAAATATGAACAATTTTATGCCCACATATTATATATCTTAGAGGAAACATACCTTGTACTATACAACTTATTAAAATTAAACCAAATTAAACCAAAAACCTAACTAGCCCCATAAATATTAAAAAATTAAATTTTTATCCATATCTTCCCAAAAGAAATCTCCAGGCTCACACTGTTTTACTTATGGATTTTTTTTTCAACTTTTAAGGTAATATTAGCATCGATATTATACAAACTCCCTGAAAAAAACAGAGAAGGAACAAACACTTCACAACCCATAAAAATACTACCATGAAAAATTACAGACCAATTTCTTACATGAACATGCTGGCACACACAGACAGACACAAACTTTATGATTTATTAACCAATGAATTCCAGACATAAAAACAGATTACACATCATGATCGATTATAGTCAACTTCAACAAAACAAGTTTGGCTTAATACTTGAATTACTCATATTAACCACATTAACAGAATATAGACAACCTACATGATTAGGGTAATAGATGCAAAAAATTATTTGACAAAAATTAATGTCCATCCATGAGAAAAACTCTCAGTAAACTCAGAATAGAAGAGAACTGCCACATTCTGGTAACAGACATCTACAAAATATTATAGCTACTTAAAGGTGAGTTATTAAATGGTGAATATCTAAGCCCAGGAAATACCAAGGATACCAACTCTCATCATTTTTATTCAACATTGTTTTGAAAGTTCTCATTATTGTAATAAGCCAAGAAAACTAAAATCATACAGATTTGAAAGGAATAAATACTCTCATTTATATTTCAGATGACAACTATTTATTTAAAATACATAAAGGAATCTATGAAACACTTACTAAAACAAATAATGAATTTAGTAAATTTGCAGGATACAAGGTTAATAAATAAAATATCAGTTATATTTTATGTAATCAAGACATATTTGGAAAGGAAAATAAAAATAATTTTGTTTACAATAGTGTCAACAAATTCAAAATAGGTAGGGATAAGAAAGAAGGAAGGAAGGAAGGAAGGAAGGAAAAAGAAAGAAAGAAAGAGAAAGAAAGAAATTTCATGTTCTCTACATTGAAAACTATAAAATGCTGCAGAGAGAAATGTAAAAAGACCTACATAAATTATAAATTAAGACATGTATCATAATTATGGATTGGAAGAACATTTTCAAGATGCCCTTTCTCTCAAAGTTGATCTATAGATTCAATCCACTCTCAGCAAAATTTATAGCAATTAAAAATTTCTGTATAAACTAACTGCTTTTTAAATATACATGAAAATGTAAGAGATTTAGAATATACAAAGAACTCTTTTAAAAAAATAGAAGAACAAATTTGGATGATTTCCATTATCTCACTTCAAGTCCTACACCAAAGGTAGGGTATATTCAAGGAAGTATGGTGTTGGCCTAAGGGAAAACAAATATATACAGGTATGTAGAAGAAAAGAGGAACCCTACATACAGATCCACACTTAATAGGTATTTTGATTTTTCACAAAATCCTCCATATTTTCAATGGTGAAGGTAAAATCTATGCAAAAACATGGCCTAGAATATTAGGATATCCATATAGACAAAAAACTAAAACAAAAACTTAATCTCTGCCTCACCTGATTCTCAAAATTCCTTTAAGATTGACAATATAAAAAATATATGTGACACTCTAAAATCCCAAAGCTTTTAGATCAAAAGGTAGGAGAATGTCTTCCTGACACAATGGTAAGCAAGTAATATCAACTAGTCTGTTGTATCTGTATGTTATTCTCCACAGAGGTCTGGATAAATGGTGCTAACCCTTGGCCAAACCAGAATGTATTTACTGATTGATGAAGATCTGCACAAGGACTTGAGACATACTGGATGCACCATATACATACCAATGTTTATAGAATATAGGTGGACTAATGGCTTGTCTGGTTTCACTCTATGACCAGAGGTATACAAAAGATCCCTCTTGGCTAAGATTGTGGTTTCCCTGAACCTGAGCTATTTCACAAGTATCTTGATCTGTGAATAAAGCATGTCATGTGTGAAAAAGGAAGAATCTGGATATTAAGGTTAGATGTTTTGGACTCCTTGATGTTCGTCTGTGTTTTATTCCTCCTCTTGCCTTAGTAAAGCCTTATGTAGGTATACTTTGTGAAATCTTACTAATGTCTTCAAGAACTTGGATAGGCATAATTAGAACAATATAAGCAAATAAACAGACATCATAAAAATTAAAAACTGTTACAAATCAAAAGACACAGTTAAGGGCATGAAAAGGCAGAATTTTTTCTCCTTATTTAAGATGTGCTATCAACATCAGCAACTGAAGAGCTCAGACTGCCAAAGCCAAATTTAAATCTCCATCTCCAGAAAGAAAGAAAAAGTTGAAAAATAATCGACAAATTCTAAATACTTCAAAAATCCCATATCGATTTTTTAGGCAAAATTCAACATCAAATAACTTTAACCTTTTCTTTTCATACCAGTTTCTGTGATCCAGAAAACTTTCCCCACACTACAGAGCTCCCAGCCATGAGTCAGCAACAGTAGAGTGTCTACACTCCAGACAGCGCATCACGTGAGACATGGATTTCCCTGATCCCAGAGACTAAGAAATTATCAATTTTTACAACAGAATAATATTAATTACATTTTTCTTAACTTTGTCCCACTGAAATATATGTACTAGTTGAATGAAAAATAATGAGACAATCACTTCTAGTGAGTGCACCTATGGAATAAATAAGGCTATGACTCAGGACACCTGATATAGAAAATTTAGGACATTTGGGCCAAATCAGAATTGAAAAGAATAACTGCATTATGTGTTCAGCCCTGAGAAAGACCTGAACATTATTTATTTTTATTGTACCACACTATTTCATATGCAGCTTAAATATTTTGGCTACTGTGGATTATGTGCCAATAAGTAGTGAAGCCATAGTCCAGCAAAGGCCTGGCAACAGTCAGCCCAGAATAAAATAACTAGACTTGTAGTATGTCTTTGAACAGAGGATGGGCAAGTCAATGAATGGATTCCTTCATTAACACTAATTCATTTGTTCATTCATTCAGTCAATATTTATTGAACTAATCAGTATACTGGATGATGGAAATTGTATCTTATAAAATGATAATACCTATCTTAACGGACCTTACAATCAAGTGTGTAAGATATATATGAACTAAATGGACTCTGAAAGATACACAACAGTACTAAATGTTCTAAATGCTATAAAGAAAAATAGCACAGTGCTGAATTTTCAGTTTTAAAAAATAGCTTCTTTTTCTTTTTGAAAATTCTCATGTTGAGTAATCAAATCAATCTATCTATAGAGGAGCTGGGGGACAGGTTATTTATCTCTGCTTTTATTTCTTCAAGTCCTCAGGGTACGACTTTGATCAACAGAAGAAAAATCCAGTTGACAGGCCAAATGCCTTCAGATATATATATATATATATATATATATATATATATATATATATATACACACACATACACATATATATACAAAAATTGTGGAAAAATAGAGAACTATAGTTGACTTAATTTTTATTCTCTTTATTCTCTTAAATGAAAATTTTATTGAATAAATAATTTGATGAGAACAGAGGGAAACTGAGGGAGGGGCATTACTCTACAACCAGAATATTTGATGCACAGGTAATTATATGCAATGCCTTAGATGAACTCTATTAACTGTGGATTAAAGAAAGTTTAATACTAGTTACGAGCTTTGAGACTAGAATCACAAAGCCAAAATCACATGTGTGCTGTAATCAGATACCAGGAAAAATGAAGAGGAATGCAAAAGCCTAATATAAAAAGCAGAAAAGAAAGGGATATCAAATATTACAATTATACAGCAGGAAATATGACATAAACAGGTCAAAGAACAGGTTATTGGTAGTTGAATTACTGGAAAGCTGAAAAGATTAATTCTTATTCTTTTTTTTAAACATCTTTATTGGAGTATAATTGCTTTACAGTGGTGTGTTAGTTTCTGCTTTATAACAAAGTGAATCAGCTATACATATACATATATCCCCATATCTCCTCCCTCTTGCGTCTCCCTCCCACCCTCCCTATCTCACCCCTCTAAGTGGTCACAAAGCACCAAGTTGATCTCCCTGTGCTATGCGGCTGCTTCCCACTAGCTGTCTATTTTACTTTTGGTAGTATATATAAGTCCATGCCACTCTCTCACTTCGTCCCAGCTTACCCTTCCCCCTCCCCGTGTCCTCAAGTGCCACTAAAGTTTAACATATACAAATTCAATGACAAAGCGATTCCACTCCTTAGATATGTATTTAACAACAATGCATGTACTTGAGCACCGAAACATATGCATGAATGTTTATAGCAGCATCGAAACAGAAATCACACAAATGTCTATTCACACTAGACTACATGAAAAGGTTGAGAAAAAATACAGCAATACAAATAAACACATGACGCCTACATGCAACAACATAGTTATATCTCACAAATGTCAAGTTTAGCAAGTTATCCAAGAACATCTAACATATGAATCCATTTACATAAAATCCAAAAACAGCCAAAATGAAATTATACTCTTAGGAATCAGGATTCTGCCTCTTTCAGGGAAAGAGAGAAGGTAGTGATTTGAGGAGGCATGTATCTTTGGAAATACTAAAATATATTATTAGACTTGGATATGGTTATATGTGATTAATTACTTCTGAGTAATTTATAGTACTGTAAAATTTTGCATTGTGTATTTTTTCAATATGTATATTTTACAATAAAGAAGTTTAAATAATCAAAAAGATTTTTGTCCAGAAATCTGATTTCTTCAGTGCAGAAATCTCTAAGATTTAGCTCTTTAATTTTCTAACTTTCCTGTAGCAATATAATTTCTAATTATTTTCTAGGCATCAAAAGTTTCTTATTCCAAATTATTCTACATATTTTCTCCCTAAACAGCATGTTGTTCGTCTCCTGCATCATATTTCATTTTATAAACAAATAGTACTTCAGCCTGGCCTGCATTGTTTTCCTTCTTATCAAACTTGTGTATCTCTTAAACTTCCCTTCCAATGTCCTCTCAGTGCATTTTCATCACCATATGTTATTTCCATTTTAACATTTTTAGGTCTTGTATGTGAGATTCTATGTGTGTGATTCTTTCAACAATTCTCCAGGACAGTTACCATATATTAATCTCATTGTTTCACTATATAATTAGGTTTATAAAATACGTATTCAAACCATGCTTTAAAAATTTTTTTTGAATAGAATGTGTTGATAATTTAATCATTTCAGTTCTGTATATCCTGTATTTTCCATCATTATCAACTTGCCTCCCTTGTATCAATTATTGAAAACCGGTGACCAAGGAAGTTTGTAAAATTAGGTAAATCTGTTTACTCTGAGTTCTGTATAAAGCACATAAACAATTTACAAATAATGGGTATTTGCTTTCATATGGTGCTATTCGTGGTCAGTAGTGACTCTGTAAATTACCAGTACATGGTGTTAACTTTCTCAAGATTTGGGGATTAACATATATGATCAATGATCTACTTTAATAAATCTAGAAGTTGGGTATGTGCTAGATTTAGACTTTGTATTTTGGCAGGTGAATTCTACCCTTCTAATTAAAAGCTAATTATTATTATTTGTTCCATTTTTTACAAGGCAGAAGGCTATTTTCAAGCACGTTTTCTTTATCATGAAATGCATCATGCAATTTTTGTTAAAAAATATTTCTCAGGATTTGACACTGATTGCAGAGAAAAAGAACACCCTAACATATGATAACTGATAGTTAAGTGTCTGAGTACTTTTGGAAACCTTGTATTAGTCATCTCAGTGTGTTATTAATTCTTCAGAATATTTCATGCATATGTTTTGAAAGACAGTAGGGTTGTAGATATTTCATTTCAGTTATATCAAGGTTAAGCAGTCCAAAATATACTCCCAGAAAGCATAATTAGATGGTGGTTTATAAAACTGCCTTAATGTATAAACAGAACAAAACTAATTCAAATGAACAGAGAATAAAGATATGAATGGTTAATGAAAACTCATTTGTATTCTGAGCAGTAACAGTTTAGAAAATTATGATTTTGAAATACATTTAAGCTATATAAATAAAGATATAGAAACATTTTATGTTTGTTACTGAAATCATACCATTTTAAATGTCCTTGAAACACTTACAAGCATTGGATGAAAAATATATCCTGCTCAAAGACAGTGTAAACACTATTTCATATTCTTACAAAATTAAATTAGAACAAGTAAAGGCCAAAATATCTAGTTCTTGTTAGCTGGACATTTTATGATGATTTTATTCATTAAATGATCTAAAATAAGGAAAAGAAAAATAGTTTTCTGATGGCATGTCTGTGCTTAATAGAAATATGGAGAAATAGCTATGCTAAAATTTAGAAATTATGAGGTCAATGAAATCATATCATACTAGTTACGGACTCCTATGACAACATAATGATAGTTTTATAAGGGAATGTGAATCAAGTAAATATAATATGGAAGTCAAACTAGGTAGACTGAAGATCACTAATTAACTTTGTGTCAGAATGATTGTAATATTCCAGAGAAAATTTTTTAAAAACTGATTTTTCTGTAATACCAAAAAGGTATGGATTTAAATGATAATTAGTTTAAGAGTTAACAGTACATATATATGGCTGTTTATATATAATTTGGCCAATAAAATATAAGGTTAAAATCTTTGAAAATATTGAAAATTATTATGGAAAATAAATAATCAATTGTTAACATCACTTAAAAAAATGTTTATTTCTTTAATCACTCCACCACCACCAAAAGAAGAATGTGAGCAAAAGCAAAAACTAGAGAGAGAGATTCATCATATTTTTAAAAACATATATATTTCAAAGTAAAATACATGTTAATAGTTAAATACTGGTAAGTCTAAAAGGAAGGCATATTGTTAATTTTCTTTGCTCGAGGCAACAATTATTTTATGCATTTGTAACTCACAGTAATGGGCCACGAATAATAAAAAAATTAAAATGCAAGAGTCCAAATATTTTTTAAATCAAAATCCTGGAGCCACAGTGAACTTTGACATTAAAGAAATGAACATGATAAGCTTTTCTGAGTTGTGAGAGATTTTGAGGAAGCTTTCATACAAACTGCTTTATTTTTTCCACCTAAATTGAACAGAATCTATAAAACTAATCCCACAACTCTATTAATGTATTTTGTGAGATGTATTTATTGGTAATATTTGGCAAAAAAGCTTTTTTCCAGTATTAGAAGAGATAGATTATTAGAAATGAAATGTCTTCTACTTTACAAAGTTTTGCCCACTCAAAAAAATAATATAAACCATACTTTGTAAAAATACTAAGAATGAAGAAATGCAATAAGCATACCCTACCAACAAGAAATTTAACTTTTGGTAGGAAGGAATGTGAATTGAATGAACAAGTAAAGTATAATACTGGTGATGCAACAATAGGGTACTTCCAAGGGTTATGGGAGCAAAATAACATGCTGAAAGTTTTGGAAAGGCTTCTTTGAGATGGCAAAGTGTGTGCTGTACCATAATTGTAAATTGAATGTTTATAATCAAGGGTTAAAATGATCCTCTATCTTTGTCTTTTCACTGGTTAAGTGAAACTGACTTCCAACTCATTTCTCCCCCCTATGTTATAGGTAACAACCCTTCCTCAATTATTTCTGTTATCTTTGACCTACTACCAGTAGTTAACATTGAGTTTTTGTTATGCATGATTTCTTCAGTTGTTGAAAAAACCATACACTCAAGACAAATCATTATAGTGCAATTTTCTCCCCTCCAAACAGCATTTCTATGACTTACCTCTTTTTTTTTTAAAGATATTTACTGGAGTATAATTGCTTTACAATGGTGTGTTAGTTTCTGCTTTATAACAAAGTGAATAAGCTATACATAGACATATATCCCCATATCTCCTCCCTCTTGCATCTGCCTCCCACCCTCCCTATCCCAACTCTCTAGATGGACACAAAGCACGGAGCTGATCTCCCTGTGCTATGCTGCTGCTTCCCAATAGCTATCTATTTCACATTTGATAGTATATATAAGTCCATGCCACTCTCTCACTTCGTCCCAGCTTACCCTCACACCTCCCTGTGTCCTCAAGTCCATTCTCTACATCTGCATCTTTTTTCCTGTCCTGCCCTTAGGTTCTTCACAACCATTTTTTTTTATTAGATTCCATATATATGTGTTAGCATACGGTATTTATTTTTCTCTTTCTGACTTAATTCACTCTGTATGACAGACTGAACGTCCATACACTTCACTACAAATAACTCAATTTCGTTTCTTTTTTATGGCTGAGTAAAATTCCATTGTATATATGTGCCACATTTTTATCCATTCATCTGTCAATGGACACTTAGGTTTGCTTCCATGTCCTGGCTATTGTAAATAGTGTTGCAGTGAAAATTGTGGTACATGACTCTTTATGAATTATGGTTTTCTCAGGGTATATGCCCAGTAGTGGGATTGCTGGGTCGTATAGTAGTTCTATTTTTAGTTTTTTAAGGAACCTCCATACTATTCTCCATAGTGGCTGTATCAATTTACAATCCCACCAACAGTGCAAGAGGGTCCCCTTTTCTCCACACCGTCTTCAACATTCATTGTTTGTAGATTTTTTGATGGCCATTCTGACCAGTGTGAGGTGATACCTCATTGTAGTTTTGATTTGCATTTCTCTAATGATTAGTGATGTTGAGCATCCTTTCATGTGTTTGTTGGCAATCTGTATATCTGCCCTGGAGAAATGTCGATTTAGGTCTTCTGCCCATTTTTGGATTGGATTGTTTTTTTGATATTGAGCTGCATGAGCTGCTTGTATATTTTGGAGATTAATCCTTTGTCAGTTGCTTTGTTTGCAAATATTTTCTCAAATTCTGAGGGTTGTCTTTTCGTCTTGTTTATGGTTTCCTGTGCTGTGCAAAAGCTTTGAAGTTTCAATAGGTCCCATTTGTTTATTTTTGTTTTTATTTCCATTACTCTAGGAGGTGGGTCAAAAAAGATCTTGCTGTGATTTATGTCAAAGAGTGTTCTTCCTATGTTTTCCTCTAAGAGTTTTATAGTGTCTAGCCTTACATTTAGGTATTTAATCCATTTTGAGTTTATTTTTGTGTATGGTGTTAGGGAGTGTTCTAATTTCATTCTTTTACATGTAGCTGTCCAGTTTTCCCAGCACCACTTATTGAAGAGGCTGTCTTTTCTCCATTGTATATTCTTGCCTCCTTTATCAAAGATAAGGTGACCATATGTGTGTAGGTTTATCTCTAGGCTTTCTATCCTGTCCCATTGATCTATATTTCTGTTTTTGTGCCACTACCATACTGTCTTGATTACTGTAGCTTTGTAGCATTGTCTGAAGTCAGGGAGCCTGATTCCTCCAGCTCCGTTTTTCTTTCTCAAGATTGCTTTGGCTATTCGGGGTCTTTTGTGTTTCCACACAAACTGTGAAATATTTTGTTCTAGTTCTGTGAAAAATGCCAGTGGTAGTTTGATAGGGATTGCACTGAATCTGTAGATTTCTTTGGGTAGTATAGTCATTTTCACAATGTTGATTCTTCCAATCCAAGAACATGGTATATCTCTCCATCTGTTTGTATCATCTTTAATTTCTTTCATCGCTGTCTTATAGTTTTCTGCATACAAGTCTTTTGTCTCCTTAGGTAGGTTTATTCCTAGATATTTTACTCTTTTTGTTGCAATGGTAAATGGGAGTGTTTCCCTAATTTCTCTTTAAGATTTTTCATCATTATTGTATAGGAATGCAAGGGATATCTGTGCATTAATTTTGTATCCTGCTACTTTACCAAATTCATTGATTAGATCTAGTAGTTTTCTGGCAGCATCTTTAGGATTCTCTATGTATTGTATCATGTCATCTGCAAACAGTGACAGTTTTACTTCTTCTTTTCCGATTTGGATTCCTTTTCTTTCTTTTTCTTCTCTGACTGCTGTGGCCAAAACTTCCAAAACTATGTTGAATAATAGTGGTGAGAGTGGGCAACCTTGTCTTATTCCTGATCTTAGTGGAAATGGTTTCAGTTTTTCACCATTGAGAACAATGCTGGCTGTCGGTTTGTCATATATGGCCTTTATTATGTTGCGGTAAGTTCACTCTATGCCTACTCTCTGGAGGGTTTTGATCATAAATGGGTGTTGAATTTTGTTGAAAGCTTTCCCTGCATCTATTGAGATGATCATATGGTTTTTCTCCTTCAATTTGTTAATATGGTGTATCACATTCATTGATTTGCTTATATTGAAGAATCCTTGAATTCCTGGAATAAACCCCACTTGATCATGGTGTATGATCCTTTTAATGTGCTGTTGGATTCTGTTTGCTAGTATTTTGTGGAGGATTTTTGCATCTATGTTCATCAGTGATATTGGCCTGTAGTTTTCATTTTTGTTACATCTTTATCTGGTTTTGGTATGAGGGTGATGGAGGCCTTGTAGAATGAGTTTGGGAGTGTTCCTCTCTCTGCTATATTTTGGAAGAGTTGGAGAAGGATAGGTGTTAGCTCTTCTCTAAAAGCTCTTCTCTAAATGTTTGATAGAATTTGCCGGTGAAGCCATCTGGTCCTGGGCTTTTGTTTGCTGGAAGATTTTTAATCTCAGTTTCAATCTCAGTGCTTGTGATTGGTCTGTTTGTATTTTCTATTTCTTCCTGGTTCAGTCTTGGAAGGTTGTGCTTTTCTAAGAATTTCTCCATTTCTTCCAGGTTGTCCATTTTATTGGCATATAGTTGCTTGTAGTAATCTCTCATGATCCTTTGTATTTCTGCAGTGTCAGGTGTTACTTCTCCTTTTTCATTCTAATTCTATCGATTTGAGTCTTCTCCCTTTTTTTCTTGATGAGCCTGGCTAGTGTTTTACCAATTTTGTTTATCTTCTCAAAGAACCAGCTTTTAGTTTTATTGGTCTTTGCTATCGTTTCCTTCATTTCTTTTTCATTTATTTCTGATCTGATCTTTGGTTTCTTTCCTTCTGCTAACTTTGGGGGGTTTTTGTTCTTCTTTCTCTAATTGCTTTAGGTGTAAGGTTAGGTGTTTTATTTGAGATGTTTCTTGTTTCCTGAGGTAGGACTGTATTGCTATACACTTCCCTCTTAGAATTGATTTTGCTGCATCCCATAGGTTTTGGGTCATCGTGTTTTCATTGCCATTTGTTTCTAGGTATTTTTTGATTTCCTCTTTGATCTCTTCAGTGATCTCTTGGTTATTTAATAGTGTATTGTTTAGTCTCCATGTGTTTGTATTTTTTACAGTTTTTTTCATGTAATTGATATTTAGTCTCATAGCATTGTGGTTGGAAAAGATATTTGATACAATTTCAATTTTCTTAAATTTACCATGGCTTGATTTGTGACCTAAGATATGATCTATCCTGGAGGATGTTCCATGAGCACTTGTGAAGTGTATTCTGTTGTTTTGGGATGGAATGTCCTATAAATCTGAATTAAGTCCATCTTGTTTAATGTGTCATTTAAAGCTTGTGTTTCCCTATTTATTTTCATTTTGGATGATCTGTCCATTGGTGAAAGTGGGGTGTTAAAGTCCCCTACTATGATTGTGTTACCGTTGATTTCCCTTTCTATGGCTGTTAGCATTTGCCTTATGTATTGAGGTGGTCCTATGTTGGGTGCATAAGTATTTATAATTGTTATGTCTTCTTCTTGGATTGATCCCTTGATCATTATGTAGTGTCTTTCTTTGTCTCTTGTAATAGTCTTTATTTTAAAGACTATTTTAAAGTCTATTTTGTCTGATATGAGAATTGCTACTCCAGCTTTCTTTTGATTTCCATTTGCATGGAATATCTTTTTCCATCCCCTCACTTTCAGTCTGTATGTGTCCCTAGGTCTGAAGTGGGTCTCTTCAGCATATATACGGGTCTTGTTTTTGTATCCATTCAGCCAGTCTATGTCTTTTGGTTGGAGCATTTAATCCATTTACTTTTAAGGTAGTTATTGATATGTATGTTCCTATTACCATTTTCTGAATTGTTTTGGGTTTGTTATTGTAGGTGTTTTCCTTTTCTTGTGTTTCCTGCCTAGAGAAGTTCCTTTAGCACTTCTTGTAGAGCCTGGTTTGGTGGTGCTGAATTCTCTTAGCTTTTTGCTTGTCTGTAAAGGTTTTAATTTCTCCATCGAATCTGAAAAAGATCCTTGCTGGGTAGAGTAATCTTGGTTGTAGGTTTTTCCCTTTCATCAGTTTAAATATGTCTTGCCACTCCCTTCTGGCTTGCAGAGTTTCTGCTGAAAGATCAGCTGTTAACATTATGGGGATTCCCTTGTATGTTAATTGTTGCTTTTCCCTTGCTGCTTTTAATATTTTTTCTTTGTATTTAATTTTTGGTAGTTTGATTAATATGTGTCTTGGCGTGTTTCTCCTTGGATTTATCCTGTATGGGACTCTCTGTGCTTCCTAGACTTGACTGACTATTTCCTTTCCCATATTAGGGAAGTTTTCAACTATAATCTCTTCAAATATTTTCTCCTTCCCCTTCTTTTTCTCTTCTTCTTCTGGGACCCCCATAATTCAAATGTTGGTGCGTTTAATGTTGTCCCAGAGATCTCTGAGACTGTCCTCAATTCTTTTCATTCTTTTTTTTTTTTATTCTGCTCTGTGGTAGTTATTTCCACTATTTTATCTTCCAGGTCACTTCTCTGTTCTTCTGTCTCAGTTATTCTGCTATTGATTCCTTCCAGAGAATTTTTAATTTCATTCATTGTGTTGGTCATCATTGTTTGTTTGCTTTTTAGTTCTTCTAGGTCCTTGTTAAACGTTTCTTTTATTTTCTCCATTCTATTTCCAAGATTTTGGATCACCTTTACTATCGTTACTCTGAATTCTTTTTCAGGTAGACTGCCTATTTCTTCTTCATTTGTTTGGTCTGGTGTGTTTTTACCTTGCTCCTTCATCTGCTGTGTATTTCTGTGTCTTCTCATTTTGCTTAACTTACTGTGTTTGGGGTCTCCTTTTCACAGGCTGCAGGTTCATAGTTCCTGTTGTTTTTGATGTCTGCCTGCAGTGGGTAAGGTTGTTTCAGTGGCTTGTGCAGGTTTCCTGGTGGAGGGGACTGGTGCCTGTGTTCTGGTGGATGAGGCTGGATCTTGTCTTTCTGGTGGGCAGGACCGCGTCTGGTGGTGTGTTTTGGGTTGTCTGTGAACTTATTATGATTTCTGGCAGCCTCTCTGCTAATGGTGGGGTTGTGCTCCTGTCTTGCTAGTTGTTTGGCATGGGGTGTCTAGCACTAGAGCTTGCTGGTCGTTGAGTGGAGCTCGGTCGTAGTGTTGAGACGGACATCTCTGGGACTGCTCTCGCCAATTGATATTACATGGGGCCAGGAGGTCTCTGGTGGTCCAATGTCCTGAACTCAGCTCTCCCATCTCAGAGGCTCAGGCTTGACACCGGCTGGAGCACCAAGACCCTGTCAGCCACGTGGCCAGGTACATGGGGAGTTCCTTGCCTTTTGGGAAGTCTGAGGTATTCTGGCAGCGTTCAGTAGGTGTTCTTTAGGAGTTGTTCCACATGTAGATGTGTTTTTGATGTATCTGTGGGGAGGAAGTTGATCTCCACGTCTTACTCCTCTGCCATCTTGAAGGTCCTCTGAGTTCCTCTAAAAGCCAATTTCTCGGTCATTACGAAGACAGGTGCCTTGGCCTGGAGACAGGCATTGGAAATTCCCAGCGTCCTCAGGCACTGGCCTATGGCTTATCCCTTAAGCCTATGATATTTATCAGAAGAGGTTCCTGTAATCATTTACCCATGGTAAATTATAACTAATTGTTACTCTTCTCAGAGCTGAGTGTTGAAATAAGGTTGTGACATTTCTATATTCTGCATATGAACTTTCATTTATTCCCTCTGATTTCAGTTTTAAAATCCCATCGTTAGCTAAAAATGTTGGAAGTCACTTTGGGTCAAACTATAATGAGAAATTTCCAAACTTCTTCCCTAAACTGGCAAATAGGGTCACATGGTTGCTTACTTTGGGAAAAGGTACTATGGATCTAGAGTTTTCAATCTATCTTGTTTTTGTCCCACCTCCCTCACAAACAAACATATGTGCTTTCAGAGGTGCTTGTAATTTCCAAACATTAGTCAAAAATGAGCTTCCTTCTTAACTTCTCTACACACACACCAAACAATACACAACTAAGCTCCACCGATTTTTACTATGCTTATTAAGTTTCCACTCCTTAATATCTTGATAGCAAATAGAAATTTATTGCTATTATTTATTACCTCTTTCAGTCTTGGGATTGAGGAGGAAGCATATGTAAATTCAGGTAAGTTGTTAACTGTTTTAAGTGTTTAAGTTTCTAATATTCAATCAATTAAAAAATAAATCCAACAACAACAAAACAATAACAAACCAAAATCATCAGAGCCAAGGACTAAAATATTGGTAGTGGGTCTCCATATTACCATAATCAACTGTTAAAATGAAAAAATTATATAGAAAGGGACAATATTGCAAATTATTGGACAACAAGCAGCATAGGGCTACAGTCCTTGAGAGAAAAAACACAGAGAAGGAGACCTCCATAACTGCCCTGGTTTGCAGAGCCCCAGAAGAGCCTGCTGTGTTAAGCAGACAGAGATTGGATTTGGGGGCTGCAGATATGACTGAATTTGTGAAGCAAAGTACCAGATAAAAGCCAGCTCTGGAAGATGTGGTGCATAAGGATGTCTGATAGTTGCCTGTGGGCCCTACAGGCAACGACCAGACATCCTAGGACTATCTGTGCCTTTGCAGGGTGAGATTTCATGATGCAGAGAAGAGAGCATGTGTGTAGAGCATGGATTTAGACCTGTATGGAGACACTGGAAGTCACATGTGTTGAAAATCCCTGCAATCCTGGCATCTTAAAGGTGGATGTACCTTCCTGAGCATGTTGAGTGTTCAGTTGAGCTCCCACACATTATACCTTGTCTATAAAAGCCAAACTTTATAAGATAGGATCATGACCTAGAGTAAGAATCATGCCCTGGAACTAAGATCAAAACAAACTAGATCCACATTAACAGAGAATCAAAAGTAGTCTGACTAGAAAATAACATATGAGAAAGTGTAGGTGACCTTGAGTTTGACAAAGAGTTTTTGGATACAACATCAAAAGCATTATCAATAATAGAAAAAAATTGATGTCTGTGTCTGTCTACTTTAAAGTTAAAAACTTCTGCTTCACAAAAACACTGTTAAGAGTATGAAAAGACAAGCCACAGACGGGAAGAAAATATTTGTAATACCCATATCTGATAAAGGACTGGTATCCAAATATACAAAGAACTCTTAAAATACAACAAACACAGTTAAAAAATAGGCAAAAGATCTGAACAGACACTTCACTAAAGAAAATATACAGATGGAAAACAAGCAGAGAGATATGCAACATCATATGTAATTAGAGAATTAAAATTAAAACAACATTGAAATATCATCTACTTTTTAAAAAGTTAAAAAGTTAAATCTTAAATTTATATGGAAATGCTAATGATTTAAAATAGCAAGATCAATTAAAAAGGATATTTGATTAAGCACATAATCTGATTTCAAGATTTTAAATCATAATAATCATGATAGTGTGATAATGTTGCAAAAATTTTTTAAAAATCAATAAATTTAACAGAAGAGGGAATCCATTAGAAGACCCTCACGTATGGAGTCACCTAATGTATTCAGTTTTGACAAAGGCAACACGACATTTTACAGGGATAGGAGGTGGGAGAAACATCCTTTCAATAAATGATACTCAAACAACAGACAAACATATAGGAAAATGACCACTATCTTAGGCTATGAATAAAAAACAATTTGAGCTGAAACACTGAACTCAATGTAAAAACAAAACCACTGAATCTTACAAGAAATGTAAAAGTATATATTTGAGACCTTGTGGTAAGTAAAGATTCCTGATAAAGCCCATAAAATCACGAAATAAAAGAGAGCATGATAATAAAAAATATATATATAATTTAAATCTTATACTCATCACAAAATAGGCTATGAAAAGACAAGACACATTCTAAGAAATAATATTCCTAATGAATTTTCCTGGGAAATACTTTGTATCACAAATGTATAAAAATGCTATAAATCAATAAAACAAATTTACCCAGTTAAATTAATAAACAACTGACATTTCAAAAACAAAAATATAGACATGGCTGAAAAGCTCATGGGCAATGATGTTCAACATTAGTCATGAGGGAAATGCAAATGAAAAGAGTTACCATTTCACACCCACCAGAATGGCTTAAATTTTAAATACACTGACAATGCCAGATGTTGGTAAGCTTGTAGAGCAACTGGAAATTTCTTACATTGCTAGCCGTAGGGTATAATGGTACATTCATTTTGCAAAACATTTTGCGCATCTGGTGATAACAGGGCCCTACACAGACCTGTACTGACCTGGAAATGCTTCGGAAGCAGTGACCAGGAAGCAGCAGCAAGTTATTCAGTGATCCAAGGCGCCTCGTGTCGGGCGGGGCTGACAAGGGCCTGCAACACACAAAACGCTTCAGCCACACTGGGCGCTATTTTCCAAAAACGCCGCGTCTGGTGGGGGCCCAAAATCCCCACCGAAAAGTACCCAGTGATGTGCGCGGAAGGACACGTAGCGTGCGAGTGAGTCAAAACTCCTAGCATCCCTCCCGTACGCGGCCTGCGTCAACCCCTGGCCTGAGCCTTTCCACCCTTACCCTCGTCAGCAGATCGCTCTCCCACCCACTTCCTGATCCCACTCCGTTGCGAGGAAGGGGGCGAAAGGGTCTGATTATTCTTCTTAACTAAGGGTAGTTCCTAGAGCTTCAGCCACACAAAGAAAGCGGCAGAATGACGCCCGCTGTCCGCGACCGCAAATCCCTGCTCGCCCTGCGCCTGCGCAGCTCTGCGGCAGCGGCGGCGGAGGAGGAACTGGGCCGGCCACGTGCGCCGTGGAGGAGTAGGGCCTTCCCGCTGCCTCCTGCGAGGGCAAGGAGTGGGAGAGTGAGACGCGTGTGCCCACCTTATCTCTGCGTTGTGAATGCTGAGAAACGGGGAATCCTGACCCTTCGAGCTTAAGCTCAGCCATCGGAAGGGCAGCCAGGAGGCGAGGAGTTAACTTGAACTGGCCCTGAGTTCAGCTAGGCTGACTGGGACAGGAGTCGCTGTTGAAGTACAAGAGGAGGAACTACGGATGTTCTTTTTCCACTTCACGTAAACTGAGCAGTTGGGGAAAAAAAAGGAAAACATTTTGGCAGCTTCTTATGAAATTAAATATAAAGCTGCTCTATGACCTGAACATTTTTAGTAGAAGTCAAGTCTTGAATCAAGAAACAGATGGTACAGGAATATTATAGAAGCTTTAGTAATTAAATCTAAAGCTGGTACTGAATCCAAATACCCATCAATAGAAGAATGCTGTGACGAAATGTGTTTTCTTATATTTGTGGTAGAGAGATGTGGTGATCTCCATGACAATTACATCCTCAAGAACCAAACTTTTACTTATTTTTTTTTTTCTTAAGACTTTTTAGAGCAGTTTAGGTTCACACCAAAATTGGGTACAGAGATTTCCCATGTATCTCCTGGTCTCACCTAATCTTGTTTTTGCCTCACTACTTGGCCACAGAGTATTGGCTTTATCCTAAATCTGTTCTTCCTGTGGAGGAAACATGGCTACCTCTAGTGATCATTGCCACATGGGCTTCAGCTATATTCAGTAGAGAGACTGACTAGCTGTGAATCTCTTAAGAAAAAGGAAATTTTTGTCCTAGAAGTCCTCGCCTTAGGTCTTACTGCCCTAAAAAGAGTTAGATTTCCCTACCATCGGTCTAATCATCACTGTTGATGCAGAGATTACCTTCATTGGATTACACTGATTGGCTTGATCTGGGGTGCAATTGAATGTAAATATCATTCCCAAGATACGCTTTAGAAATAAAATAGCCATTTGGCTAACTTCTTAGTAACAATATTAGTAGAGCATTTTCAGAGAAAGAAGATTACCGTAGTTGGAGGCACCAAATGGTTACTTTAAAAAACAGATTTAAGCTTAAAAGATTTATTTTTGTAAATTAAACAGATGTACCTAAGCCAGGTTAAGCCAACTGTATTTATTTTAGATATATAATATAAACGTAAATGACAGCATTTGGTAAAAGAAGTAGAAAACATCTATGAAAATTATTTCTGCAGGATCTGTTTAACATCTGGTTACTGTTGCTTCTCTTAACCTGAGCCTTACGTTTAAAATGTCAAAGGTGTATCTCTGCAATTAAAGATGTATGCTTTGACTGAGATGATAGTGAAAATGATGAAACTCTTTTGGCTTTAGTGGAGAAATAATTCTTATTGGCACAGAGAAAATTTTCTATACAAATTTGTTGATTTTATGGTAATTTGGGCTATTTTAATAGTATATTACATAAAAGCAAAAGGTCAAGTTTCCACCGGTATTGGAGGATGATGGACTGGTGTTCAAATGTTTAAATTCACATCTTGTGTTTTACATTGTTGACATGTAAGAAACAAGGCATGTTAATTTTAAGAAGCCATCTGCAATCACCCTGGGTGGTTTGCAGGCAGTTGGTATTAAAAAGTCACTCAGCTCATTAGTGGTCCAATTAGCTGATATGTAGTGCAGCACTCTGGCAAGTTGTCCCGACTGCCATGTTAAATCTAGGCAGGATTCTTAACTATGGAAACTGCTAGAGACAAAAAGCAGGTGGGCATGCCAGTGAAGAATGTTACCTAGAAACTATTCTTCAAATATCAATGAGTCATCTAGAATTCTGCTCAGAATATATAATTTGTCTGGATAGGTATCCTAATCAAAATATGATATCATTCCAAGGCACTATTAATATTTAATACATTTAATTCAGGACAAATTTTGATGCTTTGGTATGCATATATACTTTTTAAAAAATGAAAATCAGTTTAGTTTGAGGAAAAAAATCTAGGCCTCTTCAGTTATGACCTGAGATATATTTATGCTATATTCTATTTCAAACACAATGGTGTGGCAAATAAATAATCCTTTGTGCCTCCAAGTAAAACTTCGACACGTGAGGAAAGTTTTGAAGCAAAATTAAACAAAAAATAATAATTAGTGCTCATAAACTAATTATTGTGTTTAAAAAGGAGAATAATGAATACACTTTCATGGAACATAACCAGATTTTCATTGCCTGAAACCATACCAAATGACCTTACATCAAGTACTAAATTTCACATAGTATTTCCGTCGATTGAGATCACAGAAGTAGGTAAAGAATAGCAAAACACACACACACACACACACACACACACACACACACACACACACACACCCTCTGTCAATATAAAGAAAGAACAAATTCTAACCATTTGTATTTTTGTTTATTTATTTATGAGAAGATACACTTATTTACCTGAGATTTTAAAGATATGGTTGGGAGGCAAAAAACGGTATCTCTGACTTCTAGCCTGCAGAACTGTGGGAAAATAAATTTCTTGTTTAAGTCTGCAAAACTCCGTTATGGCAGTCCTAGTAATTTAATACAAGTTTACAGCAAGAAACAGCAATGTAGAGGTTGTTTTAGTAATATTAATAAAAATTGTCTTGTGTTTCTATTAACGTGGTCAAATTTACTTGGTATCTTTAAACATTTCCCTGATATTATTTTATGATTATAAATATAAAAATACATATACATGTATGTATGATTTTAAAAGGAGTGATAACATATCCAAAGTGTTCTCTACTTTGAGATTTCATTGTTTCCTAGAGATATTTTAACAAGATAATTAAATTTCAAGTACAACACAAGTATAGCAGACATAGAAGATTTCATTTTTTTCTGATTAATTGCCATTAAAATAGAACATGGCTAACTGCCTGGCTAATTCTATTTTATAAAAGAAACTTCAAATTGGATTTTTCATAACCAGTGCTGTCATCATTGCATTTAATATCAAGCATAATATGTACTTCGCTGATGTTAGCAATTGCAGAAAAAAATGCAGTCACCCTTTAACGCTGAAAGGAACTTTATTATGATAGAACTTCTTTGAGTATGTAAAATTTAATTAGTGATATTTACAGCAAAGCAGTACTGATCAGAAAATTCCTAGTATGAAATGATTTTTATGATTTTTTTAAATTGTAAAATATACATTTGCTTTATTAACCATTTTTAAGTGTATGGCTCATTGGCATTAAGTACATTCATATTGTGCAGTTTGACTATTCTACATACCTCATATAAGTGGAATCATATAATATTTGTTCTTTTGTTATTGGCATATTTCACTTAACATAATATCCTCAAGTTTCATCCATGTTTAGGATGTGTCAGAATTTCCTTTCTTTTTAAGGCTGAAAAATATCCCATTGTATTTATTTATCACATTTTGTTTATTCATTCATTTGTCAATGGACAGACACTTGGGTTGCTTTCAACTTTTAGCTATTGTGAATATTGCTTCTGTGAACATGGTGTATTATTATACTGTTGGGCCCTTTATTTCAATAATTTTGAGTATATACTTAGAAGTGGAATTTCTGGTTACATGGTAAATCTTTTTTTTTTTTTTTTTTGAGGAACCACCATACTTTTTTCCACAGAGATTATACTTTTTTATATTCCCAATAACAGTACACAAGGGATCCATCCAATTTATCAACAACCACTCGAACTTGCTATTTTCTGTTATTTTTGTTGTTTTGTGATAGTGGCCATCCTAATGAGTGTGAGGTGGTATCTTATAGCTGTTCTTATTTTTATTTCCCTAATCTTTTGTGATGTTGAGCATCTTTTCATTTGTGTGTTGGCCATTTATATGTCTTCTCTGAAGAAATATCCAACTACCTTTGTCCATTTGTTAACTGAGTTTTGTGATTTTGGTTGTTGAGTTGTAGGAGTTCTTTATACATTCTGGATATTAACCCCTTATTGGATATATAATTTGCAAAAATTTTCTCCATTTCCATGTGTTGCATTTTCATTCTGTTGATTTTGTTCTTTGATGCACAGAAGTTTTTAATTTTTATGCCTTTTCTTTTTCTTGCCTAGGACTGTGTGTATCATGTTAAATAAAAGCAGTAAAAGCAGGCATCCTTGTCATTTTCCTGATTTTTAGAGGAAAAGTTTTCAATCTTTAACTTTTGAGTATGATGCTAGCTGTGGGCTTTTTGTGGTCTTTATTATGTTGAGGTAGTTTACTTCTATTCTTAATTTATTGAATGTTTTTTTATCATGAAAGGGTGCTGAATTTTGCTAAATGCTTTTCCTGAATTAGTTGAGATAATCATGTGTGTGCATGTTTTTTATTTGTTTTCCTTCATTCTGTTAATGTAATAAATTACACTGATTGATTTTAAAATGTTGAATCATCCTTTCATTCCAGGAGTAAATTTATCCCAAATAAATAAGTAAATATGCTGAGCCATACTTGTGTTCCAGGATCATAGTGTATGATCCTTTTAATGTGCCGTCAAATTCTGTTTGCTAGTATTTTGTCAAGGTTATTTACACCTATGTTCATCAGAGATAATGGTCTATAGTTTTAATTTCTTCTAGTGTCTTTTTCTGGCTTTTTTTGTCATGGCAATGCTGGCTTGATAGAATGTTCTGTCCTTTTCAAGTTTTTAGAGGCATTTGAGAAGAATTGGTGTGAAGTATTCTTTATATGTTTGGTAGAATTCACTAGTGAAGCCATCTGGTCCTGGGCTTTGAAATGACTTTTAAATTAAAAACAAAAATTAAGGAGTAAAGAATACACTCACATTATAGTTTACCATGTTAATATCTCAAAATATGGTTGAGTCAGTGTGTGAAAAATTATAATAAATCACTATTTTAAAATATCAGTTTGCCCATGAGTAAAAATCATATAATTTACTTCAACACTAATATAAAACAGCTTATAATAAATCTATATATTATCCTTGATTTTCCAGATTTATATGGTACAAAATTGTTGTTATTAGTTGATGTTATGAGTTGTTACAAGTGTTCCTCCAAAATGTATATGTTGGAGACCTAGTACTTCAGAATGTAACCTTCCTTGAAGACAGGGTTCTTACGGAGATAATCAAGTTAAAAATGAGGTCATTATAGTGGGTATTAATCCAGTATGACTGGTGTCCCTATTAAGAAGGGAAATTTGGACACAGAGACACTCACATGAGGAGGATGATGTAAAGAGACATAAGGAGAATTTGGCTTTCTACGAGCCAAGAGGAAAGGCCTTGGATCAGATCCTTCCCTCACAGACCTCAGAAGGAACCAACCTTGTGGATGTCTTGATTTTGGACTTCTAACTTACATTCCTGTGAAAAAATAAATTTCTGTTGTTTAAGTTGCCCAGCTTGAGGTACAGGCATCCTGTGCTTTTCAAATGCTCACTCTATACCACTTCAGTTTTACAAAAGACCTGCATTAGTACCTGTTTTCACTAACCAAAAAATAATTCAAAGAGGATTTTCACTTTTACAAAAAGAGGTGAAAAGCAAAAACAGTGCTCTGCATTGGTTTTGCAGTACGCAGGTACTGAGGCATCATGCATCCTGAGCAGTGAGAGTGGTACAGCAGGAGAGTGGCACCGCCAAGCTCCTTCCCCAGGAGCTACACTCGGCATCTCAACTTCAAACGGCCGTAGCTTTGAACTGTGTCTGTGAGCATCTGTGCTTTATCTCCTTTTATTTTGTGCATCTGTTAGTAAGATATGTCCTAAGGTATTTGTTTCTTCTATTTATGCCATTTCAGCTTATGAAATATGTCGTAAGGATGTTCTACTTTTGGATAATGAGGAAGCCTATACTTTGTTAAGTCAGTCCTAGAAATTTAATAAACTAGTTTTTATAAAGTATCTACAGAGTGAGGTCATCATTTTATTTCACATGTAACTAATTCTTAAACCATTATACTATATAATATTTTACATATGTTAAAAATATAAATGCATTATCTAATGATAAACAGTGCAATCTAGATTGATGTATACATTGTAATGTATTTGCATTTAGGGACACATATACTTAACAGATATATGTACTGATTTTCAAAAGAACTTGCCAAATTAAGCAAATTAAGGACTTTTAAATTAAGGCTGTATTCCACCACATTTAGGAGGAAGAGTTTTTTTAATGTTATACAGAAAAAATAAATTACTTTTTAAAGGCATCTATGATATATTCAGACCCTCATGATTTCACTTTGATAAACATGGAAGATTAGGAAAAACTGCAAAACTATGTCATTTACAGAGAATACTGTTTATTCTTATTTTAACTTAGAACTAATATCCCTGAAGAGTTTGGCTGGCCATATGTATTATTTGAATCAAACAAGTGAAAGATGAACATTTTCTAATGGACCAAATACTCTACGATAGGAAGTCTGATGAAAGCTGAATCAGGTACCATTTCTCAAATAACACTATAATAAACAGGTAATGTTCTCATCAACAGCCTTCATAAATATTGTGATGATTATGATTGTTTCTGTGGTATGATAATTTTTAAAACATAATGAGAAGAAAGATGTTTTAAAATTACTTATTCAGAGCTAATATCAAACATATTCTCATTTGAACTTGCCCTTTTTCCTCTATTGCTTGTGAAAAGTTCAGAGCTATTTGACTTGGTTTTCTATGGTACTAACCACTGGGGTGGAAATACTCTGTTAAATGAATTCTTCAGGGTGTTAGTTTGGATGTGCCCCACTTATTTGTGCTCTGCTATTTTCTTGTACAGATATTAGAGACTATGTAAGTAGATTCTATTTCTTTCCATCACTCTCCTACCATTCAATCTGTGATTTTGTAACTAAGGAATTTTATTATAAGATCAAAGAAACCTATATCTAAAACATATTTAGAGGCATAGAATATGTACATGAATGTTTAAAATGCTTTAGTTTAGCACTATTTAAGGCATTTAGATGGCAGACAAACTAAATAATGAGTTATAAGAATTTCTAAGGATTATGTTATGTTAAAAGGCAATCACTATCAAAGCAGTGTGTTCAAAGTCACTATATAACAGTTCAGTTAAAGATTTTCTCACTAGCATTTTATCTTGAAACTTGGCAAAGACGTCTTCTAAGGAAGTATATTCATCAACTATTTTATGTCCTTGAATACACTCTGAAACACATAAGAAAAAAAAAAAGCTTTATGTGTGCATTCACATATGAATTTGTATCTGGTTATGTGATTGTATTTATAAACAAATTAACTCCATCTTATTTAGCATTTGTTAACAACTAACAGATCTGAGGTTTTATCCTATTCGCAAGCTAACAAGTTAGCCTGCTACAGTTTCATGTACACTGGAGGAAGGCATGAAAACCTGTGTCAGGGACAAGGCATTTATTACTCAAAGCAAGAAAAGTTGCCGAACACCAACACTTTCCTGTGCCAGTTTTTTGAGCCTCAGTTCCCACAAGGTGGTGAAAAGAAGGCCATGGTACACCTACAAAATCAGTAAGTTGCATTAAAGGAGAGGAATTCTGAGTTAAGGAAATTCAAATATTTATACTGTACAGTAAGTGTGCCTTCCTTCGTTCAAGTAAAGGACAATCTCTGGCTCTTCCATGGCTATTTGCTAAACAGATATCCCTGAAAAAATAATCAAGAACTAATTTATCTGTGCCTTTGCTCGAAAGATGTACAGCAATGTGGAACCCAGGAGGAATTATCTCCCAACAGGGTTTCATTTGGTGTTATTTAGAAATGCCTAAATTTGCAAAAGGTATAGACTTCCAAAAGAGATATTGATACTTGTTTGTCACCTATTTAACATACACAAGCACTCAAGACCCTCTCCAATTCTTTAGCCTGCAGTGCAGAAGAGGATATCCAAGAAAAGCTCTGTCACCGTAGGTTTTAGAAGGCCAAAATCAAACCACATGACAAGAAGTGTATGATTTATGAGGTATATAAATGGATAGTTCTATGACAATTTTTTCTTTATCTCTCAGATCTTGGCCCCAGCCCTGTCTCCCATTTTCAAATCTGCCTTCTATCGCATATATAGACAGCACACTTTAAGAAATTTAGGGTCAAAATCCATCCTTAAAAATTTTATTTTTAATACCCAGCTTAGGTTAGCCTGTAATGAGAAGAAAGGAACACAAATTATAATCGAGCATTATATATTGCTAAGCTTTGCTTGGTGATATTAGGGATTTCTTAGAAAATAATATACTATACTATTAGTTGGGATATCCTTTAAAAATATTATTCCCTAGAAATTCATGTAGATTTTGGTGGCTGACCAAGAATTTATGATTCTGCCTTTCTGTATCACTTTTCACCAGAGACATGGTTCACAGTTACGAATCTTGCAAAACTATCACATCACTTAGACAACCTCTCAAGCATTGTTATATTAAGAGACACTGAGGTGATAGCATTTATGTGGCCCATTGTAAGATGAAGCTCTTTTTTGTGCCCTTAGGAGATCTCACTGGGGGCTCAAAGTTTCAGGGGATCCATGATCTGAGCCACATGTGTATCCCATGCATGAAGTGGCACACCAATAGGAAACCTCTGACTTGGAAATTAGTTACATGGAACTAGCAATGTATCTTAGAGCTGTGCTATGTACACCAAAGAAGAAAAAAAAAATAAACCAATATATTAATGTGTACTATTAAAAATATCACTAAATTATATATTCATTCACTGATACACACATGGAGAGGAAGTACTATGTAACTATGGAAAAGGGACATGACCTCCCTGTCCCTTAGGTCCCATGTCTACAAGATAAGGATAATAAACTTAGCTACTGTATGAAGTTGTGAGGATTAAGGGACAAAATTCAAGTTGTATGATGTATCATATATTGAAAAATAGTGTTATTAAAGACTCACATGTAAGGATGCTTATTCTATCATTCCATCAAGAAAATTCCTATTAGCAGAAAAGAACTGAATAAATTATGAGATAGATACACAATAAAACAGTATTGTCTTAGTCAGTTTGGGCAGCCGTAACAAAGTAACATAGACTGGGTAGCTTTTAAATAATAGAAATTTATTCCTCACAGTTCTGGAGGCTGGAATCTGAGATCAGGATGCTAGCATGATTGAGTTCCAGTGACAGCCCTTTTCTGACTTGTAGACTGCTGACTTCTCACTGTGTTCTCACATGGTAGAAAGGGCAACGGAGTGCTCCGGGGTCTCTTTTATGAGGACGGTTATCTTAATCATGAGGCTTCCAACTCATAAACCTCCCAAAGGCTCCATCTACTAAATACCATCACATGGGGAGGTAGAATTTCTATATAAGAATTTTGGTAGACACAGATATTCGATCTCTAGGCACAAACATTCAACCTCCAGCAAGTATTTTGACATGAAAAAGGTAATGAATTAGAGCAGCAAAAATTAATTTTTAAGTATTTTCACAAGGTATTGTTGAGTGATATAAAAAAATTGTGAAAAAACACACCAAAACCAAAAAATAAATACACTACACTCTGCGTGAGCAATTGTATTAATATTGTTAACCACGCTATTCATGAGGCTTCCTTTCTCACACGGTCTGTTAACAACTGTACTGTGATTTGCAACACGGACACATACACACTTATGTCTACACCTGGGTAGAAGCATTTGTGCTATACGCATTTTGATATTCTTTTCCATGTGGTTTTCATTCTCCCTCAAGTTTTAGTTTTAACATTTGCTATATCAGTATGGAAATAAATTATTCACTAAATACACAGAAACATTCAAAAGGTTAATTGGTTGATATTTCACCTTATGAGGAGTGTGAATTATAAACTACTCAGGACATAACACTGCTATTTGTATACAAAATTCAGTGACTAGAATTTTAACAACATATTTTGGAAATACTATCGGAATTATTTTTGACAGAGAAAGGGATTTGTCAAATTATTTTAGTTGTACGTTAAGCCCAGTTATTTATCTCTGACAATGAGAACCTCTACATAAAGAAATGTCACCCATATTGTTCATTTTATCCAGATTAATAAAACCTAGACATTTAACATTTAATCATGTTCTTGTGTTTCTAAATAAATTTCCTAATGAAATTTTTTGAATTTTCCCCAGATTACCATATGTATTTTAAAGAATACTGCATTATTCATTCTTATTTCATGTTGTGGTCATTTTTGTCACTTATAGTGATGTGTCTATTTCATTAATTAAATAGAAAATGTTGGTTGCTGAAGTGTCCCAGATAGTGACTTGGCTGGGCCATACAAATTCAACAGTGGCATATGTAGATTGTATTATGTATTGCCATGATTCCTACATACATCAATCTTACTGTCTAGTGGAGGAGACAGTCATTAAATAGTAATAACAATAAAAATCACACAGGTATGTGTGTATGTGTGAGTGTGTGTCTACATACATCTGTGTGTTTAATTTTGTATTCGTATAAGCATAAATATGGTGAACTGTGCTGGTCTGACTGAACACCAGCTCAACCCCATTGTGCCCTAACGCACACTTTATGTTGGGTACACTGTAACATTTAAAACATACATTGTAGCTGAAATTTAAATAACTGAAACCTCCACATTACACAAATTAAGAATCAACTGAATATGAGAGGATACTAGAAGACTATGGGGTTATGGGAACTAGATGTATATTGAGTTGGTGTCTGAGAAATAAGACAAACTGGAGAGTATGAACTTGGGAAACAACACACTCCCATGAAATAAAATGAAAAAAAAGGAAAAGTTAATGAATAGCTTAGAGAATATTAATTCCTAAGGAAAGGAAGGAAAAGGAGGAGGAGAAATCAGTGACTATAAAAAGCATAAATAAAATGGTAATGCTAAATGCACATATATCAGCAATCATAAGGAATGGAAATATATATTCTATATATTTAAAGGAAATTCAAATAATAGGAGGTTCATATAGCAATGCATTTTTACTAAACCTTTATGTAACTGTCAATTCTTTTGCTCAAACTTATTAAGAGTATAGAAAAAAATAAAGAAAAATAAAGGAGCATAATTTTATAATGCTAGTACAACCCTGAAGCTGTTCGGGGACAATGCAAGGAAAAAAAAAAAAACAACTTATCACACTGATCACATTTCCTGATGGTAAAAATATTCAGTATAATAAAAGCATAAGGAAACTGCAACTTTAGAAATCAAGTGCATATACTCCCAAATAAATCCTGAGTAAAAGAGGAAATCATTAAGTGAAATTTGGAAGCACTTAATCTAAAAAAAAAAAAAAAAGTTTTGTGTATGAAAACTTGTAGGCACAGCTATAGCAGTTGCAGAATAAACAAAAAAGAAGGAGATGTATATGTGAACAAAAAAGCAAGAACAAAAGTGGGAAAGACCAGCAGTGGTCCAAAAGACAAAACGGTACCGTGCAAAACCACTGAAGATTTGAAGGCAGGACTCCCACATTGCCTCGCATACTCGTCCTTGTACTTACTCTAAGTACATTAGACCCAGAAGTTTTAATAACATTTTACTAAATCTTCAAATAATAAGCAATTATTTGAGGAAGTCTAACAACTAGGAAACTTGTAGAGTGAATCAGCAGTATCTAGTAATCTTGAAAATATTTATATCTACTAGCAATTTTGCTTTTGGGTATATTGTCTAAGGAATCTCTTGCACATACATGTCAGGATATGTGTGATACTGTTTATAGCAGTAAAATTTGGAAAAACAGGACTTGTCCACCAGTATGGGACCAGATCATTAAATTTCAGTACATGGTAAAATAGAATACTATATAGCAGCTAAAGAATTGAACATAACCATACCACGTATTTGAATATTATTGATCTTAAAGCAAAATGTTAATTAAGAATTGACAAATTGTCAGGATATATATATGTCTGTGAAAACACACAGGCCAAGTTTAAACACACGTACACACAAAGAAATACTATGCGTGATTTATCAATGTGCATAGCAGAAGTATAAAAACAGAACTTTCTGTTCCTTTGTGGACCATGGCCAGAGCTCCAGAAGACAAGATTAGATGAGCAGGTGCGCTTCTACAGGGCTCTCCTGTTTCAGGGAGAGAAGTTAGAGTCCTGCAGCTTTCTTCACTTGGCTGTCGTTGACAGCCTGCAGGTAAGCGCTGTTTCCACAGATGAGAAACTTCACCTTGTCTGGAAATAGTCAACTGAGGATCTCCATGCCTGCTGGGCCAGATATAGAAAGATATTTCTGTCTTGCCCTGACTCTGACTTTAACCTGAGCCCAGAGTGTTTTCTCTTTTGGTCTCTAGGTAATGCTAATAATGTATTTGCTTGACTTGCCATAGCCAATCCAATAAAGATCACACTTTCAAATGTTAAAAATTTTCGAGACACGCTAAAGTCAAAGGTGAATATATGGGCATCTCGAATTAATACCCGAGAAAAGTTCTTTCAGAATTATTTTACAGGCCAGGAAATCCTTTTATATTTATGCTCAAAAGATGAGATTTACACATCAAGCCAAATGAGCAACTGTAAAATATGGCAAAATAATGTTAATTTCAATCCATTCTGTTGATTTCAAAAGCATTCCATTTTTATAGAACCATGCATTTTCTGGAAGGAAAGGAAAATTAAAGATTATCTGCACTAGCCTATTCTCCATACTTTGACATTCACCAATGTTGCTATTCATTATCTGTTTAACAACTCAGTGATAAGTATCCTACCATCCTCACCCTGGAGGTAACCTTCTGAAGCTATTACAGGGTGGCAGTTCTAATTATTATAACGCTTTTAGGACATTACACACACATCTGTTTTCCAAAAGCTCTACTCTTCAGAGCCACAGGTAAAATATCTAAACTCTAATTGCAGTGGAAGCATTTCAAATATTTGAAAATATTGTTGTATTTGTCTGAAATCTCATCCTGTCTAAAAAGAATCTACTCCCTTAGAACTCCTATTACAAGGTTTCTTTCCTCTCTCCATCCTTACTGCTATTGCTTGGAAGAAATCCAGTTTAACAATGTTCTTGTTAAATCATGGCTATGAGAACTATGTACAACAGTTCAGTTGAAGTCTGAGAAGCAGACAAAGAGCAGATATATTAGAATTGTCTGAAAAATATTTACCATTTAATGATATTATCATGATTAATCTGTTTTGCTCTCTCTCTCTCTGTCTCTGAAAAGAACTGCTTGCCTGTGTTTTGCATCCAGTTTTCTGTGCAAAACACAGAAAATTTTTTCTATGTAGCAATTAGGCTTAAATTTTTTTTTGTTACTGTTTTTGCAGTCAGATCATAATGGTGTACCTTTAAATTGTACTTGATGTGAACTGTTGCACCCAGTAAGTGTACAATTTTTAAACTATGTGTTTTACTAAATTTTTGACTTTTAAAAACAATTTATTAACTTGTCATATTTAATATATTAGTTATTTTCTCTGGGTTCGTGCCATCTGCCAATTTAAACGATGTCTTCCTAAGTTTAATTTTCTTGAAAAGGGAAAGTTAAGGAGAGAGATTCACTAAACTGATCTCTCTTTCTTCACATTCCCAGAGTCTAGCAATATTTAGTAACAATGAAATGATATTTATGTAATGATGAATCTTCTGTTAGGGGACTCCAGTCCTTTCATCACTAGATTTTCAATTAGCGTGGTTAACTATCTATGAATTTACTTAAATGATTTACGATCGAGCTCAAATTTTTCAAATATCTGAAGTAGAATCTCACCACTAATTACTTAACATTGATAATGTTTTCTAATCAGTTCCCCTTTCTTCCATCCTGTTCCTATTTCTATCCATCCCATTCCCTCTTGCCAGATAAACTTTCCTAAAACCCAGCTCTGATTAAAATATTTACCAACTGAGATGCTGGTATCTAGCATAAGAGCCTCATTAATAATTGTTTCATACTCACCCTATATTTTTATCTTATCTCTTACCACTCCCATCAAAACTGGTGAAATCCTCTGAATTTAATGTTTTTAACCATTCTTAAACTTCTGCAATTGAATGCAACCTACTTAAATCACAGATCCCTGGCTTACCCTTGTTGTAAATGGCAAAAATAACAACAACAGTTATTGATTACTTACATCAGCTGGGATTTAGTAATCAGCACTTTATCAACAATAAAAGTTATGCTAATAAAGCTTTTGTAATTTCTACCTAATAGTTCCATCTGGAGAGTAAAGCCAGGATTTAAACCCAGGTCTCGCTTATTCAATTACTGTGTTTATAATTGTTCTACTGTTTCCTGTAACCTCCCACAGTATTTTGTCATTTACTTATACATACTTCATCCTTTTACAGTAAGTGATACATACAGTTATACACAAGTCTTTTAGACAGTTCGTGAAAAAAATAGTCCCTCCCTCTTTCTCTTTATTGTTGTTTTCTCCTATTTCTCCACTGCTCACCTCCTCCTCCCCTTTGTCTTCCAAACCTTTCTTCCTTTCTCCCAATTTATAGTTCAACACTGGACGAAAAAGTTTACTTTTTAAATTTTCTCATCAAAGATCGAGTAACAGCTGGCCCAATTTTCCCTTATTTTATTAATTTGTCCTCAAATTATTCTTTATTTCCTGAATTGATGCTGAAAATGAATAAAACACTGGGTAGTTTCAAACAGATATTACCTGTTTTACTATTAATTTGAATTTTGCATTGACGATACCATTGAAAGTTCTTTTAGTTTTTGAACTTGTGGCTTTTATCTATTAATTAATAATTTAGCAATAATTTTGAAAGGGCAAGTTATTGGTTGCTAGCCAGAAACTAGTTTTGTAAATAATAATTTAAGTATGTTTTGGTGTACCTCAGAAATTTTCATCAGGTGTAATAATTGTCTTTTAATCATTTCTGTTTCCCAATAATGCCTCACCAAGTATCTTTAAAATAAAAAATGAAGAACCACAGAAATGTTAAACACTATGTACTTAGGACTGCATTGATAATGATGTACTACACTAGTTTGGGATAAAATATTCACCCAGATTCTTTAAGATATTTCTATTTTTCTCATATTATGAATTAATTATTTTAGTTTCTTTAGAGAATGCTCAAGTATGTTTTTAATTTGCACATCTTATTTAAAATAAGTACCAGATCAGCCTCGGTTTTTCATTCATAATTTATGAGGGAAGATTCTTGAGACATATTACAATTGCTGGAGCTAATTACAATTGCTGGAGCTAATTCCCATAATCTTAGAGTCCTAAAATTACATTGTTTTGTTTAATTGAGTAAAATGCTTATAAATAACATCCATCTTGCAATATTCTGGTAGACTAAAACAATTTACTGAGTAAATATGTAGAATATTTAAATTTCATCATTACAGTTTGACTAGAAAGGAAAACATGAATCAAAATAGGGAGTTGTGATATTGGCACCATTTTTAATTATCTTAATTAAATACATTGCCTAAAATGTGTGGCTGGGGAATTTTTTAGAAAATAGAAGCCTCTATTTCATTATTTCAAAGCCACCTTTTATTATTAGTCACAGAGCAATAAAAGGCAAACAAGCAACAAAAGCAGAAAAAACTATTTACAAAACTACTTCTAAAAGACTCACTTTTGACTTATTATCTATGAAGAAGTTCTGCATCAGATAAAGCATTGAAAACTTTAATATCTTAATCATTTAAAAACACCTTCATTATCCAGGCTTTAGGATCCAATGTCCTTTAATGGACAACAGACTCTTGAATAGTCCTTTATTGGACAGTTTAAGAGTTATACAACAACAAATATTTTGGCTTCACAGAACCTGCACCATATCTACCTCATTAGCCTACCTTTGGGTCCTTTCTGATCTGGCATTTCTTTTCCCTCAACGTTCAGAAATAACTGCACTAGATGGCCTTTTCATTTCGGGATAGCCATTTCATTACTTATTTTTATGTATGCACATATATCCTATTATTTTGCAAATCAATGAGATTGATATATATAGATGGGCAGTCAACAGAAACTACTTTCTTCACCTTCAATCTTTAATATACTCATGATTGTTACATTTCTTGAACATTTCCAAATGTGCTTTGAAATGCACCTGCTTCAACATATATCATATCCCTTCTTCATTGCCTTCCTCTTCAGAACTTTGAAGATGTTTAGTCCTTTTGCACTATCAATGTGGTGATCAATGACTTCTTATAGCTGTGATAATCAGTCCATAGCAACTGTGATTCTCTCCTTTTCTCTCTTAAAAGTTAGGCTTAAGTAAATCAGTAAAGCTTACCAGAACCAACAAATTTTTATAATTTCCTTTTCTATTTCAGAGATAAAAATATGTGCACAATTGTGCAGATACGCATGCCAAGCTTATGGCTGTTATGAATTCAATTCTCTACATAAATGTATTTTTCCAGTTTTTCCTCTTAAGGATGCGCTGCTAAAAAACATTTTAGACTCTTTAGAGTCACATACTTTCCTTCACAGAAAGCTATTTTGGCTTAATAATGTGAGGTGAAGATGGCACAAATGAAAAACCAACTTAAAAAAATGCAAGTATGAGATGTATTCCTACTAGGACACAACTGCAATGCAATCTACATTCCTCCCTCTCAGCCCGTAATAGTTTTGCTGGCATCTGCCTGTGGATTAAGGTACGGGTTTTAAATCCAAAATTAAATTTGAGATAACTTTTGAAAGGAATTTTATTGAATATTTGAATAGCAAGATTTAAGTTGTGAAGGGTACCTGAGTATATACATGAACCTCCCAATACATATATGAACCTCTCAATTTTAAGATACAGCTAAATTAAATCTTTGTTTTTTGCTTATGTTTCATTTGTTCTGGTCTGTTTTCCATGAATGGCGATTTTATATATGTTGTATTTCCCTTCCCTGTCCTTCATATCAATCATTTATCCTTTTATTTTATTCTAATTAATTCTAGGATAGATTTCCTGGAAGAGTAACACTGCTGAGTAAATTTCATGCATTATTGATTTTTATTTTTACAAACTTAATTTGCATATTTCATTTTAGGTCTTTGTTAGTAAATGAGTTTTTGTTGTTAAATTCATCTATCTCCTTATTCACCTCAATTTTCTATCTTATTATCTCACTTCTTAATTTATTTTTTCCATAGATTGAAAGGAACCTACAATGGAAATAACCTAGATTTAGTTCCAAATCTTTTAAATATGTATATATACATATTTCTATCCCTAGGCTCCATGTGCCTCTGATTGCACATTTAAAAAAATAGCGTTTGAAGTTATCTTATCCTGCTACATTGTAAACCATCTATTACAAACTTCTTGCTTACTCCAATCCTTATACTTTGGCAAAAAATCGAAACCTGCCAATTAAAAAATACATTAATAAGCCAATCCGATTCCTTAAGATTCAAACTTAACAAACAAGACACATCACTCTTATTCCTTGATCAAGAAGTAATAGAATATACATTAGCACTCATCTGTAGGCTATTGTTTTAAATTCTATGATGAATATTGTAAAGATAACTAAATTCTTGTTTGTTATTTAATTTGTAATGTATTTAAACATTTTAAAATATGAGAGATATCAGAAAAACATGAAGTGCTGATGAACATGTTTTAATAATATTAATGATTAAATTTTCTGAAAATTTGCTTTTACAGTACATCTATTGCTAAGTGCTGTGCATATGTTATTTCCTTTAATCTTCATAAAAGTTAAAAGAAGTAGATCAAATCTCTATACTTATAGATAAAGTTTACAAACTGTGTTGAAAAAATCTTTAGTAAATTGTGTTAGAAAAATCTAGCTCAAAATATTCCATATCTTATGCTATTTTGGGGCCCATCAGTAAAAAAGAAGAATTATGATGACAATGATTAGAATTGGAAGAAGGGTGCAGTTATTAGTTTTTGCTTTGTAACAAGTCACTGCAAATCAAGTAGTTGAAAACCACAAACATTTATTATTTTCATGTTTCTCTAGTTTAAATAGGTAGTTATTCTGGTCTGGGCAGTCTCATATAGTGCTGCATGGTGTATGATGCCTTTCATATTTAGTGGTTGGCTGGCTGCTTAACCTTTGGGACCTCACTCACAGGTCAGCCAGTTGGCTCAATGTCAGGTCATGTGTCTCTCTTAAGCAGGCTAGCTTGTACTAACTCACATGATGTGGTTGTGCTTTTTGTGCTTTGCAAAGAACAAAAAGATGAGGTGAATCCTCATGCAAATGCATTTCTCAAGCATCTGCCTGGACCACACTTACAAATGCCCCATTGCCACAAGCAAGTCTCCTGTCCAAGATTATACTGAAGGGTAGAGAAATTAATAAATACATCACTTTTATTTGTCTGTTTGTTTATTCATAAATGCATTGATTCATTTGCTACCTAGAGAGAAGTATCAGCATGTCAGGGAGTCAGATGTTCATATATCCTTGGGATTTAGGTATGAAGGGTATAGAATGCATGGATCAAAGAACAGAGGACACTGAGTATCCAGACATCTCAGCAGGCACTGCCTGGAGGCATGTTTATCTTTGGCAGAACAATGCACAGATAAGTCAATGTCAACATATCTTTGCCAATAACAAAATGTGATCATAGACTCTTTCCTGGAACTTAGATGCTGCCCTGCAGAGATGATTTTTTTATTCCGATAATAAATTCTCATTAAATTTTGTAAATCATTATAGTTAACTCACACTAAGTATATGTATATATACATACACACATATCTGTATGCACACAAAGCAACTAGTCTTGACAATAGTTGTTAAACAAAAACTGATACTTGAATGTTGGAGTCATTCTCATAAGAAAGATATTCTTGTTTGTCTTTGCAGATTTCCTTCAAATCAGAAGTGGATGTGACTAAGGCTGTTTATACTTAACTCAGGTTTGTATGGAAGCTTCCAGGTGCCTTCAGTATAACTTTAGACTCTTGTTTCTGATGAGTTTGAATGTCACATGAATAAGGTTGACACAACTCAATGAACATTTATTTAAGAGAAACTTACCACTAAAATGTCTAATTTAAATCAAGCATATAAGCAATAGACAAAATGAGCATTTTAATTTATTTTATCTCCTGTCCTTTTAAAACAATCATCATCATACACAAATAGTCTCTAAAAATAATTATCAAGTGTTTCATTCTCTGTGCACCCAGAAACTATGCTATTAGCAGTCCTTGAAAAAAACCTCATCTACTGCTTTGTCATTCTAATTTCAAGTAAAATAAAAATTAAAGACTTTTATCAATATATAAATCATTAAAAGAGTGCCTTTCATTGTTCTTAATTACTGGCAAGGCTTTTATTCAAATTAAGCCATTAATTCAATAATTTTCTAGTGTCCTTATATAGATAAAAATATACACAATCTCATAAATATACTTATGTATTTATTTATTTATCATCATGATTTCTGGGATAATGCAATAGCATTATTCAGTTTTACCTAACATTTATTCATTCTATTGTACCACCACAGAAAGCTCTTTCATGTAACTTAAGTGTGTTTGTGTGTATATATATATATATATATATTCAAAAATTGTATGTGTGTATTAGTACATATGTAAATTAATTTATGATTGTTTTCCTCACAGTCTATTTTTAAAATAATATTATTTTTTCTGTTTTTCAAAGTAATGAATGTTCAAAATAATGTCCTCCACCCACAATATTTTTACTATACACTGACAGAATATCTAACTTTGAAAGAAAAATCCCCATCCCACAATATATCCAGGGTTTATGAAGGCTGGGAAACTCTCATTTGGGCTAAAAGACATCATCCTCTTAGTTACTAGATGACATCCATTAATGTGCCATTCATTTATTTGTTTTAAATTAAACTTGGGTGTCACATATAATATAGGGATATTCTGATCATGGATAAATTTAACATTCTCTTTCAATTCTATTTTAGTTTAGTGCCGTAAAGTTTATTAGAGAGAAAAATAACTCGTCTAATTTTATTTAGATTGTTGACAACTTAATTTCTTTGCCATTGTGGGGCTGAAGTCGTCCTTTTCCTGCTAACTGTGGGCTAGGATCACTCGAAGCCTCTAAAGGGCACCCCTCTCCATGGGCAGTTCACAGCATGGATTTTTGCTTTCTTCCAGGCCAGCTGGAGTTTGTCTCTGTGAATTCATTTTGCCTTCTAGCAAGAGAAAACACTCATTTAAGGGACTAATGTGATTTGATGACACCCACCCAGATAATCTTCTTATTTTAAGATCAAATGTGCCCTATAACATAACCTAATCATGGAGTAAAGATGATAACCTCCATGATAAATCATGGAGGTTATCATCTTTACAGATCTAGGGATTATGCAGGGCACATACACCAGAAGGAGGAAAATCTTAAGGGACATCTTAGTGTGCTGCCAGACATTAATGACAGAATTTTAATGTAGGTGTGAGAAATGTTGTTGTTAAAGTTTGGTCTCTAAAAATTGCAGCATTTTGGGAGACGTTTGAAAGGATATGACTGACTGTACAACTAAAAATTGAGAATGTAAGGACTGATAGGAATATGAAATGTGAGGGTCTTATCATCTGCTCTGTTTTCATGTTTGATTTGGAGGCACCTTTGTAATAACATAGCCAACGCCAGATATTTATTATAGTATTTATTTCAATAATGGGAGCTCACTTTTTTTCATAAATTAGTACTGTATTGCACAGGCCATTCATATTAAATCAATCTTTGTCAACAACTTCCTCAATTTCATCTTTTACTAAAAGCAGTCAGCGTTCGCAACTCTGCAAGTCACACAAATTCTGGAATCTCTCTTCATATTTCATGTCTTCTAACAGACTAGCCCGTTCTTGCATGAGCCCATTATTGTCTTGTAACATCTTGCCAAATATATCCACTAACAACCAATACATACTATTAACCTTATTTTTCCCCAAGATTTTTCCCTATCATTAGAAGTTCATTGGGATTTTGATTACCATGTCAAGATAATGTAAGCACAAGATAACCAAATATTTTGCCCTCACATAATGTATATGAATCTATTTCTTACTTCCTATATCAGTTTCTTATCACCTACAAACTGACCCCTAAATCACTACCATATTTATCAGATTTTTGCTTTTCTTACAACCACTGCTTGAAGTGAATTCTACACTCATTTTACATGCTCATTGTCAGTGAGGTTCTCTTCACCACTCAGGGTGCTAGGCTTCTGGAAGTTCTACCATCTTGTGTTGTACCATCTGGGTGGCCTCAAGGATCCTACAGAAGGAAGAGAGAGGGATGGAGGAGGCACACTCCCATCTTAAGGCCCTGATCTAATTAACAGTCTAGAACATGAGATAAACTTCTCATAGCCACTAAATGTCTCTGCCACAGCCCTCAACTAAACAAGTTGCAAAAAGAACATAAATTTAAAACTAAAGAAAGCAGAAGAAAGTAAAGACTTTAGATAAAATCATAATCAAGGGTGAGCCATGGAGGTGTTTGTCCTTTTATTATCCAATGACACACACCAAGTCCCATGGTCTTTTCTGGAAGAAAAACTGTGAGGGTCTAGATTCCTATGTTTCTGGGTGAATCCATAAAATGTATTTATTTTTCCCATTATACCCTCTCTTTTTTTTTTTTTTTGATAAATTTATTTATTTTATTTTATTTTTGACTGCATTGGGTCTTCGTTGCGGTGCGCGGGCTTCTCTTTGCAGCAGCTTTTCTTGTTGCGGAACACGGGCTGTAGGTGTTCGAGCTTCGGTAGTTGTGGCACACAGGCTCAGCAATTGCGGCGCACGGGCCCAGTTGCTCCGCGGCATGTGGGATCCTCTCAGACCAGGGCTTGAACCCGTGTCCCCTGCATTGGCAGGCGGATTCTTAACCACTGCACCACCAGGGAAGTCCCTACCGTCTCTTCTTGATTAAGGACACCCACTAATCTATGGAAATACTTCTATATTAATACCCTAAATTTTATAGTGGTGGGAAAAGTTGAGAGATTATTTCTTTATTTAAATATCTATATTTCAGGTTCTAGGTTTCTGATTTTGGGGACTGATGTCAAAACTTTTCAATGCAAAGTTTTTGCACATATGTTCCTCAAATTATCTTCATCATCACAATCTTATGATCTTTTGTATTAAATGTGCAGATTATTTGGCACTTCCTCAATAATACTGAATTGAATTTGTTGGGATGGATTCCTGAGACACTGCATTTTAAAAAAAACTTTTATTGAAATATAGTTGATTTACAATGTTGTATTAGTTTCAGGTGTACAGCAAAGTGATTTGGTGTATATATATATATATATATCCTGGTTTTTTTTTTACATTCTCTTCCATTATAGGTTATTACAAGATATTGAGTATAGTTCCCTGTGCTATACAGTAGGTCCTTGTTGGTTATCTATTCTATACATAGTAGTGGGACACTACATTTTGACAGCATTATCATGAATTAATTCGTTCACAAACTTTAGGACAACTGTTGGATCTTCCTGGATCAAGCATGTATAAGCTATGACTAGAGCTGGTGGAAAGTATATTGTTACAACCACTTTGGAAGTTGGTTTCGTATTATCCATTAAAACTGAACATACACATAACTTATGACATAGGTACTCCATTCCTAGGCATATTCTCAACATAGTTATGCAGACTATAAATAGCACATTTTCAATCAGCAGAGGACAAATTAATTAATTGTGGTGTATTGCTTTTGGAATAATTTATGGAAATGAAAATGAATAAAGTACTGCTACAATCAACATCAGGTCTCTATTGTAAAAATATAATTTGAGAAAGAGTAACCAGACATGAATTAAAACTGTATCATCTCATTTATATAAAGTTCAAGAGTAGGCAGAACTAATTCATGGTACTATGAATCGAGATAGGGCTTACCTTTGGGGAGAGGTGTTTGGTTGATGAAGAGGAGGCATGAGGGTGGCTTTTTCTAAGTGGTTCTATTGTATTTCTTGATATTGATTGTGGCTCAATTCCTGAAAGCCCATTGAGCTTTATGCTTTTATTTAGGCAATTTTTTACCAGTATGCATTTTGTGTTTCAATATAATTGTAATGATAGAATATAAAACAAAATGAACACTTGAGACCAGAACATCTACTTAAAACTATTGATTTCCCAGTCTGAGATGAAGACTTATTCTAAGGCCACTGTTATTATGAAATTTAAACAAGTCGTTTATCTGCCTAAGCCTTAGTTTCTTATCTATAAAATGCTATTTATAATCCATCCTTTGATTTAGTACAATATAAAATTAAATTATGTAATCTATGAGGGGGAGCTTTGTGTATTAATTATCTGCTTTTCAGGATCCCACAACTTCTCACTGTCAGAGCTCCACCCCAGCATCACTCCCAACACAAAGAAATACTTCTTGGAGTAGATGATATTCAAGGCTATTAATTGGGTCAATATGCCATAGGGTTTGAACTTTACATGTGACATGTAATGACTTCTTGTTGAAGTGTACTCTGTTTTACTCTCTTGTTCCCAAATGGATGTACTGTTAAAAAGGATTATGCCTAGGATTTCTTGGAAACTATCCTTATTTTAGAAAGGTCTGCAGTGGAGAGATTAGGTCAGCCATTCTCTGAGTTGAAGGTGACTCTCCAATTCCTCTTTTGATTTTCTTTAAAGATGTCATCGGGCACATGTCCCTTTGCAACTAATGTTACAGTTACTGTCAAATTGATGTGGTGCTACTGGCAAAGGGAGAAGAAACTGCTAAGGTTGGCCTTGAGTCTAAGCAAAAGAAACCTTTAACTCAGCCCAATCTTGCACACCAGGGATTTAGAGTGCATTTTATCAGCAAACTGAAAAGAATATGCCCTGATGTTCTTAATCTGTGAATGTTTATATAGTTTTTAAAAACCTGAACTCATAGGGATGCTTTGATAGAACAAAATTTTGGTTTTATGATCATGAATCTGGTCCAATCCACTAACCACATAAGGATTTATGGTATTATACTATACAAATATATATTTCTGATAGACACATACAAATTCATACATTTTTATAATACAACAAAACAATCAGTGGCGGGGGGGATTGTGGTGGTGGGATGAATTGGGAGATTGGGATTGACATATATACACTAGTATGTATAAAATAGATAACTAATAAGAACCTGCTGTATAAAAACAAAACAAAACAAACAAAACAGAATCATAACACATATTTACAGACTGAATTTAACTATGTTTTCGAGCATTAGTTTTCAAATTGTTCTTCCCAGATCCTGAATTACTGAACGATATGACCCAAATTAGGTGGGAATTCCCAAGGTTCTGACTAAAGTGGTCTTTTCTTTCCTTAATCCATCCAATGGAATAGTATCACTTGATAGTTTTTATACACTATACTTCTATAGAAGATTTGCTTGAAGAAAATATGCTAGTAATACAAAAAATTTTAAAGTACTCTTTTGAAATAACATTTTTCTAAATAGAATTTTAGTATCACTTAATATATTTTTTAATGCTTTGGACCACAATAAGGCTTTCATATAAATGAGAAATGATTGTAATACATTTAATTCTAAGTAGATGTTTCTTGAATGATATTTTATGTACCTAAACTATCAGATATTCTGACCCTATTGTCCTATTATAATGATTCATTAGAATGTTTTCCATAATTCATTAAAATACTAAGGTTGAAGTTATGTGTAGAAAGCTTGATAGCTTATAAATTTGAAGACTTAGACAGTTCTAAGCTTGTTTACATATAAGCACATTATAATTATCCATTTAAAATATTCTGATAACATTCAACTAAAAAAAATGGAAAGCAGTCATTGATAAAATAGATTTCTGTCATTTTCTAAAGTTACTCATGTCTCATTTGTGCTGTCCATCCTTTTCTCTCTATTAATTCCGTTGAGAGACCTTATCCTTTGAGAAGAGTTAATATAACTCAACCCCCTCTATCTGCTTATGTTCCAAACTCTTTCATTTAAAAAAAATTTTTTACAGGAAAAAAATGCAATGGAAGAGATCAAGGAAGGAATGATTGATAACTACCTGTAAAGTTTTAAAAAGTTCAGTGCATAAAAATGATTTTTACAGAATTTAAAAATATAACTATTAATGTAAAAAGGTGATATCTTTATTACATATCATATAAAGTGTTATCACAAACAAATACATAAATGGAAAACTGCTGTGCCTTTGTTTTAAAATTAAAAGGAAAAATTGCCTGTGCCAATGATTTAAGTAGAATCATTTCTTGGACTCACACAAAAATATCCTGACATGCTATTGTAGTGCCTCAGTATTAAGCAGTTGTAGTTCTTTTTTTTTTTTTTTTTTTTTTTTAATTTATTTATTTATGGTTGTGTTGGGTCTTCGTTTCTGTGCGAGAGCTTTCTCTAGTTGTGGCAAGCGGGGGCCACTCTTCATCGCGGTGCGTGGGCCTTCTCACTATCGCGGCCTCCCTTGTTGCGGAGCACAGGCTCCAGACGCACAGGCTCAGTAATTATGGCTCACGGGCTCAGTTGCTCCGCAGCATGTGGGATCTTCCCAGACCAGGGCTCGAACCCGTGTCCCCTGCATTGGCAGGCAGACTCTCATGAGCCACCAGGGAAGCCCCCAGTTGTAATTCTTTAGGAACATATTCTTACCTAGGAAGCAGAACAACTCAATAACAAATTTTACTACCAATTGTCAGAGCATGATTTTCACTATTTCTCAAATTGATTTGTAGGATTTATTGGTTTATTCAACAAATATACATTGAGGCCCTACAAGTTTCAGAGATTGTGATAGAGTAAAGAGCAAAAAGAAACACACTGTGAGTAAAGGACCTGGGCAACATGAGGTCTAATAAACATACAAGCAATACAATAATAATGATTGCTAAACTTCTTGAGTTTTGAAAATGTAAGAAATATTTGGAATAAGATTATATACACTCAGAACCTTAAGATTCAGTACTTAGTCTCAAAGACCAGCTGATACTTTTCCCCTTGTTATTTGACAGTATTTACATCCAGGGTTCATTTCTTTATTGCATTTATATATGAGAAAAGGGAGACCTGAAAATGAATAGAAATTTAATGATTATTTACAAGCCAAGAAGTGACTCAAGGTAATAGAAAACACATAGAAGAGCAAAAATTGAATGTAGAAAATACACACTTGCAAGCACACATACACAGTCATATGATGATCAAGTATTCATTAATGGAAGCAAAGATATTATAGGAAAATACAATATATATACTATGTATATGTATAAGATATATAATTATATATATACTGTATATAAATTTATGACACTTCCTTCTATGTATCCTAATGCATAAAAATGTTGATATACTTCTTTATCTGCTCTAAATTTATAAAATCAAGCTATTCATTCCTTTATGTTAATTGATTAATAGTTTATACACATATCGTCATGTTATATGTATATTAGAAACAATGCAAGTGTGTAATAAAAGTGAAATAAATAAATCAATATATTTGATTGTGTCAGAGTATTGACTAATGTTTAATATTAAAATTCACATATTTAAAATTATGTAATAGCAAAGAAATATGCAGTATTTTGTACCATATTTACCACATGAAACTACATTTTATTTATGGAGATCGAGACTGAATGTTAAAATTGTTACTAACAGAAAAAATTCAAAAACACATATCCATGTGATAACTAATTTTTCTTTTAGTCTTTTCATGTATCTATTTTCTAATAGTTATGTAATGTGCATATTTATTTTATAATCAGAAAATATATTAAAATTAAAGAAATATATCTCTATAATTTCAGTAAACTTTTATGGAGTGATAACTGTTTTTCTAGAACTGTATTAAACATTGACCCTGATGAGCTATTGTTCTACAAAGTTACATGAATAATACACTTCAGTATATGTTGGAAGTACTGCATTAAGGTAAATGTAAAAAGAGAACTGGGTAATTAATCTTGTTGAAATGTATTAAGCATTATCAAATAAAAAACAAATGCATAACTATGTTTTGGAAAGACTTTACTCAAAAGGCTACAATCATCCCCTGATATCTGTGTGGGGATTGGTTCCGGGACCTCCCCACTCCATGTATACCAAAGTCCAAGGATGCCCAAGTCCCTTATATAAAATGTCCTAGTCTTTGCACATAATCTATGTGCAAACCTATCCTCCCACACACTTTAAATTCTCTCTAGATTACTTACGTTGACCTAAAACAAATATACTGCCATTTCACTCTCCAGCAAAAATGAGTTTATTAGAGATCAGCAAAGAATTGCAATTTGGGGTGTGCCACCATGGTGAACTCTTTTATAGAGGAGAGGAAGGAAGTTGGGAGAGCTATAGTAAGCAGAGTCCATGGCTTTTCATTGGCTGAGTTGTGACAGTCTCTCATTGGCTGAGCTCTTGCTAGGACAGAAGAGGAGTCCTTCTTCTTCTTGTTTGTCTCTGCTATTCTAGTAGGGGGTGAGAGCTACCTCTTCTGGTCTCCCAACTCTATTTAACTGAGGTTTCTGTTTATTAATGTTTTTATGCTTATAATACCTAATACAGTATAAATGTTTTGTAAATAGTTATAAATACAAAGTAAATGCTCTATAAATATTTGTCAACATGGCAAATTCAAATTTTGCTTCTTGCAACTTTCTGGAATTTTTTTTTTTTTTAATGTTTTCAACGTGTGGTTTGTTGAATCTGCAGATGCGGAACCCACAGATATGGAAGGACAGCTGTTTTGCAATAGGGAGAATTCTCTGATGAAGAGCAAAAGGACTGTTTTAAATAGGGAGACATATGCATCACTAGAAAGAACCAAAAGTTGTGAAGTGGGATGAAAGAGTGGAGAGTAGATAAGTGAGTCTTTTACTCTGAGGCCAGCCTGTTCCAGGAGAGGCTATTAAGGAGGAACTGGGTGCTGGTTCAGATTCAGGGTGGGCCAAAATTCAGGGGCCTGGAGGAAAGATAGTAACTTAAAGTTTTGTTTTGTTTGATCAGTGGAAACAAGAAGCTTGACTAATCATTTATGAGACAAAGAATGGGAATTCAGAGTGTCTGTATCTGTCCATGTAATGGATAAACAGAGGCTAGTGGCATCTGTGAGTCTTATTTAAATCTTATAGTGAAAGATGGTTGTTTACAGGAAACTGTTTCCAGAACACAAACAGTTTGAGAGGATTTCTTTAACTGTTGCTCTTTTTCATGATCACAGTTTTCAGCCAAAGTTCAATAATGTCAGCAAGCTACTATGATATAATCCCAACTGTGAAAATAAAGAAAAAAAATATCTTTGGAAACAATCAGTCTACCAGGGAAGGGAGGTATGTTAACAAGTCCTATAATTAGCTAAATGTTATAACAGTTATGGAAATAATAAAATACAATTAGGTAAAAAGATGTGCATAGTTTTCATTTACACTGTTAAAGATTTTTTGAGTTGACCTTAGAGGGAGTTCATGAGGTGGGCAAATAAATTGAAAGATGTACTATGCAAAGTGAATAACATGTACTTAGGAGACACACAGGACTAACTTTAGCATGTTAAGACCGAAAGATGCATATGGGGAGAACTAAGAGACGTGGTTAAGAGAAATAGATAGGGGTCAGATCAAGACCTTGGCAAGTGATTTGAATATATTCCTACAGACAGTGGAGAACTATTGAGTATAGCCATTCATCTGAAACTTCCTCAATTAGGTCACTCTTGCCACTTATAAACTTGACTGGAATTTCACTCATCCTTTTCTTTGCTCCATGTTCTTAGAAAAGGAGGGACCTTTGATGTTCACTATATAATATTGAAATGTAATTTGGTCAAACACCTTTGCAGGAGGCCAAGATAACATTGGAAAAAATATAGCATTTTTACCTTTATTTCACGTGACACCAGATTTGTAGAGGAATATTTAATGCTTCAAATAATTTTCTATAAATAGTGGGACAAGGTTATAGCCACTACAGTAAGCTCATAATTTGATTCTTTAATATTCTCCTTAGATAGGTGAGATCACGTCACTTCTAAAGAGAAAAATTAGTCAGATTTCAAGGAACTGAATTAGAATGCTAGTAAAATCTCAGTGCCAAAGTAAAAATCCGTTGAGCTTCTGGAGTTTGCCCATAGGTAAGATCAACATTTCAGCAATCTTTGACTGTGTCTTTCATACATTTTCATCTCATCAACAAAGATTTAAGATGGCCTTCCTTGCCATTTCTACTCACCCATTCCACAGCTATTTTCCTTCCTGTTATTAGCAGTTGTTCAAACACCCTTCCGACACTTGCTCTCTCTTAACCTTCCTGTCTCATTTTAGTTTTTCCATACTATAACATTTCTTATTGGAAGGACTTTCTTTTTTTCCTTTTTAGTACTGCTATTATGGGCTACCGCAGTGGTTCTTAAATTTTAATGTAAGAATCTGTTAAAGAACTAATTTAAATGCAAATTATTGTACTTATCAATAAAGATTCTGAATAAGTTAGTAGTCTTAGGCCAAAGAATGTCTGATTTTAACAGTCATTACAGATAATTTGAATACAGTGATTTCCACAGCATATTTAGAGAATCATTGTATTGATATAATGGGACAGAAATAGGCTAAAAATCAACCTAGTTAGTTCTAGATATTTCATTTTTAGAATTTGAGGTTGAAAACTTAGCAGATAGTAGAGTTTGATATTGCTTTTTTTGTATATTTTGCTTATGGTGTCCATGGGGTGTTATGTTTTAGGGAAAAATTTGTGTAATCTTGTTTTTCTAGTTATCAGATAATCAGTATTTCTAGGACTGGATTGTTATTGCTCTGGTTGTTATTTTTTTCAGCGACTGAATCTGGGAAATTGACACTTGGGCGTTAAATGTCCTATATAGAATAATAGGACATGTGACACCACCTTTGTAGAAATGACACTTATATCATCATTGAACGTTTTGTGTTTAGCAATTTGGCATCAAATACATTTTTCAAAGCAAAAGATGATCTACCTAAGACTTAAGGTAGTAACAAATTGTGTATTTTTCTTATTTTTATCTCTATTTTTATTTTCCCCTCCCTTCCTTCCTTCCTTCCTTCCTTCCTTTTGTTTTATTTTCTTTCTTTCTTTCTCAGCCATAGCTATCACAGTGACTATCACTGCATGGGTGATCTGTAATTATCTGTGAATGAATAATTAAATAAATAAATGACACAATATCATAATTTCACATAGTTAAATTATATTTTAACTCACTAAAGGGAAATAACATTAAAATACTTTTTACTGATTATTACTGTACTGGGTTGAATATTGTCCCCTAAAAATTCATGTCCTGTAGAACTTGTGAATGAGACCTTATTTGGAAACATGGTTTCTGCAGATGTAATCAAGTTAAAATGAGGTTTTATTGGATTAAGGGGGACTTAAATTTGTTATGACTGGTGTCCTTATAAAAAGAAAGAAATTTGGACCCAAACACATACACACACACACACACACACAACACAGATGGAAAACAGCCATGTGAAGATGGAGACAGAAATTGAAATAATAATACTACAAGTTAAGGAATGCCAAGGATAGCCTGTAGCCAACAGAAGCTAGGAAAGAAGCATGGAAATTATATATATATATATATATACATACATACACACATACATATATATGTATGTATATATATATGTATAATTGACTTACAATATTATATTGGTTGCAGGTATACAGCATTGTCGTTCAATATTTTTATACATTACAAAATAATCACCACAATAGGTCTAGTTACTGTCTGTCACCATACATAGTTATTGCAGTATTTTTGACTATATTCCTTATGCTGTACATTTCATTCCCATGACTTATTTATATTATAACTGGAATTTTGTATCTCTTGATCTCCCTTACCTATTTCACTCATTCCCCAAACTCCTTCCAGTCTGGCAACCACCTGTTTGTTCTCTGTATGAGTCTGTTTCTGTTTTGTTATGTTTTTTCATTTAAAAAAATTTTTTAGTTGCCACATGTAAGTAAAATTATATAGTATTTGTTTTTCTGTGTCTGACTTATTTCACTTAGCATAATACCCACCCTGTCCGTCCACATTGTTGCAAATGGCAAGATGTCATTCTTTTTTACGACTGAGTAATATTCCATTGTGTATGTATACCATATAGTGTTTACCCACTCATCTAATGAGCATTTAGGTTGCTTCCATATCTTGGCTATTGTGAATAATGCTGCAATAAATATAGGGGTGTATATATCTTTTTGAATTAGTCTTTTTGTTTCTTCAGAAAAATACCCAGTAGTGGAATGAAGCATGGAAAATATTATTCTCTGGATTCTCAGAGAGAGTATGGCCTTTGCTGAGACCTTGATTTTGGTCTTCTAGCTTCCACAACAGTAATAAAATAAATTTCTCTTGTTATAGGCCACCACTTTGCAGAACTTTGTTACAGCAGAACTAGAAAACTAATACAATGCCAAACAATTTTTAAAAAGTAAACATAAAAAAGAGATTACATTCTTAATTCAATTTTCTCTTTATTTTTGTGTTTCTAATAACTAAATATGCATTTCAAATATCTTCTTCCTATTTATTATTCTCTCAGTCTTTACCTCTGACTCTTAACATCTTTGTCATATACAATATCCCTGTTATTGAGTTCAAGCTCATATTGCTTGCTGAAAAACAGGTCAGCCAATAAATCGAGAGAACTCGTGTTGGGGCAAAGAATATAGTAAGTCCTCTACATACGAACCTTCAAGTTGTGAACTTTCAAAGATGTGAACGTGCGTTTGCATATCCAATCACGTAAGTTAGTTCATGTGTCTGCAAGATTACTGTACTGTAAGATTAAAAATGTTTTCTTTATTTTTTGTGTTTGTTTTTCATGTATTATTTGTGTGAAAAGTATTATAAACCTATTACAGTGCAGTACTATATAGCTGACTGTGTTAGTTAGTGTACCTAGGCTAACTTTGTTGGACTCAGGAACAAATTGGACTTACAAAAGTGCTCTCGGAACAGAACTTGTATGTAGGGGACTTACCATAATGACTTTATTCAGAAAGTCAGCCGACTGAGAATATGGCGGACTAGTGTCCCAAAGAACCATCTTCCCTGAATTCAGAATTCAGAATTCAGGCTTCATTTATTCTAAAATGGGAGGGCGTGTGGCTAGTTGTTGCAAACTTCTTGGTGCTGGCCAGACCCCAGAGGGGATGTGACTATCCTCTGTTCTTGCAGCTGTCCACTAGGTCTGGTCATAATGTTCTTGTAAACTTTCAACAAGACAAATGTTATTTTCTGTCCTGCAAGTTTTTATCTCTATATGAATGAAAAGTGTTATGCTTTTAAAGGTCAAGCCTGTGAGGCACAGCCTGGAGAAAGAGCTATTATGTATATTTCAGGCTTTAGGCAACACCCTTTTACTGTTTAAGGAGACAAATGTGCAGGGCAAGCATGACCAAGCACAGGTAACAGAGCACAAAGGTTACAGATAAAAGAATAGATCCAATGTGAAGTCAGGTTTGTTCTTCCCTGGTACATTCCCGCATACTGTATTACTTCTATAGAGGTATAGTTTCGTAGAAATCTTATTTTAGCTTTATATTAAAATATTTGGTTAATAATCTAAGAAATAGTATATGTAAATTGTACATAGAATATGAAGTTCTACTCTTGGAACCTCTGGAAAAACACCGTCATTCCAATGAATAAAGAAGGACCAGTCTTAAGAAGAGGAGAATTGATCCACCCTGTTTCATCAAAAGTGTCAGACCACCACCAATGACAGATTGGCATGGGAAACAGATTACTGATAAACTCAACAAATGTTTTTATCTTCTTTAGACTAGTATGCCATTTCTTTAAAATTTTAATTATAAGAATGTTAGAATTGCTCACTAGAAAATCAAGCTACAGTTTAATAGATTTGAAAAAAGAAAAGTTCACGATTTACAGTTGGTGTGAGATTAGGCTAAGCATTTTCTAAAATGGTTCATGCAGCTCACACTGAGTTCCAAAGACAATACACTTAGTATTAATTTTAACTATACGTTTGAAGCCAGTTATTTTGAACCTCTTGTTGATAGTGCCCCTTTGTGGGATTTGAAATAGCATAGAATAACTCATGCTGCATTGTACCCACATGGCTTCCTACTTAAGAATTAATTGTTAACATTTTCCTTGTCCTTAGGTGCATTATGCTCTAAACATAAGGACTTTTTATAATTAAGGGAAATTGCTAGTACCCTGACCAGCAGAGTAAATGAAAACTTGTTTTAACAATACTATAAAGCCCTGTATTTGTGCAGGAAATTACAATAATGTCTTAAAACACAATGTCAAGTTTTATTTCTATAATAATGATTTTTTTGTAGCTGATGCTTATTCAAGGAGAGCAAAACTGTGTGAATGTAATAGGCAATGAGGTTATAGCTTTATCACTTCCAGGAATCTTTTTATACATGTGATAAAGAATATTATTCAATTACTCTTCAAATAAAGTAGGTAATTATCAAAGTTTCGGTGAATTTCAATATGCTTTCCAATTAGTCTTAATTTCCCAGGTATCAGGGGTGGGTTTAGGGGGAAGAGAAAAAATAAAGCAAGAATGAGAAAATATCTAAGTTATATTTTTGAAAAAATTGGCTAGATGGAAAAAAATAGCATGGTTAGACTTAAATATAACCATGTCAATAATGACATTAAATGTAATTCAACAACACACCACCATTAAAATACAAATTCAGACTGCATTTTTTAAAAACAAGAATTTTTTTACTTGAAAAAGAATTCTAGGTTGACAAGTTTGGTTTTGTTGTCTTTGTTTTGTTTTGTATCAGCTCCTTAAGATGATTATTTCAGTGTTTTCTGGTTTATATAGTTTTGTATGGGAAGTTCTTTTCTTGTTATTTTTAACTCGATTTATATTTTCATTCCTCTACTTTTAAGAGGTGATCTTTATCATTGGTTGTCAGCCTTTTTTATGATTCTCCATTCAGTGATTTTCTTTATGTTTATCCTACTTGAAAATTAGTCTCATCTTTTTGAGGATTATTTTAGATTTTGTTAGATATGTACTGTTTACTTGTGCGTAGTGTTTACTTTTGATCTAGTTTAGCTCTAATACTATGGTGAGAGCTTTCTGTGGTTTCTACTGAATTGTGGATCCCCTGCTGATTGCTGGGGGTGTTCACTGTGCCTTTCCAATCAGATTATTTTGAGCACAATTATCTTTTAGCCTTTTATGAGTTCCAGGGATACTCATCTCACAGTCCCTGGATACTTGTTCTTATGCCAATAGTTTTTTTCCCAATTGTTGTTTTTTTTTTTTAGCCTCATGCAAAGAGTAGGCAAGCATGGGAGCAGCCCAAAACTCAAGGGAAAGCTCTTACTTACTTATGAATCTTTTCCTCTGCTTAGCTGCCTCTTCTCCAGTACTTTGTCCTGCAATGTTTAAACATCTTAGTAACTCCAACTCTGACCTTAGCTTAACAAGGCTGACATATTCTATATGCTGTTACTGTCCTCATATACGTGCTGTAATTTAGAAAATGTGTCCAGGCAGAGAGTTAGGATAATCATGGAGCTCATCTCATTTAGCAACTTGTCTCACAGATCATGATCCTGAACTGCCTGCTGTTCAACATCAAAAACCATTTATTTTGTGCTCCCCCTCCCAGTTATTTAGTTGTTTATGATAAAAAGATGGTCTTGTACTTATTACAACCTCAGGACTGGAGGTATAACTTGGTTGTAGAGTTTTAATTATGAAAATCTATTTCTAAATTTTAGATTTATTAGTTTTATTACATGATTTAAATCACCAAAGCTATTTGTTTTAAACACCAGGTGTAAGAATATATAATTGTGAACTCCTTCCTGTTTTAAATCCCACAGGTTAATGAACTTGACTTAGGTCATGTAACTACAAAGTTTCAATATACAAACAACTTGACTCAAGTGCATGCACTCAATCATTTTTGTATTTATCTCTCTTCCATGATATTGTGATAATTAATTTTATGTATCTAATTGACTGGGCCACTGGGGGCCCAGATAGTCGGTTAAACATTATTTCTGAGTGTGTCTGTAATGGCGTTTCTGGTTGAGACTCGGTAGACTGAGCATATTGATCTTCCCAATGTGGGTGAGCCTCATCCAATCCATTAAAGACCTGAAATAAATAAAAGGCTGAGTAAGAAAGAATTCTTTCTTCCTGACTGTCTTTGAGTAGGGACATAGGTCTTCATCTGTCTCCATACTTGGACTTGGACTACACCATCATCTCTCCTGGTTCTCAGACCCTTGGACTAAGACTGGGACTTACACCACCTGTTTTCAGGCCTTTGAACTCAGATTGGAGCTATACCATTCATTCTCATAGGTCTCCAGCTTAAAAGCTGCACATCTTGGATTTTTCAGTCTCCATATTTGCAGAAGCCAATTCCTCACTTTAAATCTCTCTCTCTCTCTCTCTCTCTCTCTCTCTATATATATATATATATATATATATATACATGTTTATAAAAGCAGACACTTCCTCATTAATGGGTCTAAATACCTTAAATTTCCAAATTTAGTAGTCATTTGTATATTACAGTAAAACATACTTTCAGGCATATTTTGTTATGCTGCATGTAATAAACCAGAGGTATATGTACCAGTCATAATTTATTCAGTATGATTCACATTTCCTTTGTACATATTCCTATTTATTTATTTTTACCAATTATATTAATTAAGAGTTGTTATATGTTAATAAAAAATGTAGACTGTTTAAAAGGAGCTAATAAGTCTGGAAAAATATTGCCTGGAGCTGGTCATTTAATACCTCAAGATGTACAAATACATAGGTCCATGAAGATAGAAACCACATCTGTGTTTTTCAAAGGTGTATTTTCATTATCTGGCCTGGGATCTGGAACATCATGTGTCCACTTAGTGCTTATTGAATGACTGAAGTTCACAAAAGGCATTCCATGCACTCTTTATTGTACTGGGCATTACAATAAACATTTTATTTGTTAAAAAAAAGGATTAAGGTTTACTCGTCTTTGTATACAATTATAAGGTATTATTTGGAATAAAATGTGGTTAAATATTTGAAAATTATGATAGAAGAATAAACTGACACATAGAATTGTGGCTGAATTCAATTTCTAATTAGGCTGATGTCTCCATTCCATGTTCATTAGGAAAGGAGGGAGAAAAATTAGCCTAGCTCTAAAGGGATAATATTTAAAGATAAATGTTTGAAGGTAAACACTGGATAAATTATATATAAAAATGGTTTGATGGCTTAAACTTGCACATGATCAATGTTCTCACTTCTAAACAATGAGTCATTTCTTCCTGTCTTTTCAAAAATGGCAGACCATTTCACTCTTGTCATTTTTTCTGTGGACTTGTTCCTGTCACTGCTCTACTTTTTATATTGACATCATATCAAATAATTTTAGTTTTCCTATTATGCAAGATTTTATGATTTATTACTCCATCTGTGTTTTTAATACAATATTTAGTTATCAAAATAAGAATAAATTATGTTTTGTATATGTTAAAATCAACACATACACAAAATAAAACATTCTGCGAGAACAGAAACTATATTTTCTTCTTTTATATATATATATATGTATATTCCCAAAGAATAGACTTGTCTGCCTACAACAGTCATACTATATTTATCATTAAGTGACAGATAATTAGGTTCATTCTTTGTGAAAGTCAGTCCTCAGTGTTTATCTAAATCAAGTTTAATCCCCCCAAAATTATTTAAAAATTATAACCAGAAAAGGTATATAGAATTTTAATTTTGAGAAAAGAATATTGGAAGCAACATTACAGATGTTAGAGGAGACACATGACATTAATAATAAACAGAAGATGTACTGGGCATGTAATTACTTCCAAGTGTCTGTCATCTTATTTACTCCTCATAATAGATGAAGTAGGTATTATTATTGCCTCTGCTTTTCAAATGAGGTAATTGAGAACTAGAGAAGTTAAAATCTTGCTAATAATCACACAATTAGTAAGTGACATAGCCAGGACTGAAACTCAATTTGGCGAGACTCCAGATTTTGCAGTCATTGCCACCGTGGGAAAAGTTAGCATAAGTAGCTTTAGCCTATAAATGATCAGACAGAGAGTAGAAATCGTCTTACATGCATATTTTAAATAGGTCCTAAGATACTGTAGAAATAGCAAAATGTTAAAAAAAATTACAAAATTTTTTTTCTACAAACACAAATTTAACAGCTGAGGTACCTGAATTCAAATACAATCTTACACACACAAAGAGTACAAGTGCTCTAACAGAAATTCTAGAACTGAATGGCACCTCTATTTTATAAATTCCTCAACTCATTTATGTCAGGACACTTAACCGTATTTTCTATTATCTTTCAAGTCAACTTTGAAAAACAATTTGTGAGACTCTTCAAAATGAAGAGAATGTGCCCCAATGATAAGGGCATATTTTTCTTCTTGTTTATGCCCTAACTTCTGTCTGATGATGACTCACATGCAAAGCTGGCTTCATGTAAAAGTTTAATGTTTTCTTTTTCAATTTATAGCTAGAAATTCGTGAGCTTTAAAAAAATTTAGATTCTAAATTTTCCAAGCCTATGTGATTATTTGCAGTTTGAATTCTTTTACAGATATATAAGTGTATGTATTTGAAAATTTATGCAGAAAATTAACAGAATCTTAGTAAATAATTATCACTATTTTTACCGTATGAGGCATGTTGCAATATCCCTTACATGGTGAAGGATAAGTGGGATCTCCTACAACCGAGAAAGAGGCATATTGCCAATAGGCCCAGAGTCAGAGTTAGAGATAGTTGTAGATTTGTAAAAAAGTCAAAGTGTGAGAAACATGAAACTTGTGAGGTTATCAAGCTCAGCTTTCTGAATGATGTGACACTTTTATTTGAGTTCTCCAGAGAAACAGAATCAATTATACATATATGTGTGTGTTTGTGTGTATGTGTGTGTTTGTGTGTGTGTGTGTGTATATATATATATATATATATATACACACACATACATATATATGAACAGATCTATTATGAAAATACGGCTCATGTGATTAGGTCACTGAGAAGTCCCATGATCTGCTGTCTTCAAGCTGGAGACCCAGGAAAGCCATTGGTGTCATTGCAGTCCAAGTCAGAAGACCTGAGATCCAGGGGAGCCAAAAGTGTACATCCCAGTCCAAGGACAGGGGAAGATCCATGTTCTAGCTCAATCAAGCAGGCAGGAAGGAAGAGAGGGCAAATTCCTCTTTCTTCCATATTTTGGTTCTATTTCCAGCCTCAACAGATTGGATGATGCCCACTCACACTGGGGAGGGCAATCTATTTTACTGAGTCCACTAATTCAAATGCTAATCTCATCCGGAAACACCTTTACAGATACATCCAGAAATAATGTTTAACCTGGGCACTCCTGAACTATTCAAGTTTAGACATAAAAAGAAGCATCACAACACTGGAAATGAATTAGATAATCATAGGAATTAGCCAGCTGAAGTAGGGAGAAACATCTTCTGGGAAAAAGAGAGTAAGCAAAGGCCCAGCGAAGTTCTTAGTATTTTCTGACACAGTAAATAAATAAATGAATTTTGCACAAAACAACATAGTTTGTCTGGAAACTATAAGAAATCTAGTGTGCTGGGTCGTAAAGTGTCAGGGAGGATAAAAGATGAGTTTTGCAAAATGGACAGGACTCAAATGATGTAGGGTCTTCAATGTCTTCTTAGAGGAGTTTTATCTTTATCCTATGATTGATGGCTAGTTATTTAAGAAAGTGATGTGGGATTGTCCCATATCTATTTCCTGGGATAATGTTGTAGAGACATAAAGCAATTAGAATGCAAGGAATGCTGGGTCTCTGAATGCATGGAGGATATTGCAAGAAAAAGAAGGAAGCAAAGATAAATGATAAATTCTTAACTTGTAAAATAAGGTATACATGGTAATACCATTACCAGACGGGAGAACTCTGTAGTAGTCAGTTTAATTGGAAAAGTAAAAAATATTCCAGGTAGAAATAACAGCAGGAAGTTAGATATGTAAGTAAGAGACTCAAGTCTGCAATGATTATGTCAATCTATAAATGTGAGATTCTGAAGCATCTTTACAGTTATTATATTGGCTAGGTGTTGAAGTCAAGGTGGAACAATAATGGGAAAAATAAATTTGAGGAACAGAGTTCTAAGTAACTTAGAAAATGATTGAAGGACTATTTTGTTCAGTAATCAAATATTCCAGGCATGTGAGATATTTTTGGAAGTGAATAACCTTCATTTTCCTGTTTTTCCCAAGTCATCAGTCAACTTGCTTATTTTCAGGGAGCCAGTGGTGATAACTAACACCAAGGCCTTATACAGGGTGAGGACTGTGCTGGTTGAGATAATGCCTCTGGGTAGTTTTTCACTGAGAATATCTAACATATTTTTGGGGAATTGATTGTTAGGCCCTTAATTACAATGAGAGATGCCAGGAGGTTATAGAGATCAGGTTAAATAGAACTGAATGTTCACAAATCTTAAAACCACTTCAGGACTGATAAAAATAGAACAAGTATAAAGATAGACTATTGGTTGTTTTAGTGGATCTTTATATCTTTTTCCATAAAAATCATATAGATCCAAACAGACCCTTTACACAGCCAGGGAGAGTATAAGAATGTGATTGTAAGAAAAGGGGATACACAGAAAAAAAACTAATTTAAGTCGTTCAATTACCCATGTTTGACTACATTCTGCTCTGCATACCAAATGTCTCTTGGCTTTTCAGTGTTAAAGCTGGACTAAGGGAGAGCTTTGGCAGCCTATCTTTGTCTTAGTGTAATCAGGCACTTAGCAACCCTGACATTGGATGCTGGCATTCTTTGTTTGGAAACAGCAGTTGATTCCACAATGAACTAGTTGATTGCTAATTTAGTGCACTAATGTGGAGAAGCAGGGGGCCTCCATACTGCACCTGAATCCAGATGTCAGTTTGCTACCAAAATATGTTATTTAAAGATTATTTTCACTCATTTGTTGGTTGTATAGAGATTTTATAGTGTGTATTTTCTCAGACCCTTCGGCTCTTAACGTTCTCAATAGTGATAAAGAATGGTCATAATTACTTCTATAGATCTTCCCTGAACTGCACAAATATTAGAAAAATGAGCATATTACTTATTGCTAGAATTAAAGACATGAATGTAAGTAATTAAACTAACAACACTTTTACAATGAGATGTAAAGGAGTATATAAGCTAAAAAGTTTAACATTTAAAGCAGTCATTTATTTTTTATTAAGATTTTGTAATTTTTCAAAATCTATTATATGTATTCAGCAAAATTTTGCATATTAAGAAATATTTTGGTAACTCCAATACTTAAACTGTAATATATTTATTTCAATAATAGCTATATAAACATTTTCACAGATCAGTGAAAATTAAATATAATCTCAACTAAACTTTTCTAGAAGAAGAAAAGGAAAAAGAAACAGTAATTTAATATATCATTTATACTTATAAATCAGTCATAAAAGTATTATCGTTACTGGACAGACTCAAAGAAAATAAAATGATTCAATGCTTAAGAGACAAAATGAAGCCAAGTTGCAAATGGTATAATTAAAATAAAAGGATGTAATTAAAATATCCAAAGTATATTTTTAAAGATAAGATGTGCATACAAATGAAATAATTTGAAAATAGCATAAAACAAAATTATAGGATTACATTATATAATGAACCATGCATGAGTTGTTAATCAAGAGACTAAACTTTTTTTTTACTGACTTATTTGCTAAGGCTGTATATTCTGCAAGAGATTAACAGAAAATATCATCAAAACCCTTTGGAAGAGAAAAATCTACAAGAGTGCACTGTGTAAATTAGATGAAGTTATGCATATTTAACTGAAAGAAAATATGGTATTTCAGTTCGATTCAAGTCCTGTTAAACTAAATATGGAGAAAAAGATATATAAATATGTGTGTATTATATGTGTCTATATATCTTTTATGATATATATACATTTATAAAATTTATGTAGACATTTTTCCTTGTTAACTTCTTCAGTTGAATGATAAAAAGATAAAGATTGGTTTAATTATAAAATAGTGTGGTTTTAAAATATCAAATCATGCATTTTTAATATTCTATGTATTCAAAAGTGATAGAATTTGTTATTTGTTACAGTGCAGCAAAGTGATCAAAGTGCAGAAAAGTGATGTAAAAAATTAGATATTCTAATTTATAAAATGCTACATAATGGCATTTCAAAATCCATTTCCCCCTTGAGTTTTTTTTTTTTTTTTTTTTTTATAAACTTATTTATTTATTTAGGCTGCATTGGGTCTTCGTTGCTGCGTGCGGGCTTTCTCTAGTTGTGGCAAGCAGGGGCTATTCTTTGTTGTAGGTTGCAGAGCACGGGCTCTACGTGCGCGGGCTTCAGTAGTTGTGGCTCACGGGCTCTAAAGCACAGGCTCAGTAGTTGTGGCTCACGGGCTTAGTTGCTCCGCGGCATGTGGGATCTTCCTGGACCAGGGCTCGAACCCGTGTCCCCTGCATTGGCAGGCGGATTCCCAACCACTGCACCACCAGAGAAGCCCACCAGGGAAGCCCACCAGGGAAGCCCACCAGGGAAGCCCACCCACTTGAGTTTTAATTGGAAATTTGTTATCCTTTGGGAAGCGTTTTTTGAGTGGAAAGAAGCAAAGTATGTGGTTGTCTGTATTTCCCCTGCTGGCCAAGTTTAGAACCTTGGTGTGTTGAATAGGACTAATGTGCTCCAAGGAGACTCTACCTGCTAATTAGAAGGTGGTTCCCAGAAGCCTTTGCAAGTCTCGGGTATTCTGTGAAGGTTACTATCTTGGCATCCTCTACTTTGAGCAGAACTTCTGATAGATCTATAAACAATATGTTGAATGAATGAATGATCACTTCTTCTCCTTGTAAATTTCTTTAACAAGCCCTGACTGTTTGGAGGCACAAAATCCACACACCTTCCTATCTGGGAGAGGAAGAGCAACTTGTAAGCTTGATACCAAATTAATCTCAAAACTAGAAGATCAGGAAAAAATTGTGCACAACTGACTTTTTAGTATGTCATGCAGATTTCTGTGTCTCCTTTCTTATTTCAAGCAACTCTTGATGTGCCATGTGTCCCCAGAACATCTACACTATAGATAGCAATGCTTTCATTAACTCAGCTTTTTCCGCCACAAGTCACATCAGAAAGAGTTGAATTTCCTTTCTTAAAAGCAAGATTCACTACCTGAATTCTTACATAACTTTTGTATGTGTGTTAGCAGACAATCTCTAATTGAATACATTCATTATTTAGACAGATTATCTGACTGTATTGTAAATGTGCATTAAAAAAGAATACTGTACATGGAACTCCCTCACCAAAGTCACTGAATAATAAACTACAAAAATTATGTAATCATATGTCTAAAATACACTACCTTTCTTAAATAGACTTTTCTTTATGTCCTCAAAGTATTTTGTTTACCTTTTCTTTTTATAATATTTGATGCATGTGGTTACATTTCTCACTTTTCATTATTAATATGTTTTCTTTATCTCCAAAATGTGTTTAATATTTTTAAGTGCTCAATAAATATTTTTGAATTTGTAAAGACACATGACCTTTATGTCCATCTATTTTCTGTGTTTACTTATCGTTTTTATCCATTGGAATTTTCCCTTTGAGATTCTTTGTTCATCAAAATCCATCCCGTTCCTAGTAAGCATGCTCTCCAAGAATGCTATAGTCCATGACACAAACCACAATATAATTCATTCATTCATTTTCATCTGAGCTCTGTCATTTTCCAATTTTTTTCTTATTTCTGGGGGCATCTTTCTTATTATTTCATGTATTTTAATATAAATCTAAATTGGATGGAAGCCTGATAATATGAATTTATTTTATTTTCTTTGATCATAACTCTATATAATACTTATTAAATCCAAAAATTTTGTTTAAATATATATTAACCTTATGAAATTCACTAATTTTTTGATTCTTCAGCTAAAATCAAGGCAAAAAAAGAAATATTTGTCTAAAAATGACATCTTAATACTATGTTTGGTAACCTCATGATTAGTTGTTACTTATAGCTGTTGACAATATGGTATTGCTTAAATCAAAGGCTCAGATAAGTTATTTATAGTAATTTTGGAATTCAAAGTAACTTACAGATAATGAAGCTGTACGCAGCTAGTTAAATAGTAAAAACTACTCATTAGAAGTGAGAAAAGCAGCCGCATAGCACAGGGAGATCATCTCAGTGCTCAGTGCTTTGTGACCACCTAGAGGGGTGGGATGGGGAGGGTGGGAGGGAGACGCAAGGGAGAGGAGATATGGAGATATATGTATATGTATAGCTGATTCAATTTGTTATAAAGCAGAAACTAACACACCATTGTAAAGCAATTATATGCCAATAAAGTTGTTAAAAAAAAAAAGAAAATTTACTTGAAACTAAATTAGTAGACTGTTAAATGGAATCTGTGATGGTTTATGTTTGTGTCAACTTGGAGGTTCTTTTTGATTGAGATTCACATTTAACTCAGTCAAATTTGAGTAGAGCAGATTGTTTTCCATAATGTGAGTGAGCCTCATCCAATCAGCTGAAGGACTGAATAGAACAAAAAATCAGCCTCCCTGAGCAAGAGGGAACTCTCCAGAAAACTACCTTCAGACATCATCTGCACCATCTCCTCTCTTGGGTCTCAAACCTGCTGGCCAACACTACAGAGTTGGAATTGCTAGTCCCCGTAATCATGTGAGTCAATTCCTTATAATATATCGTATATATGTAAACATATATAAATATTTATGTACATATGTAATATATACATAAAATATATATCTGAAGATATTTATAATTCATATGTATCTCTTACTAGTTCTTCTTAAAAAAAACAATTGGTACTGTTTCTCGGGAGAACCCTGACTAAAACAGACTCCTTACTTATTTTTCTACCAGTATAAATTAACATTGAAATTCTCAGTAAATTTACTAAATTTCTTTTCAGTCATTTATGTAGGCTTGCATAAAATTTATCTCTGTCCTGCACGTAAGATTTCAATATACTTACGAGAGTAAGCGCATTGGCAGAAGCTTTCATTCATAAGGATTGCCAAATTCGAGTTCCTGGATCCCAGCCAGATCCTAAGCAATGAGGCAATGCATTGTACCACAGCGCCGCTGGGGAAGACATCCAGGAAGACCGATGACAGCAGCATGACAGCTGCGATATGGTGAGGTGAGGAGGGAAACCACCAGCGCACAGCGTGCAGGAGAAATGCTGCAAGCACTCACGGAGGCACAACTTCACACAACATGCCACAGCAATGGGGTGCAGAGAAACAGCAGTGGACCGACTGTCTTAGGCAACAGTAATTGTAAATGGGTGACTCATGTGTAGTAAAGTCATCAGTTACTCCATGGGGAGAAGGAAAGTGACACTGCATAAAAGAATTGCCTCTCTTAGAAAATAAAGGTTTGACATTTACGAAGTGTGTAAAGGGAATCAGTGGTCCTTAAAGCACATCTATACAAATAAACAGCATTTGCACTTTTTTTTAAAATGCAAAGATCAGTGTAGCACAAACAAATAATATTTGTTATTGGGGTGGAACAAGCACTTTTAGTACTATTTTTTACAAACGAAATTGGAGAGGTATGCATTTTACAAGTATAATAATGGCGAGGGACTTCCCTGGTGGCACAGTGGTTAAGAATCCGTCTGCCAATGCAGGGGACAAGGGTTCAACCTCTGGTCCGGGAAGATCCCACATGCCGCGGAGCAGCTAAGCCCGTGCGCCACAACTACTGAGCCTGCGCACCTAGAGCCCGTGAGCCACAACAAGAGAAGCCACTGCAATGAGAAGTCCGCGCACTGCAACGAGGAGTGGCCTCCACTCGCCGCAACTAGAGAAAGCCCATGCAGCAACGAGGACCCAACACAGCCAAAAATAAATAAAATAAATAAATTTTTTAAAAAAATAATGGGGAAAAATACTTAAAGAAATCCTAATTTAATTGCATGAGCTGTACAACAGGATACTTGGTGTTATTTACATTCTTAAATACTTTTCAACTATTTCTCTTTTACTTTGACCTTGCTTCTCTATTCAACTTTAGGTGGTAGTAGCTAGATTTATTGAATTGTATGATTTGCAGCTTTCAAAAATTATCTAACACCAGTGCCCATTAATATGTTTTTTGGAACTATAGACTATTAATTAAAGAAACTCATATAAACGATAGTATGATAAATGTTTGTATGACATAATGAATGTTAACTCTTTTTTTAGTCTCTTCGTGATGTGAGAGTTGCTGAGTAACAAGGATGTTTCCCATGGAAAAATGCCCTAAAACATATTATTTTTAGTTCACTTAATTCAGTGGCTTAAAGAATTCAAGATACTCTTGGGTTCCTAAAAGTATTTTCCCAGTGCCTTCAGTGATATTAATGATTTAGGCCAATTTGTGACAATTCTAATTCAGAAAATATCAAAATTTAATAGAAATTTATTTTTTGTCTTTTCTTTTATAGGAAGAATTGAGGTTCCAAAGTTTAGTGGATTTTCCCATATTATTTAACTTGACAAATGTTACACTGCAAAAGTGCCATTGCTTTTCATGACCTCTAACTTCTTTTTTTCTTCTCAACATGAAAATAACCTCTTTTCCTACATTTTAAACACCTATATATAATTTATTTTCTTGGGACATGTTTGTGTACTTATTATAATTAAAATACAGGACATGGAGGGTTAAAGGGTAACTGGAAATTACGGCTTTAATCCTTATGGGTTCATGACATTGTGGGGGGAAAGTAAATATAAATGATCTCGTTAAAATACAGGGACATGTGATGGAACAAAGATTTATTGAAGTTAAGAAATAGGAAAACAGCGTTTCCAACCGAGCTTTTCAGGGTTTGCTTCACAGAGAAGGTAAAAATTGCCTCAGGATGCAGGAGTCGGTAGAATCTTAACAAGAAGTGATTATAACAGGTATTTATCCTTTATTCATCCTCTATATATAATGAGGAAAACATTAATATGTCAAGAACTGACATGAGAATTGTTATTATATTTTGAGAAAATACTTTTAAAAACTTCCTAAGGTAGAAAGTGAAATTATGAGGACACAGAGTCAGCAGGATTCAAAGTAATTCACCATGATGGAAGAAAAGGATAATTTGTGGGTTGATCCTGATAAGAGAGCTGCTATGAGAAGCCAGGGATATCTCATAGTAATAATATCACAGAGTAAATTTTTAGAACGTATTTGAAGAGGATTTCTTGGCTTCAATAAAAACTTTTCTTCATAAATGCTCCTAATTTTCAGTAAATGAATTCTTATATTTTGTTTGTCATTCATTTTGTCTGGAAACTGGATTAACGTATTTCTCTGAAGGTAAAGTATGTTCAAAATCGGAATCCAGTCTTCAGGGGAAACTATTTTTATGGCATTTTCCAGTGAATTCAAAGACATTTGAAGACAGCTTTGACTTGTATAGTTCAAAGAATAGAGGTCTGAACAGCTATTATAGAAATATTTCTCCAGATGCTGAAAGAATGGCTGAAGTCTGAATATGCGTGTGTGAAAAAGCTTATATTTTAATAACTTTAAAAATAAAATGGTATATTGTTAATAATCGTAAACTCTTGATATGTAGAGATAGTTCAGGTTGTGTCAAAATCAACTGTCTTCATGTGATAAAGTATCAGTAGAAAAGTAATGTGTTCTGCATAAATATGAGGAAAGAATTTCAAAATTATCATTGACACACACAGTAATATAATTTTATATCTGGAAGAAATATTAGAGATGTTACTGTATAATTCCTTAATTTTAAAATAGACTTCTCACTCAAAAATACCAATAGGTAGATAATTTCCAATTCTAGAAGGCACCATGAGTTGACATTCTAAACTAACCCTCTCTCTTCCAAACCCAGTTATGGCAAATTAAATATTTTTAAGTACAATGTCGCAGACACTCTTAAATTCAAAATAAACTTCTCCTGGGCAAGAAACAGAGCAAAGCCCCTCCACTATGACAAGAAGCGTTGAAGCTATGTCGGTCAGTCATCATTTTGAGGGATGGAGCATGGTGGCTGAGTTTAAGGTGATCTATGGTGTGTAATGATTAAAGCCCAGGCCTCATGAAGTGGATTAGAGCAGAGCTTTCCATCCATCCATTCAGGCATTTGGAAAAAAACTGTGAGTTTACTCTCTGGCACTATGGATTATATAATTCTTTCTGACTGAGGTCAAATAAGGATTCACAAAAAAATCCCTAAAACCAGACAATCTTAACTGCCTACTGGGTCCAGAACTGGGTTTGCAGTATCCTCTGTAACAAAAAACTGGATCCTCCAGGACAGGTACAATATTACACACAGTTTTGCAAGATTTCTTTATCTTTCAAGGAACATGAAAGAGAGTGTGCATTCCCTTTGCTCTCATAGAATTGCAATGTTCTGTCACAATCTTACTTTGGCCATTATCATAGTCTCAATATTAATTTTATAGTATAATATATATATTATATTAATATTGATATATAAATACATGGTATATTATATATGCATATATTGTATTAATATAGAGATAAACATGTATATGTATTACCTATGTATACTGCAGTAGCATTAAAGATTAATATTTCATTAACATTAAAGCTTCATCTAAGCCTAAGGATAATTATCATTTCTGCCTCTGATTTGGGCTAAAATGGTAGTTAACTTTGTCAACTATTTATTTGCATATTACCGTCTTGAACTTAATTTTTAAATAATCTTTCTTCCTTGACTTGACATCTTTTCTTCCCCCTTCCTAATGTGGGGTATGATTTGTTTAATTGATTGCTCTTACTTTAAAATGTCAGGATTCTCATTCTGCCAACATTTTTAGACAGAACAAAATAGATGTAAGTATAGCATCTTGTCTCAAATTGACTAAGTAAATACAATATTGGAGAGCACCTGTCAAATATGCTTTGGTGAACAAATTAAATGTAACAAAAATAGAACTAATATTTAAAATTCATAAGGTAGGCGCATAGAAAAAATTAATATGCTATACAAATTGAAAATGAAATGAGAAAAGATTCATGGCAATATTTTCACAAATGGTAGCTTCTAGCAACTTTTTAGTAGGCAAGGAAGTAAGCCAATGTAGTATTGTATGGAAATCAATACACATTATGCTGAAAGACAGTAGCTATAGAGTGCTTATAAAACAAGAAAATAACAAACTGGGCTAATTTTAGACCTTTAACACTAAATTCATTTCAAGGCTTTGCTTATTTTACAGAGTGGTTATTCAAATATATGCTATTTGAAATTAATGTAAATTTTTATGTGTCTAATGTGATATCTTTTAGGAAAATACACTTGATTTTTATATTTTTCTTTTATATTATTTAAATAATTTTGAATTTAGCTTCTAGTTTTGAAATAATTCATTTTTTCCAATGATTAAGTTATACATACATATTGTCAAAAGATTGATAAACAAAGATGGAACCACTGATTTAATGCATTCAAATTTTAATGATGTAGACAGTTCTCAGGGCAATTTATTCTTCTTCTTGTTTCTATAACTTATTTTATGATCTGATAATTGTAGGCTTCTTTTTTCTTGAAATTAATAGTTGTTATCAAAATATTCATATATTTATTTCTCTTTTACCTAATTGTGGTTGGTTCAGAATTTATCTTTTGATTAAAATTTCAGTTATTTCTGATCTTCAGCTGATGAATAAACCACATGTGATATATCCATATAATAAAATATTATTCAGCCATGAAAAGAAATGCATTACTGATATGCTACAACAATAATAATCATTAAATCATTATGATAAATTAAAGAAGCCAGCCCCCCCAAATCACATATTGGATGATTATATGAAATATGCAGAATAGGCAAATCTATAAAGACGTAAAGTGGATTAGTTTTTGCCAGGGGCTGGGTGAGGAGTAAATAGGAAGTGACAGCTAATGGTTATGTGGTTTCTTTTGGGAGTGATGAAAGTATTCCCAAATTAGTGTTGATGTTTGCATAACTTTGTGAATGTACTAGAAACCAATGAATTGACACACTAAAAGGGTGAATTTCATGGTATGGTAATTATAGATGAATTATAGATAAATAAATTATAGATAAATGAAGAGACTATCAGTGAGCTTGGAAGTCTAAGAAACTACTGTATTAAATTTTGAGTCTTGTCATTTGTAATATAATATTTTTCCTGTAATAAAATGTGATATGGTAATTTCATAGTTTTTCTTTTCCAATTTCCTTTTCTATATTTGGTTATCTGTCAAAAATTTTTTTTAAACATGGCATGTTTCAATTATAATAAAAATTATAATAAAAATACATCTAATTCATTCACTACTGGGGAAATGAGGAAAAGGTAACTTTTGGAAGAGGATTTGGATAAAATTTTTGCACTCCCCAATGACAAACTATTGGATCATTAATTTAGTACTAGAAAGTGTCAACTTTGTCAATATACCAATAGACTTAATATATAAGTATAGAATAGAATTCTAATAAGACAAAAGGCAAGGGTTTCATGGAGGAAGAGTGAAATTGCCAGCTTTTCAGGACTTGCTGAGTCCTTTGCTAGAGCATTAAAAGATGGCTAAAAAGCAGTTAATTATTTCTATGTGAATATGTATCTCTCTTAATTTAAATAGATTTATGTATGAAAAAAGAACTACTTACTCAAATGTCACCTTGAAAAAAGAAGCATCTGGAATGATAGACTTTCTTGATGCTATGAGAGTCAGAGCCTTTCTCCTTCTCATCTCGTGCAGGAAGATGTGGTGACAAACGTACCTGCTTTGTAAAAGCTGTAGCGGGAGAACTGTCTGAATCACACAACATTTTTAGATCAAAAAATAGATCCCAGTGGCACGTCAATTTCCAGTAGGTGCTTCTTGGGTGTCAGTAAGGGCCACATAGCCACTGGTCTTATAGTGAGAAAAATCTCCTTTGAGACTTTGCTTTGCAAGACCCCTGATAAACCCCTTCTGTTTAGCAACAGAACTCTCATTTACCCATTTTTTCGTGTGACAGGACCAATTAGTATAAACAAGTTCATGATAAGCAAAATGAAATGGAACATTTCTGTTTCAAAAAGGACCAGTGAGAAGGTAGCACCCTACTTTCAATTGGTCTAAAACATATAGCAAGTAAGTTATAGAATAAAAACTTGAGATAATCTGATTGATCCAAATTCAATTAATTAATGTTTTTTTCCTATACTGTCATTGTATATCAACAACTCAGACTGCTAATGTATTGCAAGTTGAGTACAGCAAAAATTCTGAATATGTTCACAAAAAGTAAATAATATACATGCATATATTGAAGTCAATTTAGTTTGGATTGAAAAGGTTATATATTTATCATAACATTATCTTTAATACGTCTGAAAATGGCTTTGTATTTTTTGACTTTTATCCACATACCACACAATAGTTTATAGGCATTGTTTACTAATTTTCACTGGGTTCCATCAGGAAAAATTACAGTTATTACCTGACATTTTACATAATTTCAGGTTTTGCAGAGGTTATTTTAATACTTCAAAGGTATAACCTATTGAAATTCAATGATGATAGCAAGAAGAAGGCAAAAGTTGAACAAAAGAATTGATTGCCCTCAACTGTCTCAAAAGAGTAAACTTTCTGGGGTTTTTTTCCCCAGGGTATACAGAAAATAGAGATGTGTGTAGGATAGAAATGGGCAAGCCAGATTCATAGAAATAATGGCAATTTGATAAAATTGATTAAATTTTATTATTTTTATTAAAGATGCATAAGACATTTTGTGAAAAAATAAGACACTACTTAAAAAGTTAATTTTAAATCTACAAGTATTTTTTATTAAAAGTAATAATAGATTGGATAAACATGGAAATTCTAATAATATAGTAGAAGAGAGCATGGAAATCATTTCTTTAAGTCAAAGAATGATGTCCATGTCTCTTTTACAGTATATTAATATATCTGAAAGAATAACTAGATAAGATTCTCAGATGAAAGTCTGAAAAGGAAGAGTAATGAAATAGTAAATCATTGCAAAGAAGTACAATGTTTATAAGTGTTTTATTAGCAAAAGAAGAGAAAAAGACATTGTTGAGGAAATGGTCCAGAAATAGAAACTATTTTCTCTACACAATTTCGTTATCCAAAAAATGGATGAATCACAAATCAACATTAAAGTGAATTATGTTTCACTGGGTAGTTTTGTGAATATAATAACTAAATTTAGATTCTCAAAACATAGAACAAAACATTTTTCTGACTTAACAAATAAATATTTATAGATCAAATCATATAAAATATAGGAAAATTGATATGAATATTTATGAAACAATGAATGGGAAATTTGTCTATCCTTTGATGGTAAGAGTAAAATACACTTAAACAAAAACAAAGATGTATAGCTACTAAAAGATTACATATTCTTCATATAAAGTAAATCAAAGTGTCAGTAAATCAACACATATTTCTAAATTTTAATTAGCTTAAGATATTTTATTCATAGATGACATAATTTGGATGAGAAATTTGATCACAATCTAAATAATTGTCAAATGTCAAATAAAATAGATCAATGGTAGCAAATTCAATATCAAAGAAAATATATTTCAAAAGATATGCAATATAAGGAACAAGTAGGGATGTTTTCTATTGGTAAGACAAATAGCACATCAAGAAGATAAAGCAATAATCAATATATGTGCACCATAATGAATTTTCACCTGACAAAACTATGGAGAGAAATAAATAAATCAACTTTTATCACTGGAGATTTTAATATACTCCTCTCAGAAAACAACAAAGCAAGCTGTCAAAAGATGAGCAATGATATAGAAGATACGTTATATGATGTTTTTATACCCAAACAAACCAAGAATGCATATTTCAATAAAAATCAAAGAAATATTTGAGAAATTCAACAAATGGATTTTAAAATGTATATGGAAGAATACATACTATCTATGAGTCAAGTCAATTTAAGAAAGAAGTTTTAGTCAACCACATATAAAAGTATACTGTAAAGAAAAATAATCAGGACTTCCCTGGCGGTCCAGTGGTTAAGACTCCGTGCTTGCACTGCAGGGGGCACAGGTTCCATCCCTGGTTAAGGAACTAAGATCCCACATACCGCACAGTGTGGCCAAAAAATAATAATAATAATAACCATCATCACCATCAAAAGTGTGGTACTAGTGCAACAAAAAATCAAACGTGACAAAACATAGAGCTCAGAAACAGACCCATCTATAGATAGAAAATTTATAATGGAAAAATTGACATTGTAAATGAAGCAAGAACATATCAGTGTTGGGAAGGTGCAATTAATCTCTGGTGAAAAATTAAGTTGAATTTCTACCTCATGTTACTTTGAAATATAAAATCTATATTCCTTAAAGAATCAAATGTGAAAAGCAAAACAAACCTGATGGATTAAATGTGCACAAATACAGTTGATATATTTGATTACAAAGGTAAGTTGAGACATTTGATTACAAAAAATTTACAGATTTATTTTCAATCAATGATGTCTTAGGTAACTATTAACAGATGGATGGCAATATGGAAGAACATATTTGCAATGCCTAAAACTGACAAGAAACTCTCGTACATAAGCAAATTTAAAAATGAAAACAAATAAGAAAATGGATGAAAATTAAGAATAGGCAATACTCTAAGCAAAAGTCTAAATGTCTTACAAGAGTAAGAAGATGTCAAAGTCACCATAACCAGCAAAACATCAATGAGATACCATTTCATATCACCAGATGGGCAGAATTTAGAATGGTGGATAATTCCAGGTGTTAGTGAGGATAGGGGAAACAAGAAAATGATTGCCCTGACTGTGATTGCTAAGGCTTTCCTATACCTCAACCAAGAAAATGAAAAAAGATGATAAACTGTGATATTGATGAGTCAGACAAGGAGGAGGGTCCCCCTCACACGTACTCCAACCTTACACCATTCAAAAATAATAATTAAGAATGGGGGCAGCTGTATGTATGAAAGTCTTCATATTATCTATACAAGTTAAATAAGGGTATTAGACAAAAGTGTCAGTTCACTAACACAACATTGTAAATCAACTGTTCTTCAATAAAATAATTTTTTTAAAGTGTCAATTTACTAAACGAGAAAAGGTCTTCATTCTAATATACATTGCAAAAAGTCAATACTGAAATGTGTATTTTCATTTTAATATGCAAACAAAACCAGTAAATTTTAGGATTTGAGGATATTTTGGAAAAATCAATGTTTTAGATATATTTAATAAACTGTAAGCCAGAAATTAAGAATCATCATTTCCAATTATTCTTGGTAGCTTTTCTTATCAAACATATGTACTATCTTACAGTATATTTTCTGTTTATTTTATTTCCCTGTTTATTTAGAAACTAAATCAACATTAGCTATTTTTAATGAAATAAGGTAATATTAAACTTTCATTTTATTTTATTCTTTTGGCTGTGCCACATGGCATGCGGAATCCTAGTTCCCTGACCAGGGATCGAACACTTGCCCCCTGAAGTGGAAGCGTGGAGTCTTAACCATTGGACCACCAGGGATGTCCTAACACACTCTTTTTTTTTTTTAACTTTTAATAATACATTTTCAAGTTACTTAACAATTCATTTAATAATTTCTTATTTTGCCTTTAAAATTTCTTGTTTTTTTCTACTAAGGCTCCCTTTCATGACATGTTAATTTTAGATTATCTTGGTTTCAATATTTTATTTGTCTATACTTTTTTGCTATTTCACACTTTAATTTTTCTTCTTTTTTTGTTTTTTTAAATTTATTAAATTTATTTATTTTCTTTATTATTTTTCTATGGCTGTGTCAGGTCTTAGATGCTGTGTGCGGTCTCTTCATTGCAACATGCCGGCTCCAGGGAGCGTGAGCTCTGTAGTTTGAGGCACGTGGGCTCTCTCGTTGAGGCACACGAGCTCAGTAGTTGTGGCGCACAGGCTTAGTTGCCCAGTGACATGAGGGATCTTAGTTCCCCAACCAGGGATTGAACCCGCGCCCCCCGCATTGGAAGGCAGATTCTTTACCACTGGATCACCAGGGAAGTCTCTCTTATTTTCTTTTATAGCTCATTTTAACATGATGTCAGGTAATTTCTATTCCATTAAGTATCATCGATTTCTATTCAAAGATTTTTTGGTATACTTGCATATTTACTCTTTCAAATGAACTTAAAAATGAAATTAAAAATTTCAAAAGTAATCAAATGAAGGTGGTTAAAACAGAACTTTCAATAAAATAAAAATATTCATATGCCACGTTAATCAAACAGGGTAGAAAACAGAAAATTATTGTTACCTCATTATTGCCTAATGTTATTTTCTTATTAGCAGTGAAACAGACCAAAAGATATTGCTAAGCAATAAATATTCTGTCTTAAAGTCACATGCACTCATTAGGTGTAAGATACAAAGGAACAGATCTCATGCCTATTTTAGTTAAGCAACATCAAGTTAATTTAATGTGCTGCTACTTGCCTGGAATTAGTAAAACGGAATAACAGAAGTAATGGTTTGCCTTTTGAAATATATATAGGGTTCTTGTGTGTTTTATCTACCAAATTATATATACAATAATTAATTATCTCACAAAATTGGAATATTCTGATATACTTTATTCTGTTATTTAAACTGATAATGGGATATTCCATCAGGTAATTTTTGTGTCAATTTTAGGTAAGGGTCTAAATTCTCTAATCTAGGCACACTTGTAATGGTTCATGCAATTCTTTTTTTCATTATTGAAGTATATTTGACACAAAACACTGTGTAAATTTAAGTTGTTCAACATGTTGATTTGAAACATTTATATATTGTAATATGATTGTGATTGTAGCAATGTTAGCACCTCTATCAATAATTATCATTTCTTTTTTGTGGTTGGAATAATTAAGATGCCGTCTCCTAGCAAGTTGGATAGTTATGTAGCATTGTTGTCTATCTACCTCTGTATTTAGGTTACTACTTTGAGTTCTGTGTATTTCATGTTATAAGATCCATTTATATACCTAGATTTGCCAAATGTTTCCTTATGCATCAATCTTGCAAAGAATAAAAGAAAATATTCGCCATGCCCATAGGCTCTGATGTTTCTAAAACCGCTTTCTGGGTTTTTTCTCCAAATAGCATTTAGTGCTTGGTATTCACTCTCTTGTCCAATAATGCCTTCACTTTAACTTCTATATAACTAGCTATCTAAATTAATTAAATGACTTTTAGACATAACCTTTTTCACAGTTCTAAAATCCAAAAATTTCTGAAAATCATAATAAAGGCATTTAGTGGCAAATCTGAAGAGAATGGACGTCAGGCTATTTATATTCTTTATACATCGCAGTTAGTGTGATCATTTTTAGCTGCAGAAATGTTAATGTGTTGCTGTAGGGATGATGCCAGAGATCCTTGTAGGCTGCAAATATTGAATGGTTATGAACTTGCTTGCTTTTCTAAAAGCCACAGATTCTAAACCCAAGTGTTTCAAATGATGATTGGAGATATGAAGTAGATAATAGATTCATTGTGCAACCATAATTATTAACTATCTAAAAGATTGTTGTGACATTATATCCCTGACAGTTATTATTTAGACTCTCATATTGAGCTTTCAACCCAAAAGAATGAAAGATATTTAAATTTCAGGATGATAAATCTAATGATAAAGACATTTAGAGTCAGAATAAGATTCTTAAAACATAGTAAACTGTTATAATAAAGTACCTAATTTGAGTTGGGCAAAGTCAACCAACATTTTTTTTTCTTTTTATGAAGTTATTGCAAGAAGCCCAAGAATAACTAGGGAAGGTAAGCACTGGGCACCTTATATGCTATGCTTTAATTTTCATTGTGACTAATGAAGAGTAATAATGAACTCCTTACATATTCTTCTATTTTTCTTTCATAGTATATTCTGTTGCTACTGATTTAAATTATACTTATGAAAAAAACTTTTTCTTTCACATGTATCTACCTCCCTGGTGATTGCCGAGTTGACTTTGGCTGGTGGGAATAATGAGGAGAAAACCTCTCCCCATCCACTCTCTCCTGCTCACTGTGATTATTTCCATTAAATACTTAGTTTCTCTCAGCGTCAGCTTTACTGATGCTAAAACAATATCATAGTTTGATATTGTCTCCAAACCAAATTAGCAGAGTAACATGCTTTATTTCCCATGTGTAATCATATGTAAAAGATTTACTTTGCTTCTCATTTTAGCTCATTAAAGACAGTGAAAGAAATCCATTGGTTATCTTATTCTTGTTTATGAAATGTAGTTATTGGCATGTTTTCCTCTTTGTATAGCAATTAACTAGTTCTTTTTGATATAATCATAGGTAAAAATGTATGTAACACTTATGTGTGAAGCATTTCTGATGTTATATTTAAGTTCTTGAAAAATCTAATGAGTGTAGTTTATTATTGTCATCCCCACTTAGGTGAGAAGAAAACGGATTTAAAGCAGTAAGTCTGTGACTACAGAGCTAACTTAATGGCTGAATAAGCATTTGATCCAGGCTGACTAATTTCAAGCTGGAACTTTAGCCACTGTTCTCTATGGCCTGTCAATATGATGAGTATGATTTAGCAATTACTCAAGTAGAAGACATTCACATTGTCTCTGATAATAGCATGCTACAGTTAAATCTAAATAGTTATTTTAAGTTCTCCAAGTAACACAATTTGTCGGAAATATGATAAGATAATATTAGATTTGCACTGAATGAACTTCATGTCTGTGCAAAATTGCTTTGTGTTTCTCAAATCAGATGGGGACAATATCCAATATCCTACACGTCATACTTGGTTTTATATGATAAATACTTCGAAACCCAGATGTGTAAGTAGGTAGCATGGTCACAGCCTGAGCAGGGTGAAAGGAAGAAGTTGTAGTGATTTAAAAACCCAGGCTGCCTGCACTCAATGCATGTCTCTCTGTGGCTCCGTTTCCTAATTTGCAAAAGGAGGAGGATAAATAGTACCAGCCTCACAGAGTCTAGATAGTATCAAACTATTAAATTAGGCAATACATGTAAAGTATTTACACAATTCTCAGATTATATATATATATATATATATATATATATATATATATATATATATATGCACACAGACTATGTAAGTATTTTATAATTTTATAAAGTACATAGATATTATAGTTAGAGGAATGCTACTTTTTTTGCTACTTTGCCACTTTCCTGCACTTAGAACATATCTCATTCATTCTAACATAAGTTAACAAATATCTGGGATATGGGGTTAAGATCTACTTTGAAATATATGGAAAAGTTGCATAGAATAAAGGTGAGTCAAAATATTTGGGAAAAGTTCTAATATTTAAGAAGATTTGGAAAATTATTAGTCAAAAATTATCTTACACTGAAAAGATTGGTAGATATTAGTTTATTAAACAAAAATGTGAGAAAAATCCTGGTAAATAGTTGCAAATTACATAACACACAGATTATTCATTAAAAATTTCTAAAAAATGGAGACAAAAAAGACAAATAATCCAATAGAACAATAGTCTCAAGATTTAAACAAAGGATACAAACCCCCACACACACACATATACACAGAGAAATGTAAATGTCCCTAATATACGAAATAATGTTGAATCCTGCTTGCAATAAGATATGTGCATATGAAAATATTATAATATGCTATTAATTATTTATCCAATGAAATAAATACAATAACTTGACAACATATTCTTTTGGACACTTTGTGGTCAAATGGGTAAATTTATGCCTTCCTGGTATAAGTGCAAAATAACAGAAGCACTATATCCAGAGATTTGACAGTATCCTGCAAAAGACCATATGCATCCATACTTTCACTCAAGAAAACTACTTCTAGAACAATATTCCTAACATATATTCTCAATTATAATACAATTAGGCATATGTATTAGGTTATTCTTTGTACATTAGTTAATCCAAAAGACTGAAATTAGTCCATATCTCCCTGTACAAGAGGAGACAGGTTGAAATCGCTTTATAGGCTCTTTCCCTAAAAAGCCTCAGTTAACTAGTGCAAGTCACGTAGCCTCAGTCGGCCTCAGGTTTCTTATTTGCAAAGTCAGGTAAATCAACAATATCATCTATTTGATAATTTTCATATAAAAATAAATTATTCAAAGTGTCCTCTCATATTGGAACAATAATCTTTCATTTCGTTTTGTGATTTATAGTGATTTGCCCATGATAGACCCCCTGTTAGAAAATATCTCCAAATACATTTCCAAATGAAAATTATAGGTCTTTAAAAATTTTTTTTGCTAAATAGATTAATTTCCAATAGATAGTAATATGCTATTTAAAGTACAGATTATTTTAGTTATAGTAACATAGTATCTAAGAATTTATTTTATTAAATGTGGTTAACACTTTTCTACATTTAAGAGACAACATGTAAATACAGACACCAAATCCTATTACTAGTGATTAACTGAATAAGATTTAGAGCCACTTCTGTTAGTTGATAGCTGTATTAATGTCTCAAGTTACTTAACTTTTTCTAATGCAGTTTCCTCACCTGTAATTTGGGAATAATAATAGTAGCTGATAACCTACCACATGTTTGCTGTGAGGATTAAATGAGCTAATATAAGTGAAGTGCTTAAAAATTTGCCTGATACACAGTAAACATTTAATACATGTTAACTATCATTCTGTTTATTGACAAAATGTCCGATAGTTGAGTGAAAAATATCCCTCTGGTGAGATGGTAAAGGACACACTCTCTCCAGTTTTAGTTAGTCATCAAGTTTTAAGCTCAAGAAGTTAAGTTTGACTTCAAAGTTTATTTATTTTTTTTGCAGCTTAATGTTATCTTTTACATCAATGTTGGCTAACAGAGACTACTATAAAGTGAATGTTTATGCCCTTGCGAAATCCATGTGTTGAAACATTTCCCAGTGTGATGGTATTTGGAGATGGGGCCTTTAGGAGGTGATCTGATAATGAGGGTGAGCCCCAATGAATGGGATTAGTGTCCTTATTAAAGGGACTCCAGCAAGGAGACACCATCTGTAAACCAGGAAGTGGGCTATCATCATTCACGGGACCTATCAGCACTTTGATCCTGGATTTTCCAGCCTCAGGACTGTGAGAAATAGATGTTTGTTGTTTATAAGCCACCCAATCTATGGTATTTTTGTTATAGCAGCCCAAATGGACTAAGACAGAGGCTCTTTTGTATCTCTTGCCTCTTCCTAATTGCCCTGCAATAGTACTTCTGATATCATGGAACAAATTCAATTCCTTATTGAAGAACTTCTAAAAAATCACTATTTGTTCACTGACTTTTTACCTTAAGCAAAAAGTAAAGATTACACAGCCCTGTTTCTAACAGTTCAACAATTTTCTCACTCAATAATGATGTTTGCTCTTTATCTCTGTTGTCAATCTCCTGCATTTATTTATTATGATTAGGCTCCAACCAATGCGCTCAATAACTCCAGCAGAGCTAATTAGCATAAAGCTTTTGTGATATTCCTTGTTATCAACAAGAGCTCTGGTACCATAAGGGCTTCTGAAGCCAAACCACTGGCAGCCTGGGGTTTTGGTACTCGTGCTGCCTTATGTCCTGTCTACTCTTGGGAGACCTCTGCTGCCATACACTCTACTACAACCTTCCACTCCACTGTTTTACTGTCATGCACTCTCTAACTCTTGGGCAAAAGCTAAAATTTCTCAATGAAGCTTTAAATAGTTTTCTCTCAGAGACTATTAGGGGTAGTTTTATGCCTGTTACGGACTTCAGTGGCACCCTAGGTATACCCCAAGCCCAGCTTCTCACCTCAAGGATAGAGGTGGAAGAATAGTGAAGAGAAATCCTTGAAGATACAGAATTTTCCTTTACTGATAAAATTTAATCACATACGTTCCCAAAGGGTTAACTGAAAAGAGCAGCTCATTTGTCTCCATAGAAGCATTAAACAAGAATTTTAACTGTCTCCCAATATGGTCACAGAGGAGAGAAGGAAACACAGTAGAAGACAATCAGAATCTGCAAGAAGCTTGTAATATTGGAGTATCTTCTGTATATACTTGCCCCCAAAAGACGACCTACAAGAGATACAAATACATCCTTCCGGTCTCCTAAAATCAGCTCCTGGAACAATTTGTCAGATTCTGAATGCTATGATTAGCTTATCATTTCTCCAGTCCTTTTCAGAACAGGTATTCTTCCTGAATTTCCGTCCGTAGTCTGTATTTCTAGGTTACAACCAATTAATTAGACCTAAAAGTCTTGCTTATCAAAATGTTTTTTAAAAACTTGCTGATTAGTGACTTCATCAAACTATGTCCAGGAGATATATCAGTTATGTAAACTCTGAGGGAGCAAAATATCCCTTTTTATTTGACAAATCTTGTACAATAGTGTGATTAAAATTTACAAAGAAGAGTGATGATTTAAAAAAGAGTTTTATATGCATTCATAATCCAAATGTTAACTCCTCCTCTACAACTGCCTTTAGCACTGATGATGTCTGAATTTTAAGCATGAACATCTTGGAATCTGAACTGAACCACAAATTTTGAATGTGATATCCAATGAATAATTTAGAGATGGTTCGATTCAGAAGTTGTCATGCATACAAAAGTAAATAAGGAGAAATAAATAAGTTGTTAATGTATAACAAGCCACAGTTTAAAGCCAGAGGCTAAAAACTGTAGATCCATTTAAGTGACACCCAGGCATACCGGTATTATTTCTCGAGGCAGAAAATATATAGAAGTTTAATATTAATATAAATGCCTTTATTTTTGTAAATAATAGTTTGGAATTATCTGCTCAAGAATATATATATATTTTTAACTTATTTTTAAAATTTATTCTGGCTGCGTTGGGTCTTCGTTGCTGCGCACAGGCTTTCTCTAGTTGCGGTGAGCGCGGGCTACTCTTCGTTGCAGTGCGCATGCTTCTCATTGTGGTGGCTTCTCTTGTTGCGGAGCACAGGCTCTAGGCACACGGGCTTCAGTGGTTGTGGCACGAGGGCTCAGTAGTTATGGCTCGTGGGCTGTAGAGCGCAGGCTCAGTAGTTATGGTGCACGGGCTTTGTTGCTCCGCGGCATGTGGGATCTTCCCAAACTAGGGTTCGAACCCATGTCCCCTGCATTGGCAGGCAGATTCTTAACCACTGCACCACCAGGGAAGTCCCAGGGATATATTTTATATTCAAAACGCCAAGGCTACAAACTAAGAATTATACTGTTGATAGGGTTAGAAAAATTTATTTAACACCTGTATGTTTCAGTTTTATCACTGGTGAATGAAAATAGTGATAATTTCTCTGTATCTTAAAGGGATAGCATGAAGACTAGATGATTTAAGGTATCATAAAGGACTTTAAGAACTACAGAGCATCATAAAAGTGAAAAATAAATCAGTAACTGATTTGAATTAAACTTTTCAATTTATAAATAAGGAAACTAAAGCACTGGTAGCTTCATTTACTTTTGTCAAAGTCACTATACTAATAAGTGCTATAGATAGGATAAAATGAACCTCTCTGAAAGGTAACTCCCTCTAAAAGCCATTTTGCGTGCTATCATGACTTGTTGATTCATTTCAGAAAAGAAGATTCATTCAAATATGTATCATATAAGTGAGATAGTTAGTTCAATGGATATATAATACTTTAAAAATCTGACTTCTCCAGGTAAATTTGGGACTGGAGAAATAGAAAACTAATGAAAAAAAATTTTACTTTCCAAAAAAATATTTATCTCTCGTAAATTTGACAAGTATTTCCTTTGAACTTACTTGCAAATCACTAGTCTAAGAATACTTTGGACATTCATATCTACAAAGGAAGTACTTTAAACATGTTTATTCTAAATTTCCCTTTTTCCATCCTATTTCAAATGTATAGATGTTGCAGGCATGGTCGACGGGGCTTTGAATTATAACTCTTAAGTTGCCAGACTGCTGTCTATAAACCTGATTGAGATAGATTTAGATTTGGATTCTGACTGACTATACTAAACTCGAGGAATGAATCTAAACTGAAAATTACAGTTCAACCTATCAATAGTTCATTCCAGTGGGAACTGGCACAGTCAGATATTTCTGTCCTTGCAACTATCAACTTCAGCTAAACCTTGTATTCCCAACTTTGGTCCAGGTGAAAAATCTTCCTTATAGTCTGAAAACTTTCATACCTCTAAGGAAACTGAATAGATAAAATATAAACTCGCAAGACTAATCTGAAACGGAGGGTCATCATTTAAAGCTTTCTTTGAAACGACAAGAAATTTTGTAAATAAACATAAAAAGAAATTAGAAACAATTTGAGTATTGAGTGGTAATTCCATCAATATGCATGTGGATCAATTTATTGCTTGTCCAAATGTTGTTTTATCTGTTGACAGAGTCTTTGATGTATGTTAAGTGCTGGAAATATGTGGAATATGTCTAGTTGTGTATCACAAGGATTTTTATGTACTTGGAGATAAAATACATTTTATCAAATTTATTTTAATATAAAATATATTAACATAAGTCAAAAAGCAAAACGACATAAAAAGGTATATGTTGAGAGGTCTTGTCCCAACGCTGTCCCAACACCTACCGTTCCCTCAATATACTCCTATAAAAATTTATTTTAAGTACTTTTTCATAAAACCTATCTGATTTAGTGTAAATATAGATACATTTCATTACATTTCCTCTTCTTTCATCTGTGTTAGTATATGATATACACTCTTCAGCAATTTTTCTTAAATCAGTATGTAGTGTGTTACCTTTATGTCAGTACACAGAGAGCTTCCTGATATTTTTTAAGGTGAAGAGTTCTCCATTGTATAAGTACAATATATTTTGTGTAACAAATCTCCTATTACCTCATCTTTGATTGTTTTCAGTCTTTTGCTATTATAAATGATGTTACTATGAAGAGATCTGTATGTAGATGATTATGTATGTGTGCAGTTATATTTTCAGGGTATATTTTCAAAAGTGAATTGGTGATTTGATGTGTAAATGCATGTGTAACATTGGTAGCTATTTCTAAGTTTGTTTCTATGTGGATCTTTCATTTGTACTCAAAATGGTAAAATGTAAGAATAACTGTTTCCTTAAAGTCTGGTCAGCAGAATCTATAATTGATATTCCAATATTTATCACAATGTTCATCTCTTATTACGAATATGTTTCTCTTATAAGAGAGGGCAACAGCAACGTTTGTAAGCATTTGTTTGCAATGATAGTCTTGCCAGGAATAAGCCTCAGGAGTGTCCATCTTCACCTGATTTGACTGTCTATGCCAGGTGCTAGTCTCTCCTTGTTTTGGGCACCTATCCAAGAAAAATTTCTTAGGACATTGGTCTCAAATTTAAGTATGCATGAGAAGCATTTGTGCATCTCAACATGTGTAGATTCCTAGAGTTTACATACCAATTAATCTAGCAAGAGACTGGAAATTTTAATTTTGTGCAAATCTACAAGATGATTCATTTGTAGCTTTTCCATGGATTATATCTTGAGAAATACTGTTTTTTGTTCTTTTTTTTTGAGCAATCATTACAATTACCTGTCCATTCTTTAATATTGCAGAACAGTATTTATTTTTAATGGTTCTTAAACTAAAAGTTTTGGGACTGTTTCCCTAAACACAAAATTCCATATAACAGTGTGGCACAAATGGTATTGTTCTCAGAAAATTTGCCCCTAAAATACAGATTAAGTAGGCAAAACTTGTGTTGATATTGCAAGGGTTGGTTTTGCAAGGTCACTTCACAACCACCTCTATTCCTGATGTTTTGTAGTTTGTATTGATAACAGCTTTTTCCTTTTTTTTTTCTTTTTTAAGAATTGTCTTCTAAGGACCAATCTACATTCTTAATTATGTCTCCAAGTCTGATTAGTGCTAGTGATTAGGTGCTTAGGCTAGGAGATCAGTACAACATGCTGGAGTCTTCATTTTGTCACAGCAGACTCCAAATTGTGTTATAAAGCCTTGTGGTTAGTTCTGATAATGAGAGTTTTCTGGATAATATTATTGAAGAGTTACATGTTTGGGATTTCAGACAGCATGGTGTAATCTGCATGCAGAGCTAGTACTCCAGAGAAGCAAGTTGTGTCAGTAATTTAAGTCTGTCACAAGTATTCAATTCAATGGTACGGTAGTAAAGAACCCAAGTGTACTTAGAGAAGATGGTTTTTACATTGTCTTGAGCACAATATTTCCCATATTCAAGAATGTATTTTAAAAATTTTTGACCAAAATAATTATTTTCTATGGGCATGCAGTTGAAATTGATGTAAAGAAATTAATCAAAAGTTAGGATGTTTGTCCAACATAGAAAGAACTTACCTTGCCATGAATAAGAGGAGGCGAAGGAGGAAAGAAAACAACATTATAGACTGAGCACTTCTTATGTGTCAGAAACTGTGCTACGTGCTTTCTAACACACTCATTAACTTCAAGAAGGATCTGGGAGGCTACTACAATTAAGATTTTGACATGTGAATCAGAGAGTGTACATAACTTCTAAGTGGCACAGTTTGGATTTGAGGACAAGCCCAAAGCCCATACTTTTTAAGTATTTTGAATGTTAATTGCTATTTTTATCACCACTGTGGAAAATAACTTTGATTGTAGATGTTTTGATTTCACACCAAGCTTTCAACATAACAATCTCATCTCCAGCATGAATGTTCAAAGATTCAAACTACCTGTGTGCGCTCTCCCCGCAGGGATGCTCCATGACAAGCTAAATTAGAATCACAATGTCTGTCAAATTTATAATGGGAAATGCAAACTCTTAGTTAGACAAAACATTTTGTAAAGTTCTTAGAGCATTTTTATCTCTTGGCAATTTCCTTGGAGCCTAGTAAGTATTTATTAGATTGTGAGGTGAACTTGAAATCAGAGCAAAGATCTTTACGATGGATTTTTCAGCTGAATGGGGAAAGCACTCTCACCCAATTGCTCACTTATCCTTTTTCTCACCATTGGACAACATTTGGCTCTTTGAGGGGTTCTTCACAGCTGTGATTGAAGTATCTCACACATCTTCTCATCATACATATAAACATTATCAAATTATATAAAAAACCAAAAGCAAGGGAATAATGAACACAGAATTCAGAATAAAGATAGCAATGGTTGGGGAATGAAAAGGAAGAGATGGGGAAAGACCAAAAAAGTGGTTCTAAGTTTGGGTTATTGTTCTAATATTCAAATATATGATACTTTATACTATAGATAAAGGTATAGGGATTTTGAAATAGATAGATAGATTCTTGCATGAAACAATGATGAATGTAAATAGGATTAAATCCAATTCTGTGAAATTAAAATCCATTAAAAATAAAAATGGAAAAAGGAAAAATAAATTAATTAAAATTTAGCTAACAAAAGACAGTCATGATAGAATCCCTGGATGAGTTTCCATGAGATTACTACCAGAACATCATAACTGCAATCTGAATCTTCCCGAATTACTTAGCATACATTGATACATAAACTCTTGGTTATTCCACAGATTGCTAATAATTTCTGGTGGTGTCAAATTTGCCCAATTTATTATTTTTTTTACAGGATTACCTAATGTGTCTCCAACTTCTTGGGAAGGAGTGCATCTGAATATCACCAACAGATATTCTCTGAAATGTGTCAGGTGGAAGGACTGGTCAAAAATAAAAGCAGAGAAAAGAATGAGGTTGGAGAAGAAAAAATACCATCGTTATTCAAGGAGTGAAAAGAGAAGATGTACGACCTTTCTAGTTCTAGGGACAGGTATATTTCTACAGAGGAGACAGGTGCATCAGACTATCAGAAGGTATTATTATTTAAAATTCTCCCCTTAGGTCTCATGACTACCATGCCATTCTTTTTTTTTTTTTTTTTTTTTTTTTTATTAATTTATTTTTGGCTGTGTTGGGTCTTCGTTTCTGTGCGAGGGCTTTCTCCAGTTGTGGCGAGTGGGGGCCACTCTTCATCGCGCTGCGCGGGCCTCTCACTGTCGCGGCCTCTCCCGTTGCGGAGCACAGGCTCCAGACGCGCAGGCTCAGTAGTTGTGGCTCACGGGCTTAGTTGCTCCGCGGCATGTGGGATCTTCCCAGACCAGGGCTCGAACCCGTATCCCCTGCATTGGCAGGCAGATTCTTAACCACTGTGCCACCAGGGAAGCCCTACCATGGCGTTCTTGAAAAATGTGTCAACTTCTAATGCAACTTCATCTCAATAGAGGAAACATATTAATCAGACAAGAAATAAGTAGTGTTTTTCATTGCAAAATAATAAATCGGCATTTGAACTTAAATATCAGCCTCTGAGAGTTGTCAGTCTACCCCTGAGAAACAGATCCATGTCCAGTATACTGGCAAAAGGTAACTTCTGCCTCAAGTCTCCATAGTAGATTGTGGACATTTTGCTGCAGCAAAGCTGTCCTGTGATGCCACTTGGTCAACAGCCAACTTACTTCCCCCGATGATGGTCTGACTTCCCCTGCTCTTCTTATTCACACTTCAACAGGTTCTACTTGATTGAAGTGCCCCCTCAAGCCTCACAAATGGAGATAACTCTCTTAATTAGAGTTCTCAGTATGTGACTGAAAACCTTCTGTGAAGACACCAGTCACAAACCTGCAAAGAAAAAGGGATTCAGATAATACCTGCTTTATACTGCTGGCTTCCTCAGAGTCTGCTTTCCTCCACTGCCTTCTATCTTTTCATTTGCCTGTCTGATTAGACTATCTAATTTCAAATTCAGATCTTGCTTCCTCTTAAACTTGATGAAAGCAGCCTTAGCAAAGCACATTTGAAAGAGTAAGGATTGTACGTTTCAATTGCAGGCGTAGCATTTCATAGCACTCAAATTGGGGGAGAACTTTTATTAGTTACTTATTTTGTTGCTAGGGACTCATAAATTAAGCCTTTTCCAAATAGATGAAAAATTATTCAACATTTTGAATGCATTGGCAAAACTACCTAAACTCTAAATCCCCATTTCTTTGCCTGTAAAATGAGTAAAATTTACTTTCCATTAAAAGGTGATGATTATTGTGCTAGATCTAATATACAGGCATCATATTCTTGTATACTTTCACAAAAATATTAGTTGTAGTTGGCAATATTATAAATGTTACACCATTTTCAACTTTATTATTAGTAGTAATTTGTGGGGTATGGAACACTGTTTACTAATCAAAATATGGCAATCTTTTCCCACTTTGGAACTTGTGTCAAACACCTATTTATTCCTGTGTAGTCTTGTAGTTTGGTAGACTTTATTATCTATTATCCTAAACATTTTTTGAATCTGCCATTAAAGTTTCAAAGAAAGGCCTGATTAGTACACTTAAAAAGCATCAAGTCAGCTTCTAATTTCTCAAATTAGCAACTTAAAATATTGCTTGATTCTTATAGACTCTTGCTTTATTAATGAGCTTCCAGGGAATCAAAGTGAAAAGGTCTTAGTGTTAAACAGTTAAAAGACTAGTGTTGACAAAACACTTGCTTACAATGGAAAATCCTCATTGTGATGAAAACAGGTTTTTTTTATTGAAACAAATTATTTTTGCTAAAAGTTAATGAAGAATATGGATATATTTACAAATAGATTCAAATGTATGTTTTAACCAGTACACATAAGGCAAGGCAGGAAAGACACTGAGGGATCAGTTGTCCAGGGTTATAAAACAGGATACCGGCATACTCATAGCTTGAAAGCAGATCTGGTTCCTAATCCAGTATTTGAACACAGCATTTAAAAAAAACAAGTTTAATTGAGATTTTTTCTCATCATTCAATCTTTCTACCTTTTAAAAATGATAAAGAATGATGATGATATTACATAAAGCAGATAACAGAAAGGGAAGAATGTAAGAGAGTCATTTTATTTCCTAATTATATGATCATTCCCTGTCTTGAACATAGTTTAGGGTAAGATCTAGTTGTTTCTCTTTGTTAAAACTTGTATCATTTAGAGGTCAATCAAGAGACGGAAACCACAGCAATTTGAACAGAGAAATTGAATGCAAACAATTATTAACTTGTAACTAGAGATTAATTGTGAAGGGGTAAAAACAAAAAACTTCTAATAAACAGAGTAATATCAGATGTTGGGAGGGACGACTCCCTTGAGGGCTGAAACAGAGCAAACAGGAAAGAAACAAATGGGAAATCTCCCCTAACCCCAATCACTTTGTTGGACAGTTTTCAGCCATTGCTTATTAGATAGGGAAATCCACTGAGGAACCCAGGCTGGGTCGGCCAAACAGGCAACAACTCTCTGATGTGCTAAATTAGATTCACTTGGAGACCCTGTACAAAAATGCCAGTGAGACCCACTTTGCATTCCTGAAACGCTGCCCACTGTGGTACCAGTGGAACTTGCCAAGAACTCACAGAAACTCACTGGAAAGCCATCCACTAGGGTGGTATTGAAACTTGATGGTGGTAAGTGCCACTAGATATTCTCTATACATACCATCAGCAGCCATAGGAGAAATAAGAGGAACAGAAGCACACTGGAACCAAGAAGATAAGCCCCTCACTCCTTCAATGACCCTCCAGTACCCTCTACTGATAAAATTTAACACTGTGCCAGGTAATAAAAGAAGAATGTTTAGAGGACTTTATTATTGCAGTACAAGCAATGAAGCATGTATATTGATAGCTAGCACAGTACAATTACGTAAAATATGGTGCCCTTAAAAGTTAGAACAAAGTATATCATTAAAAATACCTCTCCATATATATGATTCTTTCCTTTTAAAATTGCCTTTGCCCCACCTCCAACCCCATTATCGCATAGGTAACATCAGATAGAGGAGATCCTGTTGAATTAGTGATTGACCACCATAGCAAAAAACACTGCTTGCTAAAACTTAGAATTCATTAAGTTTATATTTTGTAATATAATCAGTTAAACTTAGATCCATAAATATGAGTTTTTATTAATAATAAAATATTGTTTTGCTATTCCAATAATAAGCTGGGCATGAAATTTATAGTATCACAATAGAATGTAATGTATTCAATTAAAAATAGACATAATTTAATAAGTCTAAAGAGTTATAAACATATGTGAATATGTAACTTTATCTCATACTCAATGTGACAATAAATATTATTGTTCTAAATTAAGAAAACACTATTCCTCTCTGGAATAAGTTAGCTGAAACTCAAATTGATATTTTGTTTCTGTATATGTGGCGTACAGACATTTACTATGAGGATTTTAATATGTACACTTTTAATAATGTACTGATAGTCTTTCACTACTATTAATTAGGAGAAAATTGAGACATATTACTACTAAAAAACCCATCTTTCTCATTAATTACATATTTTAAATGATTCTGAGAGGCATTCAAAATGGATCTGGGCGAGTATTAGTCTCAGAGAAAAGTAGGACATGTGAATCAACAATCTCACTTGGTTCCATAATTAATAAAATACTACATTGCTTCTCAGATTCAGGTCACTATTTTATTTATAAAGGATTATCCTAAAAAATATACCATGAATATGTACATTCGAGTAAATTTAATTTTTTTCAAAATTATAAACCACCCGTTGATGCTTTTTAAGCGTGAAGCTGAGAATTTGATAGCATTGTTGCGACTTCATGACACGCTTTGTAGGATGATTCAGTTACTTCTCAGATGGACGTGTTTCTATGTACTTCCACTGGAAGTAGACACACGGAAAAGCCTGAGGAAACAACTAGCTAGACGCATTCACACTCAGCAGCAGGGTGAGTCAAGGAGAAGAAGGGCTTTGTTTCACCCTGAAACTTCTTCGGTGACCATACACACGAACACATGTTCAAAAAGGATACAGGGTGTACTCAAAATAAGAGAAAAATAGCCGGAAAAGTAAACTTTTTGTCAGAAATTTGCTAAAATCGGTGCTTAGGTGAATATCATAAGGAGTTGAGGCTTTATCACTTAAAAGTAAGCTGATAATAGCTAAATCCAGGCATTGTTCACCTTATCTTTAAATTTCTTTTGATTTGGCCTATTTTTTTAAAATAAAAACCAACACACAAAGAAAAAAACCTTTGGCGATTCCTTGAGGAAAGGAATACTCTAAGTAGGCAAACAATACTGCTTTTAATGTAGTTGAAATGGAAGTTTCTGCATTTGCATATCACATGTGTAATAAAACTGAAAATTATTTATATATTTAAAAATTAAATATATAAAGTGATATTTTAATGTCATTATGTAAACCTTCAGGTAAATGTTTATTACATCCAAAAATAATTTTTTTTAAAACTGAGATTTTTTTTTTTATAAATTAAAAACAAAATTATTTTCCTATTATTTTTGGCTGCATTGGGTCTTCGTTGCTGTGCGTGGGATTTCTCTAGTTGTGGCGAGCGGGGGCTACTCTTTGTTGTGGTGCGCGGGCTTCTCATTGCGGTGGCTTCTCTTCTTACGGAGCACGGGCTCTAGGTGCACAGGCTTCAGTACTTGTGGCGCACGGGCTCTAGAGCACAGGCTCAGTAGTCGTGGCGCACGGACTTAGTTGCTCTGTGTCATGTGGGATCTTCCAGGACCAGGGCTCAAACCCCTGTCCCTGAATTGGCAGGCAGATTCTTAACCACTGCGCCACCAGGGAAGCCCCCAAAAATAAATTGAATGAGCAGAAATATTTAATAAAGGAATAACAATGTGTAAATCAGATGGCTGCTTTTTAACACAGAGCCTCTGCAGGATGCCTAAGAGATATAACGCAAGGGGAAAGAGACCAAGTGTTATAGTAAGAAAGAATAACTACCTAATTCGTCCAGACAGTAAAAGGAAGGCCCTCAGTGGAGATAATGTTGGGCTAATATTATCATTAGGTTTTGTTTGTTTGTTTTAGGATGAGGAAAATATGCTTAACATTACCAGGAGGAGCTTATGAAAAGAACTGGACCTCTGCTTGATGGCTGCGCAGAGACAGTGACGGTAACATTCGTATTCAGGCGTTACTTACTGCATACTGAGGTCCCCAAATGAGGAGACTTTGCTTCAAATTGTTTCTGAAAAAGGCAGTGGTAGAGAGAAGAGAGATGCACTACCTTAAACTAAGTGAAAGCTGTCAAAACCAATGTGGAAATAAAATCCACCATATTAACAAGGTAAAGAAGAAAATCCTATCATCATATCAACTAATGTAGTATTTAACAAAATTTAACACTCATTCATGATAAAATGCTCAGAAAAACAAGAAGAGTGAGGAAATTCCCCCACTTGATAAAATTGTCTACAGAAAATATACAGCTAACATTATGTTAGTAGTGAATGACAAATGCTTCTCTGCTAAGATGAGGAACAAGGCGTGCCACTCTCACCACTCCTATTTAACATAGTGCTGGCAGTTCTAGCAGGTAATTCTTAAGAAGATGGTGCTGGCAATTCTTAAGAAGATAAAAAAATTACAGAGTTGGAGAAAGTATTTCTTCAGCGAAAAAACTGAAGAAATCATGATGAAATGAAAACAATCAATTATAAGATCCAGTTTTCAACAATGTATTACTAAAATATGTTATATTTACAGTCTCCAGTTATAATAATGAAATATTTTCTTTATTTGAAGATAAAAGTACTCATATTGCCTTATCTAAATATATAAATTAACTTGGAATATATAGAAAATGATGGCAATATTTGGTGACGTAGCACAGCTACGAAAACACCACATATTTGACAAAGGACAAGTGCCTAGAATATATAAGAATCCTCAAATAGTAAAAAAGCAAATAATAGTATAAATAGCAAATAATCCGATTATCTTATACTTAATAGTATAAAAGCAAATAATTCAATTAGAAAATGGACAAAAGACTTGAAGAATTGTTTCACATAAAATGATATATAGATAGCAAAAAAAAAAAAAAGGAAGAAAAATGTGCAAAACAGTTATCCACTAGGGAAACACAAATTAAAACTACAATGATATATCACTACACACTGATTAGAATGGCTGAAATAAAAAACAATGACAACACCAAATGCAGGGAAGAATGTGGGAAAACTAGATCACCCATATATTATTGGTGGGAATATAAGATATCATAGCCACTCTAAGACAGTTTGGCAGTTGCTTAAAAAACTAATCATGTAACAACCAAATCACCTAGCAATTGCACTCTTGACTTTTATCCCAGAGAAATGAATACTTATGTTCATACAAAAACCTGTACCTGGTATTCATAGCAGCTCTGTTTGTAATACTAGAGTATATAACAGGGAGATTCTAAAATTCTCCCTATCTAGACTCTTAGATACATATTCTATGGTTTACTATATGAAAAAACCTTCTGGTTACATAATAAGGTAAAGAAAATCATTAGAAAAATGAAAATAAAGTTTTAGAAACATGATTGATATCTCTATTGGAGAAAATATAAGATCTGTTTTAAGTATTTCTAATTTAATTCTTACCAAAGCTAAAAAACTGAAGAAATCATGATGAAATAAAAATAATCAATTATAAGATCCAGTTTTCAACAATGTATTACTCAAATATGTTATATTTACAGTCTCCAGTTATAATAATGAAATATTTTCTTTATTTGAAGATAAAAGTACTCATATTGCCTATATCTAAATATATAAATTTACTTGGAATATATAGAAAATGATGGCAATATTTGGTGACACAGCACAGCTTGCTCTCTTAATCAGTTTCACGAGTCCATTAATATTGTATGGATTTTTAATAATTAGCAATGGTGTTTCCATATTTAGTATTTTTTCAATATTTCCAAAAATAATATTTCTGTCTTTTTTCCTATACCCAAGAATTCAGGCTCAGGAAGTAGATAGAACTACCTTCAAGTATAGATTCCATAATTTATAAGCTGTGTGATTTGAAGCAAGTTATTTAATTTCCTTAAGATTCTTGTCTTCATTAAAAAAATAGATTATAATAGCACTGACTTCACAGGATTGTAAAAGAGCTGAATGTAACAGAGTACAAAGTTCTTATATGTATATCTGTAATTTATTAAAACTTCTATAAATTGTGTGCATTGTTAGTATATTACCAAAATTATATCTTAATCCCTCCTACAGAGACCTGAAAAAATTTGAAAATTGACCAATTACTTATTGATCATTTGAATAAATATATTAGTCATTTAAAATTTTGTCTTGAAAATGTAGTAATTGAACAGTTAATTTAATACAGAAATTCCTTTCAATTAAAATATTTTTAAGAAAGCAGAATATAAGTGGCCAATTGGTCAGACTAGTAAGATAATTTTTTTTAAGTCAATTTTTAAAAAATTTTTATTGGAGTATAGTTGCTTTACAATGTTGTGTTAGTTTCTACTGTACAGCAAAGTGAATCAGCTATACGTATACATATATCCTCTGTTTTTTGGATTTCCTTCCCATTTAGGTCACTACAGAGCATTGAGTAGAGTTCCCTATGCTCTACAGTAGACTCTCATCAGTTATCTATTTTATGCATAGTATCAATAGTGTTTATATGTCAATCCCAATCTACCATTTCATCCCCCCTGCCTTTTCCCCTTGGTATTGGTACATTTGTTCTCTATGTCTGTGTCTCTATTTCGGCTTTGTAAATAAGATCGTCTATACCAATTTTTTCAGATTCCACATATATGCGTTAATGTACAATATTTGTTTTTCTCTTTCTGACTTACTTCACTGTGTATGACAATCTCTAGGTCCATCCATGTCTCTACAAATGACCCATTTTGTTCTTTTTTATGGCTGAGTAATATTCCATTGTATATATATACCACATCTTCTTTATATACTTCTCTGTTGATGGACATTTAGGTTGTTTCCATGTCCTGGCTATTGTAAATAGCACTGCAGTGAACATTGGGGTACATGTGTCTTTTTGAATTATGGTTTTCTCTGGGTAAATGCCCAGTAGTGGAATTGCTGGGTCACATGGTAGCTCTATTTTTAGTTTTTTAAGGAACCGCCATACTGTTCTCCATAGTGGCTGTATCAGTTTACATTCCCACCAACAGTGCAAGAGGATAATTTTTTATAAACAAAATTTTTTGTAAAAATGGATTACCTGCAAAACAAAATATATCATCCACCAATTTTCTGTGCTTAATTTCAGTGAACTCTCTCTCATATTGCTCCTCCTAAAGTTGTCTTTTTCTAGTTGCAAAATCAATCCTGTAGTTTAGTCCATAATTACTTTAAATGTGTAACAAAGCTTCACTCTGTCATTTAAAGATCCAAATCATGTAAAATTGAGATAAATTAAAGCCAACTTTGGATTTTCCTTACTTTTTATTGTACCTGAATAATCCATTTATTTCTTGTTCATATATTTGGGCCAAATCTACAAAACAACTCTTGACTAATTTCAACTATTTAACAATGAATTAACCATTTATAACTAATTTCACATTTTTTTTTTAATTTAAATATTTCAGGGCTTTTTTTTTTTTTAATTAATTTATTTATTTATTTTTGGCTGTGTTGGGTCTTCGTTTCTGTGCGAGGGCTTCCTCTAGTTGCGGCAAGCGGGGACCACTCTTCATTGCGGTGCGCGGGCCTCTCACTATTGCGGCCTCTCTAGTTGCGGAACACAGGCTCCAGACGCGCAGGCTCAGTAGTTGTGGCTCACGGGCCTAATTGCTCTGCGGCATGTGGGATTTTCCCATACCAGGGCTCGAACCCATGTCCCCTGCACTGGCAGGCAGACTCTCAACCACTGCGCCACCAGGGAAGCCCTAATTTCACACTTAACATATCAAAATGATTTAAAACAAGCAGTACAAAACATATGCTGTAAGATTATACAGATTTGTACAGAATGAAAAGTATACAGAAAAAACATTTCCATTCACCTACTCACCTCAAACTACTCTCTTCTTTAAATATAACCACAGAAAAATTTTCATTGTGTACTCTCTCAAAACTTTAAAAAATTATATGTACATGAACACACAATACATGTAATCATACCTGCATAAATATATGCATAAAAATGTACAAAATTATTTTATCTAAATATCACATAAACACACACCTGTTATGTCTAATTCATTGAAATTACTTGGATTTCTTTTTCTATCTCTGTGTCTTGTCTATATCTGTTAGCACTCATCATTTGTCATGTCTACATTGTACTAAAATTAATTTTGTTTGAAGCTCCGCTTGATAGATTTTGAGAATATTTCCAGTAATTTTTATATTTTGTAATTCCAAGTAATGCTGGAGTTCTTTTTCTTGTTCATAAATATGCAAAAAATAACACACTAATTGCAACCAAATCAGATACATTTTTTTGTGCATTTGTAAAAGTAAAATGGTGTCCTGTAAGATTATTAAAAAATAACATATCATTCACTAATGTACACTTGCCAATATATATATGTAAGGTAGGGTCATCATACACCTGGACAGGCACAGCTTTATGCTGATCTTTAGGAACACATAGAATCATGGTACCAACTCTTGGCCAATTGAAGGACAATATGGGATATTAATAATCTATAGTACTCTGTGTAATGTTTAAAACTCCTCCTCTGGAAGCACCCTGTGTCAAGTGGTTATATTGTTTAAGGATGTTTGCATGATGGTTTCCCCCTGGTTTACCCAGCTACAAATTCTTGTTTGCCTGTGTGACCAGTGGGGCATAAAATTCGCTAGAAACTTTTGTTCAAGCTCTACAAAAAACCAAGAGTCCTTGTACATATCTTGGTGATTTACAATACAGTTATGAACCATATTCTGTGCAACAAAAAGTGTCTCAAAGCCTCGGTTCTTATCTGTGTTTTGTCTTCCTGCTGTACCGTATCCTTTCTCTACATTAAAACTAAAATCTTGTGTGAATAAAATCTGTGGAGTCTTGTGAATCCTTTAAATTATTCAGACGGTTGAAATAGTTGCATGTGTGTGTATGTAATTTATAATTTATATATAACCAATAATTATATATATTATTATATATTTGAAAATAAATATTTATAGAGTAGAGACCACAGACAGAGGCTTTGAAGCTAAATCTAGGAGTCAGTCTTGCTTTGCTTGGCAGTTGAAATTATTGAAAATTTAAACTTTGTACTTGAACATTTTTAAGAATACATGATTGTCCACTTCACCACGCATTGACATTTTTGTGACTTTAATGCTATCTTGAATTACTTTTAATATATCAATAAGCATTATTTAGTTGTGCCATTGTTCCTACATTACCTTCAGAACACCTGTGTGCCTATATAATCTTTGCCCATTTATTGGTTGCTTATTTTTCTATAATTTTACTTCATATTATTCCTCAAACATCTGCTGATTTAAAATGATAGATAAATTCCTAGTATTGGTTTCCTCAACTATATCTTTCTTACTAAATTTTGACCAGAACTAGAAGCTGGTTTCTGAGCTTTGAATATGTAGATGGAATATTTGTCTAAGCTGGCTTCATTTAGTGGGTACAGGTAAGAATATACTGTGGAAAATAGAGCCCCTTCACCTAATGGAATACCTTCATTTTGGAAGACTTCTGAAAACTGCTTTTGTAGAATATTTATATCTGATATCTAAATATAAAAATAGTTGGCATTCTGGTATATATGAAACAATGACAAATTTCTTTTCTTCTTTTGCTGGTGTTGTAGATCTTTTGACAAATGGCTATGATCACCCTCCTTCCTGTATTCATAAATTGGGTTAATCCTCTTCCACAATAAGTATGGTTTTTGTCACATTTCTTGTTCTGACCGATGAATCAGTAGCAATTGTGATATAAGTAGAGACTCAAAAGATGTTTGCACATTGGGATTTGCCCTTTCCTATTGCCAACATGTGAATAAGTTTGAGCTAGCCTTCTGGAGGATGGGAGTGCATTTAGAGAGTGGAACTGACCATTCCAAAAGTCCCAAGAATAACCTTAGCCATTTCAGCTGAGTCTCCAGATATGTCAGGGAGGTCATTCCAGACCATCCAGCCCTACCCAAGCTGGCTCAGACAAAATGAATTCCCCAGCAAAACCAACGAATTGTAAGAAATAATAAATATTTTTTGTTTTAAGCCACTAAATCTTGAGGTGATTTATTACATAACACAACCAAACTGATATATCTGGGTATCATTTTTCTCCCCAAATATCAGTAAGTTTCTACTATGGTGTATTTCTGTCCACAGAAAAATATGTCTCAATAGTAAAAGTTACTGGGTTATGGAGATATAATATTTCTTGAATTACTGTATAAATAATTACCATTGATTTCGGACATTAGGATTTGAAGGGTTCCATAATGAATATCCCTTTGGCCTCTTCCCATTAATAAATAAAGATACAAATACTTGATTTATTAATGATATATGCTTTCTTGAGAATATGGCTTAGACACATGGCCTCAAAGAGATTCTTTTTACCCTCATCACTTAAACTAAATTCACCAACCCAAAGAGCTTTCTTTTTCAAGGCAGAATCTGCTCTAGCAAGTATACAAAATAATGAAGAGCAGACAAGAATTTACCGTTTCAGCACTCAAGTTGTATCAAAAATAGGAGGATACACAGGGCACTCAGCCATGGCGATTCTACTATTTCTCCTAAGTTAATAAATCAGATAATTTATTCTCACACATTTATTTTCTTTTTGTGGGGTCAATTTGTGATTTCCTACCTTCTATGGAAGCATGGAAAGTAGAATAGATATTATTTCCATCAGTCATCTTGAGATTTAGAAACCCCTGAAACTCCCAAGAGGGAAAGTTGTGTACAGGAGACTAGAAATTTTCTCAAATCTGGTTCTATTGATGTAAGTTTTTAGCAAATAATTTGTGGGAAGTGCAGATACTTTAAGGAGCATTGTATGTATTTAGTAAATTAGCTCACATGTTTTCAGGAACATGATGAGGTTAAAAATTAGTAATATAAAATGAATATTCTATTACTTCACTTTACCTATTACTCTCTCTATATATTTCACTTCCTCATTGCATAATTACTTTTAGGAATCATCATCAACAACAAAAAAATTGAACGATTTGTATGTTACTTTTTTTGTCATGAATAATACTTTAAATTAAGCATCATTACTTGAGGTTCTGAAATTATAAGTGTATTCAAGGATAATTTTGTTTTTATGGACATATTATTGTATAAAAATAAGTTTAGGATCAACCTGAGTATGATTTATAATGTTTATTTCTGCTATGTCCATGTAATTCTATTTTGATAATGTATAATCATCCAAGTTTACAAGTATAAATTGAGAATCTTTTAAAAAATCACTGTGGTTGTGTAAGAAGCATCTTAAATAAGTTTTATTTATGAGCACATTTTATATATGCAACAGATTTACTGAAATACTAATTTATTTTGGGTTCAAAAAGGAAATATTTTAAAAGGTACGATGTCAATTTATTATCCAAACGAAGCTATGTTAAAAGCAAACTATACTATGACATAATCTATAAATCAGTGATGTCTTTCCTTTCATTTTTTAAAATTTGCATTTTTGTATTACAAAATGTCTAAATTATGTAAGCATCCATAGAGATTGTAATTCACTAATGCATTAAGTTGCTGAAAACCCAAACATGGGTTGTTACTTTTAATGTAGTCTGTGTAATAAATAATCAACATAATGACAGTTTTTCTAATTGGATTGGACATTTTCCAAAACCAAAAAATAATTGTTCTTGCTATAATCTCCCATTTGCTTTTCTTTCTCCTAGTCAAGAACTCTTGGAACTACATTGTTTTAACTTGGTTGGAACAAGTTATTTATGCTATTTTAAAAATATTAATTCTCATTACTTAACTCTGCGTTTCTTTTTATACTAACGCTTGCTTATAAAATCCATGTATATAATAATAGCCAATGTTACATACTTGGCAACATACATTGTTTTCTTAATGCTAAACTTTCTTCAACATGTTCAAAAACCACCATCTGTTTATTATAATTTTTGATAATATGTTGGATTGAAATCCACACAATTATCCCAAAAAACCTGGTAGCTGACAATTAACAGTCATCATTGCTATTAATATTTTAAAATGACCAAACGATACGAAATTTTTAAAAAAATCATGTTATAGATGAGTTAAGATGAAAAGCAACAATTCCCTACCGTAATACTCCCACATCCATTCCTCTTATTAAGAGCAGCAATTGAATCATTTCTGTTTTGGGTTTTTTGTGGTAAACTCCATAACTCTAAATTGCTTAATAAAAGCTTCTTGATATACTAACTTTAGACCACAATTGCATAACCTCAGCAATACTGACATTTTGTACAGGGTGATTCTTCATTACAGGGGTTTCCTAGAGCTCTACCGGATGTCTTGGAGCATCCTGCATCCATGCTCTCTCTCCACGAGTTGCCTGTAGCACGTTTCCCACACTCTCCTCCCACCCCAGGCCCCCAAGTAATGACAATCAAAAATGGCTCAAGAGGGAGGGGCAAGATGGCGGAAGAGTAAGACGCGGAGATCACCTTCCTCCCCACAGATACATTAGAAATACATCTACACGTGGAACTGCTCCTACAGAACACCCACTGAACGCTGGCAGAAGACGTCAGACCTCCCAAAAGGCAAGAAAATCCCCACGTACTTGGGTAGGGCAAAAGAAAAAAGAAATAACAGAGACAAAAGAATAGGGACGGGACCTGCACCAGTGGGAGGGAGCTGTGAAGGAGGAAAGGTTTCCACACACTAGGAAGCCCCTTCGTGGGCAGAGACTGTGGGTAGCAGAGGGGGGAAGCTTCGGAGCCACGGAGGAGAGCGCAGACACATTGGTGCGGAGGGCAAAGCGGAGATTCCCGCACAGAGGAGCGGTGCCGACCAGCACTCACCAGCCGGAGAGGCTTGTCTGCTGGGCCGCTGGGGCGGGCGGGGCCTGGGAGCTGGGGCTCGGGCTTCGGTGCTAGCCGGGAGGGAGTCCGGGAAAAAGACTGCAGCTGCCAAAGAGGCAAGAGAATTTTTCTTGCCTCTTTGTTTCGCGGCGCGCAAGGAGAGGGGATTCAGAGCGCCGCCTAAACGAGCTCCAGAGACGGGCGCGAGCCGCGGCTATCAGCGCGGATCCCACAGCAACAGGGACGCAGAGGGAAAAACGGAGAGATTCCCCCACAGAGGCTCGGCGCCGAGCAGCACTCACCAGCCCGAGAGGCTTGTCTGCTCACCCGCCGGGGCGGGCGGGGGCTGGGAGCTGAGGCGCGGGCTTCGGTCGGATCCCAGGGAGAGGACTGGGGTTGGCTGCGTGAACACAGCCTGAAGGGTCTAGCGCACCACAACTAGCCGGGAGGGTGCACGAGAAAAAGTCTGCAGCTGCCGAAGAGGCAGGAGACTTCTTCTTGCCTCTTTGTTTCGCGGCGTGCAAGGAGAGGGGATTCAGAGCGCCACTTAAACGAACTCCAGAGACGGGCGCGAGCCGCGGCTATCAGCGCGGACCCCAGAGACGGGCATGAGACGCTAAGGCTGCTGCTGCCGCCACCAAACAGCCTGTGGGCGAGCACAGGTCATTCTCCACGCCGCCCCTCCCGGGAGCCTGTGCAGCCCGCCACGGCCAGGCTCCCGTAATCCGGGGACAACTTCCCCGGGAGAGCGCACGGCGCGCCTCAGGCTGCTGCAACGTCACGCCGGCTTCTGCCGCCGCAGGCTCGCCCCGCCTCCTCCGTACCGCTCCCTCCCCCCGGCCTGACTGAGCCAGAGCCCCCGAATCAGCTGCTCCTTTAACCCCGTTCTGTCTGGGCGGGGAACAGACGCCCTCAGGGGACCTACATGCAGAGGCGGGTCCAAATCCAAAGCTGAACCCCGGGAGCTGTACGAACAAAGAAGAGAAAGGGAAATCTCTCCCAGCAGCCTCAGAAGCAGCGGATTAAAGCTCCACAAACAACTTGATGTGCCTGCATCTGTTGAATACCTGAATAGACAACGAATCATCCCAAATTTAGGAGATGGACTTTGGGAGCAGGATATATTAACTTTTCCCCTTTTCCTTTTTTTTGTGAGTGTAGATGTGTATGCTTCTGGGTGAGATTTTGTCTGTATAGCTTTGCTCTCACCGTTAGTCCTAGGGTTAGGTCCGTCCGTTTTTTTTTTTGTTTTTTTTTTTGTTTTTTTGGCTTAAAAAAATTTTCTTTTTTCCCTAATAAATGTTTTCTTAATAATTTTTTCCTTATTTTCTATTTTTAAAAAAATTTTTAATAAGTTTTTTCATATTTTTTATTTTAAAAAATTAAAAATTTTTTTTCTTAATACATTTTTTCTAAATAATTTTTTTCTTATTTTTAGTATAAAAAATTAATAAATCTATTTTTAAAAATTAAAAAAAATTTTTTTTCTTAATAAATTTACTCTTAATAATTTTTTTTCTTATTTTTTATTATAATTGCTTTATTTTATTTTATTTTATCCTCTTTTTTTCTTTCTTTCCATTTTTTCTCCCTTTTATTCTGAGCCGTGTGGATGAAAGGCTCTTGGTGCTCCAGCCAGGCATCAGGGCTGTGCCTCTGAGGTGGGAGAGCCAACTTCAGGACACTGGTCCACAAGAGACCTCCCAGCTCCACGTAATACCAAACGGCGAAAATCTCTCACAGATCTCCATCTCAACATCAAGACCCAGCTTCACTCAACGACCAGCAAGCTACAGTGCTGGACACCCTATGCCAAACAACTAGCAAGAGAGGAACACAGCCCCATCCATTAACAGAGAGGCTGCCTAAAATCATAATAAGGCCACAGACACCCCAAAACACACCACCAGACGTGGACGAACCCACCAGAAAGACAACATCCAGCCTCATCCACCAGAACACAGGCACTAGTTCCCTCCACCAGGAAACCTACACGACCCACTGAACCAACCTTAGCCACTGGGGACAGATACCAAAAACCACGGGAACTATGAACCTGCAGCCTGTGAAAAGGAGACCCCAAACACAGTAAGATAAGCAAAATGAGAAGACAGAAAAACACACAGCAGATGAAGGAGCAGGGTCAAAACACACCAGACCTAACAAATGAAGAGGAAATAGGTAGTCTACCTGAAAAAGAATTCAGAATAATGATAGTAAGGATGATCCAAAGTCTTGGAAATAGAATAGACAAAATGCAAGAAACATTTAACAAGGATGTAGAAGAACTAAAGAGGAACCAAGAAACGATGACAAGCACAATAAATGAAATTAAAAATACTCTAGATGGGATCAATAGCAGAATAACTGAGGCAGAAGAACGGATAAGTGACCTGGAAGATAAAATGGTGGAAATAACTACTGCAGAGCAGAATAAAGAAAAAAGAATGAAAAGAACTGAGGACAGTCTCAGAGACCTCTGGGACAACATTAAACGCACCAACATTCGAATTATAGGGGTCCCAGAAGAAGAAGAGAAAAAGAAAGGGACTGAGAAAATATTTGAAGAGATTATAGTTGAAAACTTCCCTAATATGGGAAAGGAAATAGTTAATCAAGTCCTGGAAGCACAGAGAGTCCCATACAGGATAAATCCAAGGAGAAACACACCAAGACACATATTAATCAAACTATCAAAAATTAAATATAAAGAAAACATATTAAAAGCAGCAAGGGAAAAACAACAGATAACACACAAGGGCATCCCCATAAGGTTAACAGCTGATCTTTCAGCAGAAACGCTGCAAGCCAGAAGGGAGTGGCAGGATATACTTAAAGTGATGAAGGAGAAAAACCTACAACCAAGATTACTCTACCCAGCAAGGATCTCATTCAGATTTGATGGAGAAATTAAAACCTTTACAGACAAGCAAAAGCTGAGAGAGTTCAGCACTACCAGACCAGCTTTACAACAAATGCTAAAGGAACTTCTCTAGGCAAGAAACACAAGAGAAGGAAAACACCTACAATAACAAACCCAAAACATTTAAGAAAATGGGAATAGGAACATACATATCGATAATTACCTTAAATGTAAATGGATTAAATGCTCCCACCAAAAGACACAGACTGGCTGAATGGATACAAAAACAAGACCCATATATATGCTGTCTACAAGAGACCCACTTCAGACCTAGAGACACATACAGACTGAAAGTGAGGGGATGGAAAAAGATATTCCATGCAAATGGAAATCAAAAGAAAGCTGGAGTAGCAATTCTCATATCAGACAAAATAGACTTTAAAATAAAGACAATTACAAGAGACAAAGACGGACACTATATAATGATCAAGGGATCGATCCAAGAGGAAGGTATAACAATTGTAAATATTTATGCACCCAACATAGGAGCACCTCAATACATAAGGCAAATACTAACAGCCATAAAAGGGGAAATCGACAGTAACACAATCATAGTAGGGGACTTTAACACCCCACTTTCACCAATGGACAGATCATCCAAAATGAAAATAAATAAGGAAACACAAGCTTTAAATGATACATTAAACAAGATGGACTTAATTGATATTTATAGGACATTCCACCCAAAAACAACAGAATACACATTTTTCTCAAGTGCTCATGGAACATTCTCCAGGATAGATCATATCTTGGGTCACAAATCAAGCCTTGGTAAATTTAAAAAAATTAAAATCGTATCAAGTATCTTTTCCGACCACAACGCTATGAGACTAGATATCAATTACAGGAAAAGATCTGTAAAAAATACAAACACATGGAGGCTACACAATACACTACTTAATAACGAAGTGATCACTGAAGAAATCAAAGGGGAAATCAAAAAATACCTAGAAACAAATGACAATGGAGACACGACGATCCAAAACCTATGGGATGCAGCAAAAGCAGTTCTAAGAGGGAAGTTTATAGCAATACAAGCCTACATCAAGAAACAGGAAACATCTCGAATAAACAACCTAACCTTGCACCTAAAGCAATTAGAGAAAGAAGAACAAAAAAACCCCAAAGCTAGCAGAAGGAAAGAAATCATAAAGATCAGATCAGAAATAAATGAAAAAGAAATGAAGGAAACAATAGCAAAAATCAATGAAACTAAAAGCTGGTTCTTTGAGAAGATAAACAAAATTGATAAACCATTAGCCAGACTCATCAAGAGAAAAAAGGAGAAGACTCAAATTAATAGAATTAGAAATGAAAAAGGAGAAGTAACCACTGACACTGCAGAAATACAAACGATCATAAGAGATTACTACAAGCAACTCTATGCTAATAAAATGGACAACCTGGAAGAAATGGACAGATTCTTAGAGATGCACAACCTGCCGAGACTGAACCAGGAAGAAATAGAAAATATGAACAGACCAATCACAAGCACTGAAATTGAAACTGTGATTAAAAATCTTCCAACACACAAAAGCCCAGGACCAGATGGCTTCACAGGCGAATTCTATCAAACATTTAGAGAAGAGCTAACACCTATCCTTCTCAAACTCTTCCAAAATATTGCAGAGGGAGGAACACTCCCCAACTCACTCTACGAGGCCACCATCACCCTGATACCAAAACCAGGCAAAGATGTCACAAAGAAAGAAAACTACAGGCCAATATCACTGATGAACATACATGCTAAAATCCTCAACAAAATACTAGCAAACAGAATCCAACAGCACATTAAAAGGATCATACACCATGATCAAGTGGGGTTTATTCCAGGAATGCAAGGATTCTTCAATATACGCAAATCAATCAACGTGATACATCATATTAACAAATTGAAGGAGAAAAACCATATGATCATCTCAATAGATGCAGAGAAAGCTTTCGACAAAATTCAACACCCATTTATGATAAAAGTCCTGCAGAAAGTAGGCATAGAGGGAACTTTCCTCAACATAATAAAGGCCGTATATGACAAACCCACAGCCAACATTGTCCTCAATGGTGAAAAACTGAAACCATTTCCACTAAGATCAGGAACAAGACAAGGTTGCCCACTCTCACCACTATTATTCAACATAGTTTTGGAAGTGTTAGCCACAGCAATCAGAGATGAAAAAGAAATAAAAGGAATCCAAATCGGAAAAGAAGAAGTAAAGCTGTCACTGTTTGCAGATGACATGATACTATACATAGAGAATCCAAAAGATGCTACCAGAAAACTAGTAGAGCTAATCAATGAATTTGGTAAAGTAGCAGGATACAAAATTAATGCACAGAAATCTCTTGCATTCCTGTATACTAATGATGAAAAATCTGAAAGTGAAATTAAGAAAACACTCCCGTTTACCATTGCAACAAAAAGAATAAAATACCTAGGAATAAACCTACCTAAGGAGACAAAAGACCTGTATGCAGAAAATTATAGGACACTGATGAAAGAAATTAAAGATGATACAAATAGATGGAGAGATATACCATGTTCTTGGATTGGAAGAATAAACATTGTGAAAATGACTCTGCTACCCAAAGCAATCTACAGATTCAATGCAATCCCTATCCAACTACCACTGGCATTTTTCACAGAACTAGAACAAAAAATTTCACAATTTGTATGGAAACACAAAAGACCCCGAATAGCCAAAGCAATCTTGAGAACGAAAAATGGAGCTGGAGGAATCAGGCTCCCTGACTTCAGACTATATTACAAAGCTACAGTAATCAAGACAGTTTGGTACTGGCACAAAAACAGAAATATAGATCAATGGAACAGAATAGAAAGCCCAGAGATAAGCCCACGCACATATGGTCACCTTATCTTTGATAAAGGAGGCAAGCATATACAGTGGAGAAAAGACAGCCTCTTCAATAAGTGGTGCTGCGAAAATTGGACAGGTACATGTAAAAGTATGAAATTAGAACACTCCCTAACACCATACACAAAAATAAACTCAAAATGGATTAAAGACCTAAGTGTAAGGCCAGACACTATCAAACTCTTAGAGGAAAACATAGGCAGAACACTGTATGACATAAGTCACAGCAAGATCCTTTTTGACCCAGGTCCTAGAGAAATGGAAATAAAAACACAAATAAACAAATGGGACCTAATGAAACTTAAAAGCTTTTGCACAGCAAAGGAAACCATAAACAAGACCAAAAGACAACCCTCAGAATGGGAGAAAATATTTGCAAATGAAGCAACGGACAAAGGATTAATCTCCAAGATTTACAAGCAGCTCATGCAGCTCAATAACAAAAAAACAAACAACCCAATCCAAAAATGGGCAGAAGACCTAAATAGACATTTCTCCAAAGAAGAGATACAGATTGCCAACAGACACATGAAAGAATGCTCAACATCATTAATCATTAGAGAAATGCAAATCAAAACTACAATGAGGTATCATCTCACACCGGTCAGAATGGCCATCATCAAAAAATCTAGAAACAATAAATGCTGGAGAGGGTGTGGAGAAAAGGGAACACTCTTGCACTGTTGGTGGGAATGTAAATTGATACAGCCACTGTGGAGAACAGTATGGAGGTTCCTTAAAAAACTAAAAATAGAACTACCATATGACCCAGCAATCCCACTACTGGGCATATACCCTGAGAAAACCATAATTCAGAAAGAGTCATGTACCAAAATATTCATTGCAGCTCTGTTTACAATAGCCAGGACATGGAAGCAACCTAGGTGTCCATCATCGGATGAATGGATAAAGAAGATGTGGCACATATATACAATGGAATATTACTCAGCCATAAAAAGAAATGAAATGGAGGTGTTTGTAATGAGGTGGATGGAGTTAGAGTCTGTCATACAGAGTGAAGTAAGTCAGAAAGAGAAAAACAAATACAGTATGCTAACACATATATATGGAATCTAAGGGAAAAAAAAAAAAGAGGTCATGAAGAACCTAGTGGCAAGATGGGAATAAAGACACAGACCTACTAGAGAATGGACTTGAGGATATGGGGAGGGGGAGGGGTGAGATGTGACAGGGTGAGAGAGTGTCATGGACATATATACACTACCAAATGTAAAATAGATAACTAGTGGGAAGCAGCCGCATAGCACAGGGAGATCAGCTCGGTGCTTTGTGACCACCTAGAGGGGTGGGATAGGGAGGGTGGGAGGGAGGGAGATGCAAGAGGGAAGAGATATGGCAACATATGTATATGTGTAACTGATTCACTTTGTTGTAAAGCAGAAGCTAGCACACCATTGTAAAGCAAATATACTTCAATAAAGATGTTTTAAAAAAAAAAAAAAAAAAATGGCTCAAGACATTGCCAAGTGTCCCGTTGGGAACAAAATAACCCCTACTGAGAACCACTGATTAGACATTATATATTGACACCTCACTCTGAAAATTAAAATTTCAAACACCTAAAACAGTAATAGGTCAACTTTCCTTTTTTAAAAAATGTTTGAGTTTTACTAAGTGTTTAGTAAACACTTTTTTTTGTTACCTTTGTAAATTTTAATAATCTATGTAACTCTCCATCTGTTGATCCATTTATTTAAAAAATTATTTATAGATTTCTCAGCATGTGTAACCCTCACACTTCTGTGAACTTATCCTAATTATCCTTCTTCTTGCCCACTTACCAAAATCTCAGTTATGCATCTACTTTTAAATTATCAAGATATATTATATTTACACTGTGTTCAGTAACTTTATTTAACCATATTGCTGCAGTGCTACAAAACCAGATATTTAAAGGGATAAGGCCAGTAACAAAAATTAATGTAGTGGGTATATGGGAAAAATCTCCCTGTACCTTCCTGTCAATATTGTTGTGAACCTAAAACTGCTCTAGAGAAATAGTCTTAACAAAACAAACAAAAAGCAAACCAAAACCAAAACAAAAACAAGAGGATATATATCCATCTCAAGAGGCAAAAAAAACATAACAAATACAGAGTAAACCCAAGGAAAGTAGAAGGAATGAACTAAAAAGAGAGATCTAAAAGTAATAAAATAGAAAATACACATATAATAGTGAACAGAACATAAGTGGAGACTCATTTAACATAACTGGAAATAATGATGGATTGGATAGTGCATGACTAAAATTGAGACATTTGTATCCAAATAAATATTTAAAAAAATATTCTACAGACTAATGAAGCAGTTAATATCAGGCCCATGGGCTTCCAGTTTGCACAATAATCTTTTATTTGTACTATTTTAAGCACAATATTTTAAACACAATAACCTTTATTTGTATTATTGTGATTAAGTAAGTAGTGTTTACTAGTGATCATCTATTCTTTTTTATTTCTCTATGCGCCTGTGATTTCAATTCCTGGTGTTAAAAAGAGAAAAAATCCTGAATTAATCATTGTTTTAGCTGTGTTCCCAAAATAGCTGAGCATAAAGGCAGGTCTTATTTTTCATTATTTTAATCGGGGAATATAATTGCAAAGATCAGGAGTGGGGCTAAGAAGAATGAAGCAGGGAAGGGTGTAGAGACCCATTAAGGAAAGGTATTTATGAGCTGGGCATTGCTCCTGAGCTATCAGTGCCCTTGGTCTTTTTTCAGAGAAGCTATCTAAGCTGAAGTTCAGCACCATCACTTGAGACAAAACGGGGACAAATCCTTCCACCAGCTGCCAACTCACAGAGTCAAAGGTGAGGTTTAGGAGATATTTCTAAGGTACAAAACCATAAATACAGAGGAGATGTCTGTGGTGGGGCAACAGGCAATCTCTGGGGGAGATCAGAGGTGTAGGTGTCATCCTGAGGAAAGATGCTGTCAGGTTATGCACGTGTGGATTTGCTCAGAGCCCACAAGTATCATTGACTCAGCAGCAGATGGAATAAAAGAAATTTGTGTGGACAGTGTCTGGTTCAAAGGTCAAATTGCTTATGCTTTTTAGTGCACCAGCTCTTAAAACAATGTCATGTTTCAGTTTTGTACTGGATCATGATTCTGTTTTACAAATACCTTTCATTCAGAGACCCTAATTACTTTTATTGAGAGAAAAAGTGTATTTTTATTAAGGTGTTACAAAGTATATGCATTTTATCTTTGTTACGTGATATTTTTCTTTTCTTCCTGAGGACATGTTTTTTCAGATCTTATTGTCTTACTACCTAATTTAAAATAATTGCTTTTTAGATTAAATACTTTTACAGTTTTTAAAAAAAATTACTCTTCTTGTTCATTTCCAATTTTTTGTAAATCCTAAGCTTTCCCATTCTTAGTTTGAATGTTAATATTGTTGGACTGCAATTACATTTAGTTTTCTCAAAAATGATGAATGATGCCCATCTTTTTTGAATCACTTTTTCTATAAAAGTCATTAAATTATGCATGTAACTGTATTACTTAAGAGAATATTTGACTGATATAGCATAACTTAAAAATATACTGTACTCCAAATTCCATAATTATTTTTTCCTATTATCTTTTAGCAACTAGTGATGCTGTTGAGAAGTGTGATATCAGTCTGATTTCCTTGCCTTTAAATGTGACCTTCTCTGTCTCTCTGTCTGTCTGTCTCTCACACACACACACACATACACACATCTTCTAAGATGTCAGCCTTCTAGACATTTATTTTATCTTATAATTCTAAGCCTTTTTGTTTTCTTCAGTTATGAATATTTTTATGACATAATTAGTTCATATATTTTATCTCATCCAGTATGTTTTCTCAGAATCTCTTATTCTCAAATATTGAGCCATCTGGATTTACCATCTTCTACCTATTTTTAATTCACTATATATGAAATTGTATTATATGTATATATGTATGTATGCACACACACACATACACATACATCTGGCTTGATATGTCATTAAAAGCTTAAATGGCAAGTCAAGTCATTAATTGCTTAATCAAAAGATACATTTTTAAATGAATATTGTTAAAATTATCAGTTCTGTTTATGATTGAAAGTGTTGGTTACACTTACATATTTATATCAAAGTAATGTAAAAAATTAATAAATAGAAACCTCAATTAGATAGAGTTGAGAGTGGAAGCAGGAGCTCTCACACCCTCCGACAATTGCACAGCCCACAGGAAGAAAGACTCCACTATTTTCCTGGCAAGGACTCAGCCAATGAAAGCCACGGGCTCCTTGTTTACTTAGAGCCCTTCCAACTTCCTTTTTCCCTCTGTCAAAGCATTTTCCTTCCCTCCTTGTGCCGAGCAAGTAACTCACCATGGTGGCAGAACCCCAATTGATTGCTATTCTCTGTTAATTCCAAATAAACTCATCTTTGCTGGAGAAGTACCTGGCCATCTTTTTAGTTACGATCAGCATTTTGGTGGCCCGTTCGGGGACTGGAGAAGACTCCTGAGGGCTCCGAGGCCGGTGAGCAAACTGGTGCAGTACACATAACTGAGCCCACTACCGCTCACTGTTTTCTAAGGTACTTCTTCCTCTCGGAGGAAGCTAACACTCTCTTTGCATCTAAAGCTCTCCAGGCTTTATTTGGAATCTATTTAAAAGTTGTGTCTTTCTGGTTAAGACCTTGTTCTATGTGCAAATATGCATTTGGCACTTCAGTCTGATTTGAGATCAGACTGTTCCACTAAAATCAGCTAGCCTTTAGCCCATTCCCTTCAGAGCCGGGACTTCTGAAATTGGCTAGCTCTCAACACATTCCTTCAGGAACAGGGTTTGTTTCCTGGAAACAGTGCCAGATTCTTCAGTCTTTTGCCTATTCCTTTGGAAGGGCTGCCCTCTGGAGACCGACTGGAAAAAAAAAAAAACCATACAAACAGACAAACAAAACTTCAGCCTGGCTCCTCAGAAACCAGGCTGTCTTCTTAGAACTGACTAGGATTGATCGGCAAGCTCTTTGAATTCAGCCATTTGTGTTGTAAGCTGTTTAAACTGTTTGAAAGTTGCTCTTTACTATAGAGAAAAAATTGGTAGGAATTGGGATCCCAGTTATTTGTATTTTGAAGGTGCTGCCCTCCACCAGAAACTCCAACCAATTTTATGTATGAAGACTGAGGTCCTTCCTCACGTGCATTTCTAACCAAATGGACTGACCTGGCCTCAGGCAACATAGAATATCAATGGCCAGTATGAGGAACTTTTGAAATCTCCAAACATAATTTCCTTAAAATCAAATTGGACTACAATAGCTCAGAAATTTCTAGAACTGGAGGAATGCTTATTTTGATTGGCCTTTTGAGGCCTCCAAATGGCTCTCAGAAGTCTAAAATTGCCTGTCTGAAAAAAAAAAAATTTTTTTAATTAACAAAGGTAAACAAACAATTAAAGAAAGATAAAATGGCTCCTGCAGTCGACCTTGGATTCTTTGTCTCACGCTAATTCTTTCACCAAAATTCCCCTTTTCTCTGAAACTCTCCCCATTCCCTTTTCTTCTGAACTTGTCAGAATCTGTCCCTTTGAAATTAAGCCTTCTGAGGATCTAGAGGTTAAACCCTTAACTTGTACTCCCTGGACTAAACCTGAAATGAGAGCCGTGGTCAAAGATTTTCCCAAAATAACCAAAGATCCTCATAGATTTGCTAAGGAATTTACTATAATCATTCAAATTTATCACCCTGGTTTCTCTGACTTATACCAGCTAGTTCATGAAGGCCAGGCCCAATATTGGATGAAAATTGCTAATTGAGAAAATCCTGAAAGGTCTCTAGAATTACAACTGGGAGACGATCATATTGACTTATTATAAGATTACTAGGCAATTTCAAAGAGCAAGTCCTAGGGCTGTTCCAAAACCTGTTGCTTGGAACAAAATTCAGCCTTGCACACAGAAATCTGATGAACCAGTTCATGATTGTTACAATTGACTTCAGACTGTTTTTAAAGAAAATTCTGGTCTTCCTTCAGATATTGATCCAACATGGGTAGCTTTTAATTCTATGTTTATTAATGGGCTGAAACAGCATCTTTCCCTTCTGGTAAAAAGGACCAGGATGGAATGAGAAACTATGTCCACTCCAGATTTAGTTAATCTGGCGAATCAGCTCTATATTAGTCTAGATGAGTCACCTAAAAGGAAGACTGCCAAAATTCTTAATCTTCAACTCCTGCAAAAGGGGGCACCTAAATGAACCAAAACCCTCCTAGTTTCTGCAATTTTTTCAAAGAGCCAGGGCACTGGAAAAGAGATTGCTACAAATTTAAGCATTTTAGGCACCTTCAGCCTTCTAACCAGCCTTTCCAACGTCCTCTCAATTCTCAATGGTGAGGCTCCAGGGAATTATAGGAACTCTCACTAATCCTCCTCTTTAATTGCCATAGAGAAACATTTCTCCACATTGGGAATGAAATTCTTCCAGTCCTAATTGACACCAGAACCACACTCGTGGTGCCCAACCCTTCTACTATAGAACAGCCCCAGACAACTAAAAAAGTTCAGATAGTGGGGATCTCTAATGAACTTCAAGAGGTTCCTGTCTCTGAAACCATTTCCTTTTGTTTAGGCTGGCTGAGAGATACACATCCTTTTCTTCCTATATCCTCTGCCCCTACCAAGTTTATTAGGCTGAGACTTTTTAGAGAAGTATAATGCTCGAATTCCTTCATCCCAAAAGGGGGAAGTAATTCTAGAACTTGACAGTAGTCATAAAAGTAACCAACCAGGTGAATTAAATGACCCTTTCACATCTTTTATTTGTTCCATCTCTGATAGCACTAGAGCAGATTCTGGAAACATTGATCATTTGTCCATATTGAATTAGTTATCACTTTTCATATGAGCAAGATCTCCAACTACTGTTGGCAAAATTTGCTGCAAATCTTCCATCAGAATTCAAATAGACCCCTCAAAACCTCTTCCCAGAATGAAGCAATACTCTATAAATAAAATAGTGCTTCAAGTCATAAAGCCCACAATAGAAGATTACAAGTCTTAAGGCCTCATTATCCTCTGTACTAGCCCCATAACACTCCCATTTTAGCACTGAGAAAACTTAAAAACCAAGAGTGGATATTTGTCCAGGACCTCCCAGCAATAAACAACATTGTTATTCCTCTCCACTCTGCTGTTCCTAACCTTCATAAGTTTCTAACATCCATTCCCACCAGGAGTAAATTCTTTATTGTAATTTATTTATGCAGTGCATTCTTTAGTATTCCAGTTGAAGAAGCTAGCCAATACATTTTTGCCTTGACTTAGGAAGAAAAATAATTCACCGGAACAGTAATGCCTCAGGGTTTTACTGATAGTCTTTCTTATTTCTCAAAAATCCTAAAGGCTGATCTGGATGATATGAAGTTCCCAGAGGTTCTACTTTGTTGCGCTGTGTGGATGATTTTCTTCTTTACTGTCCTTCTCAAGCCTCCTCACAGGAGGACTGCGTCCATTTGCTAAAGCTTTTAACCTTAAAGAGACATAAGGTCACCAAAGAAAAATTGCAGTTTGCCTAAACCTAGGTTAGATATTGAAGACATCTGATATCACAACAAGGACTACATCTAGATCAAGATAGACTTCCTAGTGTCCTAAGTTTCCCAAAAACCAAAACTCAGTGCCAGGTTTTCCAGGGTCCCTTGGTTAGTGCCAAAATCTGATTCTAAATTTCTCTCTTACGGCCAGACCTCTCTCTGTTTTACTCAACAATAACAACCCCGGTCCAATTTTATGGGAAGAATCAGAAAACACAGCCTTCAAGGCCTTAAAGGAGAGTTTGATGAACGCACCTGCCCTTGGGTACCACAATTATTGGATGCCTTTTTTCCTTTTGTATTGGAAAAGAAGTTGAATGCCCTTGTGGTACTCACCCTAAAACACAAAGATGAAATAGTCAAATTCATAGAATTAAAATAGTCAAATTCATAGAATTAAAGAGTGAAAGAGTGATTTCCAGGGCCTGGGAGAGGAGAGGGAAATGAGAAGACTTTATTCAATAGGTATAAAGTTTCGGATAAAGAGGAATACATTCTAGAGATCTTCCATACAACATTATGTCTATAGTCAAGAATACTGTACTGTGCATTTATAAAATAAGATGATAGATCTCATGTTAAATGTTCTTCCTACAATTAAAAAATGATGGAACAACTAGCAAAATGTGAATGGGATCTGAGGAATATATGGTACCAATGTTAATTCCTAATGTACTCTAATGTATCAATATTAATTTCCTGAATATAATTGTATTGTGGTTATGAAGAATAATGTCCTTGTTTGTAGAAATCATACTCTAAAGTATATGGGGTTGACAGGGCATCATGGCAGCAATGTGATTGCAAAGGCTCAGGGGAAAATTTTTGTTATACTGTACTTACAACCTGTTTAAAATTTGAGGTTGTTTTTAAAAATGTGTGAAAACTCTATGTCCAATTATATGTGCTACTTACTAAATGCTACAAGCTGCATACCACACCAATGTACTACCTTAATAACTTGTTTTCTAGGACCTCAGAATAAAGCTATTCCTTTGTTTACCAATAATAAAAAAATAATAAGTTGATTTTCTAGATAGAATTTTGGTATTCCCTTTGCTGTTGTGTATTAGTTCTGTTTCCCTGGTAGGCCTTTCTCTAAATAAGACAGAAAGGACTTGGGTAGATCTTGCCAGTTGGCTGTCTTTTCTTGATGGCAAGATAACTGATAGTTTGAAGGATAGTTTATTCTGGGGAATAAATTAGTATAGCTTAACCCTGAGTCACCAATATCCAAGATAGTATCCCTACTATCCCCTAGGCAGTTTATTCAGATTATCTAGAGGTTAGTCCTCAGGTTTCTACCTGGTCTTAATCTTTTGATATGTACTCTCCATAATGGAGTGAAAGAGACAAGTTCAAGAGCTGACTAGTACTGTGACTTCATAGCTAGACCTTTAATTAATGAGCCTGTTTCCAGCCCCAGTTTCCCACTATTTCCATGCGTACATCATGTTTGGAGATTCTCAAGTGTTCTGCCTGGAGACCTGACTCCCACTTTCAAGGCAGTCTGATACTGAATCTATTTTGAAAAGATGCTCTCTTTCCTCTGCTTCATTAGTAAACTCACTTCCAACTGCTGTATTCATTTTTTTTTTAAGTTAACATCTTTCATCCTCTGATATCTCTCCCTCCATCATCTTAGCTTTTGTGTGTTTATTCCCTTTTGCATCATAGTATTTTCATTTTAATAAGGTATCATCAGAGAGGAGGAAGGAAAATATACATACTTCTTTTGCCGCCTTGCTGGTGAATCAAATAAACAAATAGGTACTGAAAACTGACTTTGGAAAGCTTCATAATGATGCCGGTAAACAGAGTCATGTTTCCTGCCTTTCAGAAAAAAAAAAATATTGCAAGATTTGCCAGAATCTGTACTATTTTTAAATTTTTATTATTTTCAGTTATATTAAAAATAAAATTTGGATGTTTAAACTGAGATCTCTGAGCTAAAATTGCCTAATCTTTTTCTTGATATACTTAGTGAACAATAATCAATGATGATAACAACAAAAGGAAATTAGCTAATTTGACAGCAACATTAAAGCATAATATATAATCAAGGAGCAGTGATATTGGTTACAGCTAATGGATTTGATGAGGTCAATACACACATCTCATGAAGTTCTGTACAAGAGGTTATTCCTGATAGCTTGTTTGCAAACTGTAGATTCAGAAAAGTGAATTAGACATAGAATATCACTGAGTTAGTTGCATGCTGCAACTATGACTTGCTATGCTGCAAGTCTATTCATTATAATTTTAAAAAATCATACAATTCATTTTGAGTGTACTGCAATTCATCTCTGTTGCATATGAATACTGTGTTCTTTTCTTCCTCTCATTATTTCTTATCAAGTACCGTCATACTTATTTGACAGTTGTTGCTCTAAGTTTTCTAGCCAAGGGACAAATCACATATTTTAAAAATTGCTTATTTTCAAATATTGTAATAATGTTTACTCTGATGCATTTTTGATCTTGATAAATTATCCACCACTATTAGCTGGGTAGTTGATAAACAGTATAGTTTTTTTTTCTGGATATAACATAATCAAATAGACATCATAGTGTAGAGATTTCCAAAATTTTGATTCTATATGTGTGTAGGGAAGGTTGCCACTTTAAACTTCATTTTACATAACATGAGAAAAAGTGAAAACTTACACAGTAGAATATAATGTAGTGTAGGTATGTTCACCACAGAGGACAAAAATCCCCAATATCTTAAATTCTCTTTTAGGCAACATCATGCAGCTATATTTTCTTGATATTTCCAGTAATGTTAACAGAAGTTATGAAATGTTTGTAGTATCAATGGATGTAAGAAAACCCTGGTATATTATATTTCTCTTATTGTTAAAAATTAAATTAACACGAACTAAGATGAGCCTGTAAAACTAACATCATACCTCATTAAACATTTCAGGGGAAAGATTGTTGTACACCATCCCGAAAGTAACAAGACAATTCCTACTCCTTTGCATAGTTAGATGGATGACTACACCATGAGGATATAATGTTATAATGTTCCTAGCAAACTTGTTTATGAAAAATGGCTGCACTTACTAGACCAACACCATCATGCTGATATGGTAAAGCAAGAATCCATTTATAAAACAACATGGTATAACTATTTTTTTCATCCTTTTACATTGCAATGAAGTAGCAATGTGTCAACTGGTTTTTACTCTGGTTACAGAAAAAATGGTAGGTCCTATATGTATAACTAGATAAGCTCTTATCGCTAAGTGCTGCCAACATAATTCTGCTAGAATAGAATTCAAAAAAAGTAATTCTACATAATGGACATTAATTAACTTGATTGGAGTATGATTAATTGAAAGGGATATTTGAATCTGTCACATGCTTATGACATAAGTCAACCCTTAATTCAAAGTATCAGGCTTCAAGTATTGAAAGGAACAATCAATATTCTTGAATCTTTTTTAAAAAAAATAATTATTAGTGTACCCTTTGAAAATATATGAAAATAAAGCACATGGGGATGTACATTGAAAAGTCTTACCTGTTATGCTGCATGGAAAATTCAGATGGAACTTTTAGACTAGCCAAATTTGGCGGAAGTGGGCCAATGATGAATTGGCATGAATTGTTTAATGAGCGAATAGTTCTGAAACTATTTTGATTAGTCAACATATAATTAAAGAAAGTCTATTTATTTATTAAACTGTAGCCCACTTGTTCTTTTCTTTTTTAAAGATTTTAGATTATTAAGAAAAAATGTGCATAATGTATAATTTTTCTTAGTGGCCTTAAGTACAGTTCAGACCCAGGCTTATTTTGCAAACTACATAGAAACGACTCTCTTGGCTACACCCCTGTTTTCAGTTAAGAGTTCATTGCCTGGGGTTCACTTTTTAGTGATGATATCACTAATATAAAGCATAATGTATTTTTCACTCCAGAAGAGGAAGGACCGGAAGTGATATTTGATAATGGAGAACTTAGGAAAATCTGTACCCTTAGGTCAAGAATATTATGAAAAATATATACTTCCTGGATAAGGCAATTTTACAAATGGTATAAAATACATCTATGTATGCATGTAAAATTTTCTGCAGTAATTATCTAATTTATCAGAAATGAGTCTATAATTCAAAGGCCATTTTGATTCTAGCACACAGCAAGTATTTGATTCTCTCTCTCCATTAGGGGGATCAAACACAAGTTAAACTACTACAATGAAAATGTTGATTTTGCTCTACTTTTCCTTAAAATGTCTTTATATCTACCTGGGTTCCTCAGTCAGTCTTAATTATCTCTTTAGCCAAAAGAGCTCCTGGGAAACAATTTCTGGTTTCATACCTCAATGGTCAATATTATAGGTAATAAGCAAATTCCCTGAAGTTTTTGCTTAAAAATAAAAATAAGCTTCATGTAAGAATTATTCATAATTATTAAGTTCATAAACTTATTTGTGCACACCCTCATTGAATACAGCTGTGCATTAACTAGTTTGTTTATGTAATTGGTAAGTTTCAGATTTACAGCTTTCTTACTCTGAGCCTGGCATATATTCTCATTCAGAATTAGAGGATTCTTTCCTTTAGTTTTCAAGATTTTCCAAAATTTAAGTAAACTTTACCAGAGGCAGAATTACTAAGAAGTTAATGAAGCTCAGAATTTATGGATTTGACTTGTACAAGCCTCTTCATGGGTACAGGGAGGGATCGTAATCATGTTTATTCATAGACACAATGATTTTATAAAATTTACAAAATTTAGAAATTTTCGTAGCAAGCAGTTAATATTTCTTCCGTTTTTTCTGCTCCAATTTCTCCTTTTCATATCCCTCCCATTTAAGTGGTTCAATTATGTTTATTGCCTCCTTTCTTCCTTTCTATGAATTTGTACTTGGTATATTACCTTAAAACAACCATTTTGAGCGTCTCTCTTAAAATTAAAAAAAAAATTAAAACTCTCCATTTCCTCTCTGTCTTTGTCTATGTAAGATTTATATTTATATTAATTCTTACATATTTAGCAAGATGATCTTATTAGTGAATTACCATAAGCTGTTAAAGGTCATTATCTTTTTAATTTCAGATAAAATCAAAAGATGTCTTTTGAAAACTGTTCTAATGATCACGATTTCTAATTTCCAATACTAAAAGTTCTATAACAAAATAGAATGATGAAAAAATAAGCAGAGAAGCTCTCAGTTCCTTTTTTTATTCTAATCTTCCAAAAGAAATAAAATTGCAGTTGTATAAACAGATGGTTGCTCACCAGAGCAACTAGAATCTGATAAGAATTTTTCAGAAGCTTGTCAGGATCACAGCCCACACACTTGAACTTAAAAAAAAAAAAAAAAAAAAAAAACCGATTTAAGATTTAACAGAATTTATACAAAAGCTATTAGTGGCCTTTGTGACAAAATCAGAACTCTTTTCCACTTTTCTCCAATTTTCTCCAAGTGTAAAAATTAAGTATAATTAATTTTAGCATTAAATGTAATGAGGGGATGATGGGAAACAAAACTAATTCTTCTAAACAGTGTAATGAAGTAGCCAATATTCTTGTAGCACTCATGAATTATTTTCTATTAATTACTAAACTCAATAAATACGTAATGAGTAATCTGTTTTATAGGACACTATACAAAGCACAACAATAGATAAATAGATAGATAGATTAATATCATATAGGATTTTCCCTCTAAAATGTAACAATCTATATAATAAATTTATAAGTATACCCAACAGCAAAAAGTATGACAGCAAAAAGTATGACAAAAACTTTAGTTTCATCACATAGATTATCAGTTATGAAAAGTAATGATCAGAGACTTAGCTATATTGTTGTTTACTGTTGTTTTTGACATTGCTGTTACTACTATTACAATAAATAAAAAGTGTTGGCTCAGTAGTACTGAGAACACGTTTCCCTGGGGAGTCAGTCTTCGACGTCTAGGTGGACTGAAGATGGCCGTGATGACTGCTAGTACTTAAGGGTTGATGTTTTGAAAGTGGTCAGAAGAGTTGACTGGAAGACATGTTTCCATAGAAAGTGCACACTGGTTTTTACCAACAGTTTGTACTGTTTGGAGGTTTGGGGTGAATGTGTGTGTGTGTGTGTGTGTGTGTGTGTGCATGCCTGCATGCTTGTGTGTTGAGGGAAGCCAGGGAGAGAGAAGTTAAAGTTTCTCTAAGTCACCAGTAGATAATGGAGATGAAACATTGCACATTTAAGAATTAGGAAAAATAAAACGGAGACTAGGAAGAAGCGGTGGTGTGTTCATGGATGAGCAAGGAATCAAGTTTGTCCCCAGAGTGCATTTAGGGCGGTAGAGAGAGGGGCTGGAATGTTGTGGTGTCCTAAAACAGTCTCATAGACTTTACTGTTTTCTTGACTGCAGAACATCTGAACCCCCTTCATATTTCAGAATCCCCTCTTTAATGAGTCTTAGAAGGCAATGCCATGATGTTGCAGAGAATGCACCATTGTAATATGTCAGATTGTTCTAAAGAGAATTTTCATGACAGTTTAGAGGCCATTAGTAATTTATCATGCACTATAATTCTTAGATTCTATGAAGTTAAATTATGAATACCAAAGCCATGTCTTACAGACATCATTGATTTCAGTGTCCGTTCATGTTCCTAGGACATTGCCCTTCACCTAGAAGGTACTCATTAACTAGGCATTAAATGAATGATAGAATAACCAATTAATGCATTCATGCATGCATTAAGGAATGTGTTGGGCAGAGTCTTAGGTAAACAAATAAATGAAGTACCTTTTATAAGAAACAAAATTTCAACTAAGGAAGAATTATTATAAGGCTCATCTGTAGTCACAAGTGGAGGAAAATAAATTAATAAAATATTTTAATGGAAAGTATTCAAATCCTTGGTCTAATTTTTGAAGTCAAAGCATTTCTTCTTATGTATTTTGCCCTGAAGTAGCTAGCTTACTTGTACCTGTGAAAAAAATAATAATTATGTAATTTAAATATTAGTTACAATGGTAGTCTGTTATTTTATTTTGAAAGTATCTGTATATTTATACCTTGACATTAGGAATATTTGAAAATGAAAAAATTAGATTGATATCTCTATCAAAATTGAAATACACAAAAGGACACACATGCATGTCTTAAAAATCATACAGCATTCTATGAGACTAATAATTACTTGGAATGTCAACTAGCAACTTAAATGATCTTATTTTCTTATAAATGGAGGTCCAATTATATTTAACATTTGAAAAAATAATGATCAAACAATAATGCTGCCAAAGGTAGTGTGATTTTTTAAAATAATTTTCAAAAACTTTATAAGCCTTTGATATAAAATAATAGTGACTAAAATGTTGCTATAGTTGTACACATCACTGAATATTTTTTCTATCACTTTAATCTGCTTTTATTATTTTATGATACTTATCGCCATCTTATATTTTATTTTTCTACTTAATTAGTCATATTTATTTATTTGTTTGTTCATTATATCTTGCCATATAATGTAAAGTCCATGAAATAACCAAGGGCATACAATATATATTCAATAAATAGAGTTAAATAAATGAATTAATTAAATGAATGTATAAATATAGGAAGATTACACTAAGTTGGGACCTTTTATGTGTGTGTGTGTGTGTGTGTGTGTGTGTGAAATAGGTCCCTGTGGTAGCCAAAAGGAAAATATAACAATTGTCAATGTTAACTTAAATAAGTATAAAAAAGTGCTATATCTTATTCCTTGCCCATAATTAATATTCAATAACTAATTTTGAATGGATAAATGAATAAGTGTGGGAGCGAAATAATTAACAAGTTAATTCATATATCTGGTCATATTAAATTGGATTGGGTGAAGTGGTCTCTGTTACAAGTGCTTCTAAACACAGTGAAATTAAACTTATTTGGTAGTATTGGGTCCAGTGAAACAAAGTAATTAGGAACTAGTGGAAACTTTGACTTTATAGCAATTTAATTATGTAATGAAACAAAGCATTACAAAGTAAATATTTTAAGAGCACATTGTCTTAGAGATAGGAAAGAATGCTTATAGTATTTAAGGAAAAAAACCCTTCCTTTCTTTTTTTTAGTGATTTAAACAAAGCTCTGAACACTTCATTTAGTTTGCATTTCGTTATTAAAAAATAATATAGGAGTTTTGTCTTTTTTATTGATAAAATTTAAAGATAGTTAATTCATTAAAATTTCTTATTATAATGTATTTTCTCACTATATGTATTCAAATTTGTGTAATCTTTGTTTTGTTACAGAAAGGAGTTGCTTTCATGTAGAAAATTATTTAATAAAGATTGTTGTAGTTTCTATCCTCATCCTCATACTAAGGAAGTTTTACCGAATTTGTATTAAATCTTTGATATTATATGTTAAAATATATAGATCTGTGCTAATATATGATTAATTAAATCTATGGAATAGGTTCTAAAATGTTTTGGGGAAGGACAATCTAGATTTATTTTTCTTCCAAATGTTTAACTAGATTACTGCTTTTTAAAAATTAATTTTTCTAATGACATTAGGAGATATTTTATGTGCACATCATTATAGATAATTCATATTTAGTGATGTATTTATATATATATAGCTGATACATGCATAATAATGTATATAGTGATATATAACTAAATATTAGGGACATTTTATGTTAGTTTATTGATCTACTTTTTTTTTTTTAACTTTGGGTTTATTTATTTATTTATGGCTGTGTTGGGTCTTCGTTTCTGTGCGAGGGCTTTCTCTAGTTGCGGCAAGTGGGGGCCACTCTTATCGCGGTGCGTGGGCCTCTCATTATCGCGGCCTCTCCTGTTGCGGAGCACAGGCTCCAGACACGCAGGCTCAGTAATTGTGGCTCACGGGCCTAGTTGCTCCACGGCATGTGGGATCTTCCCAGACCAGGGCTCGAACCCGTGTCCCCTGCATTGGCAGGCAGATTCTCAACCACTGCGCCACCAGGGAAGCCCTGATCTTTTTTTTTGAACTAGTGATAGGCTAATTTTATTATCATGCTTAAAAGTAATAATAAGTAATTATTAAATAGTAATTTCAATGTAGTGTTAAGCCCTAGGAGCTTTTGAAATGCGCTGTGCCAGGCACCATTTTGTGAGCATTATCTGCCTTATTTCCTTTAATCCTCAAAAAATCCCATGAAGTAAATGTTCCTCATACCCGGATTTAGAGAAGAGGATATTAACATGGATAGGTTAGGTACTTTTCATCAGGTCACAGAATTTCTATATACTGGAGCCAACACATAAACCCAGGCATTGTGATCCTAAAGCCAGCTTATTTCACCACTATTTTTATCTTTTTCTTTTTAACTCTCCTTTATTCTTTATTCTTTTTTAACTTCCATGGAATAAACCAGCAATATTTAGCTCCTACCTTGTTGAGGGCCTTTAGGATTTTCTACTTTATCACTCACAAACCATGCTTTAATAAGCACCCTTGTTCATGTCTTTTTTTTTTTTTTAATCACATCTGTGAATATTTTTCCAGGCCAGAAAAAATTGACCTGATGATACAAAATGTTTACAGATTTTATAATGATAGGTCCAAACTGCAGGAAGGCTACCTTTGCCTCAAACCAATGTACTGTGTTGTTAGTTAGAGGCCATTAACATGATAGGCACTTCATCAAGAGTTAAAAAAGAACATTTTACAACAATAGATTAGTAAGAAAAAGCACCTTCCTTGGGTTCAGCAATGTGACTGGCACTGATTCATACCTGGGATAAGAAATCATCTTGTGTGGCAGACTGTAGAGCAAGCCTACACAAGCGTAAGGCACATAGTACGTGAGGCGTGTCGCAGTATTGGTCTCGATTCTTCACTGCTCTCTTATAGCAGTATTATACAGCCATGTGTGTTCCCACACATTGATATTGGGCTTGACTTTGTGACATGCATTAGCAAATTAGATGTTTTTAGATGTCAAGTGAGCAGGAACTTGAGCTATACTTGTGCACTTGAGCTTGCCCTGAATTTTGTCCATGAAAACTTGTGCCTAAGGTACCTACTGATCCAGAGAATGAAAGTTGTGGGACAGACTTGAACTCAGTCCACAGCCTGAAGTCAAGACCGGTGAAGTACAGCCTAGATCAGCCAAATGCCAGCTGACCCAGACAGTGCGGAATTACGCTTTGCATTTAGTTTGTAGTCATGTCTCTTTATTCTCCTTCAGTCTGGAAGAGTTCTTCAGTCTCCATGACCTTGACACTTTTGAAGATTGCCAGTCAGTTATTTTGCAGAATATACTTCAGTTTGGTCCTTTTGATTAGATTCTGGTTATGCATCTTTGGCAAGAAGATGAGAGAAGTGATGCTGTGTTCTTCCTTCTCTTTGTGTCTTGCCAGATCACAGTGCCCCAAATGATTTGTCCCATTGCTGATGATATTCACTTTGATCACCCGATTAATGTGTTGTTGGCCAGATTTCTCCATTGCAAAGTTATTATTTTACTCTTCATAATGAATAGATATTTTGTAGAGAGACTACTTGAAACTATATAAGTATTTATTAATGTAGTAATTTAGATCAGTATGGAGTCATGGTTTCCAAATTTGGTCAATGGATTATAATATTGATACGTTACTTTAATTTATTTAGGTGTTTAAATTGTCCCAGACTTGACTATTTGTCAAATGGCTGGCTTCTGTGTCCATTTGACATTTCCCCTTCATTTTTTGAGCACTTCCTTGCTTTCTGGCACAAGAAGAGGTTCTAGGGTTTTGGGGGGGGCTTTTTTGTATTTTATATGCCCTAATCAGGGCATCCCTGAATTCCCTAGAGAAATTCTATTTTTCTAAGAAGTCCTAGATCCTCTAGTATTCTCTATGGCTTAATTTACAGCTTATGGAGAGAAAAGACACTGTGGCACAGCTGTACTAATTAGGTCCCAAACTTGTTTCCCCCTGACATGCCATTTTGCTGACATTTCTTCTCATTGGTAGAGAATGAGTTTCTTGATAGCAGAGCCAGCCATCTCCCAGCTGTGACGCTACTGGCTGTGGATGCCAACAGAACTGCCTAACACCTCCCATGTGTTCCCAGTAAAACGATTTTGTGGCCTCTTTCTTCTCTTGCCACTATTTTATCTTGTCCTTAATACATACGAAGTAACAACACCCCTTATTGAACTTCTTTTTTATTTAATATAATATGTATTTTTGGTGTGTTTTCTTTTGCATATAAACTTAGTTAAGAGCTTCAAAAGTAATTAGGTCTGTCTTTAGGTTGCTTACTAGAGTTTGGGGTTTTCTTTATAGGTCCTCATATCTTTTCTTTTTCTCAGCTAATGTTTAATTTCTAGGGCTCTTCATAATAAGAGCTCTTAAAACAAGCAAAAACTCTTAAATTTGTTTTAACTGGTTTTTGATTGATTATAAGAAGGTTTTTTTTGATACTTTGGTATTCATTTGGAATATAATAAATTCATTTGTAAATAATCTAATTTCCATGTTCAATTGTTAAAATGTTTTGCTATCATTTATAGTACAATAATGACTATTCTTGTGAATTCCTCCTTTAAGGAATTTTTTTTTGAGTCAGATATAGCAGTTAAGGAAAATATACTTTACCTGCTTCACTAAAATGTATTTGTTTAACTTTAAATCACCACAAAATATTTTCTTCTACCAATTGTCTTTTTTTTTTTTTGGTAAAAGTAATAAATTTTTCTACCTTAAATTGTTAATATTCTTAGAAGTAATAGTCATAAATAAAGTCATAAATAAAGAGATTTTTATGATGGTGTTTTAAGGACAGGCATTATAAGAATTCAGAAAAAAAAGACTAACTTGCTAAGAAATAGGGTCTTTCTACACTTGAAATTTCTGCATGGGAAAAGGGATATTTGCTAATGGAAGGAAGTATTGTAAGCCAGCAGGACCCTATGAGGTCTTCCCAAAATAGACCTCCACCCATGTCCTCCACCCACCTTTTGTCCGTAGGAAAACTTTAGTCAAAGAATAAATTTAATCAAAGAAGTGAGACAATGCAGAAAGAGAGGAAAACAGTCAAGCAAGACAAAATAATACTTTAGCCATTAAGCAAAGTCAAGGACCTTTAGTTCTACCTCAAGGGCTATGGATAACATTCTGAGCCGTGTCCTTTGAGCTGTTTTGCAGGTACTGAAACCCCCCACCAGGTAGAAGAAGTTAACTGGTGCCCACAAGCATGTAGACCCCAGACAGGTTGGAACCAGAAGGTTGATGATGTTGACTCCCAATTGCATCACCACAAACCAATCAGAAGAATGTCCACGAGCTGATCACACCCTGCTCCTTGAACACTGTAAGACTCCCCACTACCCCCTCCAGAGTGGGACAAACAGTTCTGAGGGTGTTAGCCTGCTGTGGCCCCCTTTGCCTGGCTAAGCAATAAAGCTATTCTTTTCTACTTCACGCAAAACTCTCTCTGCGTTTCTATTTGGCACCAGTGAACAGAGGTCGAGTTTTGGCAACAGTATCAAGTTAAAAAGCAGCTTTCAATCCAAGAAAAGAGGAAGAAAGCCTCTCCATCTGTGTCTTGCTTTAAAACACATTAAGTGCCCAGCCCCCTGTACGATATGAATGAATTATTTACTGAGTGAAGAAAGGAAGAAAGTATCCACTCACTTACTATTTAGTTCATTTTGTTCTTTTTTTTTTTTTTCTTTTTGGCCACACCGTGTGGCATGTGGAACTTTCCCTACCAGGGATCGAACCCTTGCCCCCTGCAGTGGAAGCACGGAGTCTTAACCACTGGACCACCAGGGAAGTCCCCATTTTGTTAAATTCTTTAGCTTATCATCGAAGGCACTGTTCACCATGTTCTCCTCAGGGGAGAGTCTGATACCATTTCCGTGTAAAAACATGTAAAAATCTTCTCAACTTGTGCCACTTTTTTATATGACTTTTATATGACTAATTATATGGGCAGCTAAACCTCTAAATATTCTTCCATATTTTTCATTTTCTATTAGTTCAAGAAGCTTCTAAAAAAGCTACTCCAACTGCATTGTCCATCCTAACTCTTAGTGTGTTTTCTACAATGCATAGTACATTTAAAGATTCATAAAACATTTATGGAGTTCTTCTTGGACTAGATATTTAAACAAAACAGACACACTCCCTTTCCTTTATGGAACTTTGATCTAACAAAATAAATGACAACACATCTCAAATTAAATGATTTCAGCAATAATAAAATCACTGAGAAATTAATTCTACCGTTTCTCTCCCAATTTCAAGTGCTATCTACTTTTAAATAATAAGTTAGAGTTGAAAAAGTAGTATTACAAAACCCTTTCAGAAAAGCCAGTCTTTAAAATGTATCTTCTCCTCTTTTTCACTTCAATACAAAGACTGGAAGAAATCCCAAATCCAAGTAACTCTGGCCAAAAAGCTTTTTTAGAAAGCTCACATAACTCTAGAAAAAGCAGTAGAGTAGCAGAGCCTCAGTACTAATGGAACCACGGCTTTCACCATGAAATCTTTTTCATCTCATTTCTTGCCTCTGCTTCCCATCGCTTATTGGTTTCATTTTCCAGGCAGGCTTCCAACACATGTCAGGAAACAAGGACACACAGAAAATGAGCAGGCTTGTCCCCAGAGAAACACTTGAACTTTTTCTTAGCTTTGGAAAACAGTATAGTCTACTTTGATGAAATCAAGACCCCTGAATCAGTCAAAATATCAGACAAGGGGGCAAGAATTTAAAAGGTAATAATTATCATATGAGCCTTGTTTGTAGATGCAAAATCAATGTTTTTAGAAGGATTAAAGGGCAGCTGCTGAGCAAGTAAAGTATTATAGGTTTCAGGTAATGGTCTGAACACTATTATTTAGACTGTCTAGTCTGTAGCTTCAGTTTGGACTTTATTCTTTTTTTTTAATATTTTATTTTTTATTTTTTTATTTTTATTATTTTTTTATTTTGGTTGCATTGGGTCTTCTTTGCTGCATGTGGGCTTTCTCTAGTTGCGGTGAGCAGGGGCTACTCTCCGTTGCGGTGCATGGGCTTCTCATTGCGGCAGCTTCTCTTTGTTGTGGAGCACGGGCTGAAGCTGTGCGGGCTTCAGTAGTTGCAGCACGCAGGCTTCAGTAGCTGTGGCACTCAGGTCCAGTAGTTGTGGCTCACGGGCTTAGTTTCTCTGCGGCATGTGGGATCTTCCTGGACTAGGGATCGAATCCGTGTCCCCTGCATTGGCAGGCAGATTCTTAACCACTGCGCCAGCAGGGAAGTCCCTGGACTTTATTCTTGATAATGGATAGAAGTCTATTGGAATACACCAAAAGAGATATATCAAATTTATGCAAATGTCTGCCTCAGATCTGCCCAGTGATTCAAAAGGACAGAAGGATATCAAATTCAATCTCTATACTCTTATATTTCAAGGTACTGCAGCAAAAATGTCGCTTGAAATAATATCTCTACCTAGTATTTGTTAGACATTGCATTTTAGAAAAAAGAATAGAAAATAGAGGAATTCATCTTAGTTTTGTACCAAATCTAACCAGTCTATGCCACTTGACCAGATCCTATGAACTGAGATCTTGAAATCAGATGACAGAAATCATCCATGAGGAGATTAATTACGACCTCATCCTATGTCCAGATTAGCTGTAATGACAACAGTTTGATATAATTTCTCCTCACAATGAATCGCTTGAATATTTGAAACCATTCTATGTACATTTTCTTCTTTAACAACTCCATGCAGGAATCACAATGCATAAATATATCCTCTATGATGAGCAGGCACTCTAAATTGAGGACAAGCCACAGGTGACATTATTTTCCCTCATGTTATTCCGTCTGCATTGCTTCAATCACAGGAGAAACTCAAGGCGTTTTTGGAATGTATTTTATTGGGTGTCTATCTTCCACTCTTTTTCTTTTCTCCTCCTGAGTTCCTTAGGTCTATAAATCCAGCCTTTTGAAAAATCTTCCCTCTTCTTTGAACATTTATACCAGCTGGAGAATCATCATTAACAGATTTCTGAACTGAAGCTGTTTATTGATGCTTCCAAAGTCTGTAACCTTATGCATCCAATAAGAAACTACATGTACTTAGCCGGTGGTCCTCCCCAAAACATTGGCGTCCTTCAGCGTTTGAGTTTCCCAGGTCTTAAATAACTTGCAGTACATCAGTGACTGCATAAACATTCTTTACTTGTCACCTCCTTTATTATAGCAATTAGATATACTTATAATCTTTCTTTAATGTTTAATTTCCCTTGTTGTTCCTCTAAACCTTTGAAGCAGACAGAGCAGTTAAAGATATATTTTTAACTTAATTCTCAATTTATCCTTATTCTACCTCTGTTACCTTTTGATGGATCAGAGTACCTTCCTCTCTCCTTGCTTCCAGGTTAGTACATTCATTTTCCTACCAAAGCAGAGCAAATATTGCTTTGTGAAATTGGGACATGGGGGTCCCAGTTTCACAGGTGTTAACTCTTACCCTCACAGGCAAGAGTTAACCATGATGCTATATATTACTTGGTCCCCATAAAATACCTCTAACAGGAGGTCAGTGCTGACACATCGGGTCTCTGGGTATCCATGCCATCTCAGAACCCTCTGTTCATTAGTTCTCAAAATATCGGATTATTCTTCTTTCCTCATTGTACAGTAAACTGAGTGAATGGCCACAGGTTCTTTTGGATAACGACGGGAGGAATCAGTATGGTATAAACTTGCTATACAGTTGCAAAGTACTTCCTCTTAAGAATTTTGCAACCTCTCCAGTCAATAGATTCCAGAACTGAAAGTTGGTTATGGGTTGAAAACTGAGCCAGTGTCATGAATTTTTACTGAGGTAACCAATCTTAGCTGCCTGCTCCTGCACCATGACTGACGGTTCCAAGGGACATGATATTTTATTAACTGTTCATAAAATTCCTTGCTAGTGAAGCCCTGTTGTCTGCCCCTCCAAACTTGCTATTCATTATAGCAATTGCAGCCTTCTGGCTTGGCATTTAGGTGCTGTCACCTGGCCTCTATTAGTTTGGGGCCCCGTGGATATTGACAGACTGAGCACTGCAATCACTACCCTGATGTCGTGTCTAACCTGACTTCCCAGTGAAGCTGGTCCTTTTCACCAACACATTCTTGACAGCCTTGGTGAATGGTGTGTCCTTTTTACTTTCCAATGGAACACAATACCCTGGCAATTTTCTTGACCTCAGAGAAGATTTTGATTTCAGCATGCCCACCTCCCTCAGCCTTTCTCTTTCTACCTCTACTTACAGAGTAACGATCGTTTCTACTCCGCTCAGCATTAGTCATCAATTTCTCCACATCTCTCAGAGCCACCCTGACAGAGAGTTTGATCCATTTCCTAGGATCTTTGCCAGGTTGTTAAATCCCAAATCCCTAGAAAGTACTCTCAAGTCAATGAATTTTTACTTACCTGTTTTTTTATATGCTCACCTTCTTGATCTAGCATCCTCAATATCCAATACCTCAGATAGTCCCATTGTTGACTATGTCTTGGATGAGTATTTAATACATACTGATTCTGTGCCTCTAATTTTTGATGTTCTCTTTTCTGCTCAACTATGTTCATCTTTCCACTATAAGGACATACTTGTAATCTAAAAACAAGCAAGCAAACAAACAAACAAAACAACCCTTTGACTCTCAAACTTATTCTTTATTTGCTATTAATGGCTTTAAGTTACTCATTATCCCTCTGGAGAGTGTCAACAATATCCAGCCACTTATGCTGTCTTTCACACTTTTCAGGTGCCTGAATCGTTGCATCTGCAAGGGCATTTCCCACATCTGTAACAATTTTCCAGGGCACCTACAGTGAATTCTTTAGCAATTGGATTGCCACTCCCCTCTATCTGTGCTATACATACTACTCTGGATATCATGTTTTCCCACCAGGTGATGAGTAAGTGGTCCCAGAATGCAAATTACTACTGGTGCCATATATTTTAGTTTGAGTCCTCCAAGAAGCAGACACCAATATGGAATTAGACATACAAGAGATTTATTGGGTGAGAGAGAATGGGAAAAAGCTGGAGAAGGTCAGGAAAGCTATCAGACCATAATGCAGGTCTGACTCCTGTGGAGGAGAGAGGGAAGTAAGAAAGATTAGATAGAAAAAAAATTCTTAGACAGGGGTACAGTTCTAAGAAAGTTAATGGCAAGGACAATGTTGAGTCTTTAAGCCAAAGTCACCAGTTAGCAATATAACATATCTCTCAAGAACAGGCCAGCTTCAGTGACCCTGACACTCTCAGTCCTTGCTGAGAGGACACTACTGGAAGTATGAGCTCACTGAGAGTGCAGTGATGGATTTCAAAGCACAGCAGCTGGGACCAATGGTCCATTAGATTCCCTGAGGTCAGAGATCTGATAGGCATATCCTCATGACAATGATTCCCACCAGCTTCAAGGGAATGCCACTTCTGCCATCACACGTGGTCCTCAGTTTAGAAGGGCTTGTGCTTAGTTTAAAACTCTGATGTTGACATCTTAATTTATTAATGATTTTTAAATAAAGAGCCCCACCTTTTCATTTTACTCTGGGCCCCGAAAATCATATAGTTAATCCTGTCTGTGACTATAGCTGTAATTCACATTTTAAGAAAATTTGCCAATTTCTACCTTTTACAGTAGGGTATTTCCACACAAGAATTAACTTCCAATTATCAATCCAAAACATCTCAAACCCGTACTTGATCTATTATGATTTTGCAATTGCTCTGTTTTTGTCTCTTATATCCTCCAACTCTGTAAGCTCCCTTGGTTTGACTCCACATAGATGTAATTTCTGTTTTCGCACCTACAAATATTACCTAAATTCCGTCAAAGCTTAATGATTCTCTGCTGAACTTTACCTTTACTCAAACACATTTCTGTAAAAATCAAGAATAAAGATGGGGGGGAAACACACTAGCTTTAAGAACTAAAAATAAAACAGTGAAACGCAAGATGAAAAGACTTTAGAACTAGAACTTGAAATAGGAAACCATTAATTAGGCTTTTGAAAGGGAATCTTAAACATTAAACATAAAAGGAAAACTTACATCGTAATAAAGTCATCTTAGGAATGGTCTAAAGAGGAACAGTGTGAAATAAAAAACTTGGAGAAAAACTACTCATTGTTCTGAAAAAAGCCTTTTTGTTTGAAGATCAAGGAAGGTTGGAACTATATACAAAGGAAAGAACCAGAAAAAACTGTTAACTTTTAAACCATGATCTAGGTGATTATGCATTATTTTTTTTTGTTATTCATATTTTGGAGACTGAGTCACAAAGATGTATCAAAGTAGGAAATAAGTCATCTCAACAGTCAAACTGGAATAAACTCACCAGGTAATCTAAGGTGATGACAAAGTTTGGAAAGCTATGGCTTAAAATAGTATCTAGAATATATTAGCATCTATCATATAATAAGCACTCAATAAATGTTAGTCAGTAACAGTAGTCCTTTCACTGTCACTAGCAGGTGAGTGAAATTCCGCTCAACCTTTTTTTTTTTTTTAAGAAAAAAGGGCATTTATTTTCTCTGTAATTGGGGAATCCCAGGATATAGTTGCTTCGTGCCCTGCCTCTTATATACATTAGAGCTCAATCTGATAATTTTTCGTCTTTCAAACAGGCTCCTTCCACATCTACTGAAGTCTGTTATAGTCATATACTAGGCAAAAAAGAAATTAAGTGGATTTGATTCAGTGAACCACCATCATGAGTATTGTTGAAGAGCGTTTACAGAAAGAGCTGCTTTTTCTAAAATAATCTACTAAAGTAGAATAGGTTCAGAATCTCTTTAAACAAAAAATTTATCAATTTTCATAAATGGATAACATTGGGAAAAATGGAAGATAGTGTGCTGTGAGCTAGAAACAACAAATACCTATTATCACACTGATGTACTCCCTGGAGTTAAATACGAGGAATTAAAGCAGAAATTACATTTTACAAATGTGTAGAGCCTAATTTTCTTTTATGATGGTCTGAATATTTTTTTTGAGATATAGAATATGTGTGGGTTTGGGTTTTAGTTTTTGTCTTGGGTGTGTGGTTGGGGGAACTGGAGCATCTAAGAAAAAAAGGACAGAGTATCAAAGCTTGAAGGAGAAGCAGGAATGAACATAAAGGAGAAAAATTCAGAGGATAGAGTTTTTAAGGCTTAAGGTAAATTCCGTTTGCATTATGGAACCTAAAAGTCAACAGTGGTATGCATATTCTGTTTGAATGTAAATATTTTGTTTTTTATTTCTGCTAAGGTAACAGAAAAAAAACCCGAACATATAAAAATACATCAAGTATTACTGGCTTGTAAAACTGTTGTTAAATAAGTTACCTTTCCAAAATCCTCTACAGTGCCATTGTACTCTCTATGCTTGCAAAGTGTTCTTTACCGTCCATTACTGGGTTCAAAATGTTCCTTTGTCTTAGCACGATATTTTAAAATTAATGTGTGATAATTTATTTAAAACAGTTTTGGTTTTTGCATAGTAATAAAGAGTGTTCTTTTTCATAGCTCTGTAATCATTGTGATAATATAAAAAGATTTAAATCTCACTTTTATTCATAAAGTGCTATAATGGAATTCTCAGACTTCAAATCCATTCATAGCTGCACTTTTTCCTTGGATCTGAAAATTCACTGAGTACTATCATTGTGTCTTTTCACTACTAATTGAATTTGATTAGTCATTAAAACTCTCTGAATAAAGGTGAAAAAGACACTCATAAGAACTGAGTCAACATGAGGAAAGTATTATGTCATGATAATAATACCATATATTTGTATAGGGCTTCATATTTTATGAGGTGCTTTTATTTGATCTCTACAATAACCGAATAAGTAAGGGTATTTTTGATTGCACATGACAGACATATTAACCTATACTAGCCTAAGTATTTAGATGAATTTATTATAAGGGTCCTCAGCTGACATTTGGAACTTAGTGGACTGCTGGGAGATGGAGATATTGAATAATATCCTCTGAACTAAGAAGGAAATTTGAGACCAAAAACAAAGCCAGCAACTCCATAAAGTGCAACTATGAAGTTTATTGTGGGTAACTTACATACAGGCAGGCTCAGACAGACAGTGATCCAGAGGCATTTGCAGCTGCTTGTGACACCACAAGGGGTACAGGGGAATTTAAAGGGGCCAAAGCTAAAAATAGGGTCTGACCACTAGGGAGAAGCATGTCTGCACCAATGGGAGCCAGGGGTTTTTCCGCTCCCCCAGCGATCTCATGACCATTAACCATCTGCGTCAGCAAAAGGCACTCTTCCAGTTTTTACATCAGATGAAGGCAAGGGTGAAAGTTGATGGGACCTTATCTAGCTTGGATACATTCCTTGTGAGTAGGCTAAAGCTCAGTCATGCAGAAAGGGGAAAGGGTAGGGCTACAGGCTTAAGACGGAGCTGACAAAATGGCTTCAGTGTGGTTCAACCACACGCTGGACAAAAGTGTGGTTGTGGAACAAATACAGACAACAGTTTAAAAGCATGAGCTTGTTCTCTCATTCCTGCTTCTTCTTATGTGTGTACTCTTGTTGGAAAGGGGGAGGAGGTCCATGAGAGGACATGACTACAGATCGACCTGGAATCTGTACACTGGCAATCAGAGGCTCTTTATCCCCTCCCCATCCTTGGAATCTATGTTCAGTGCACAGTTCCCATAGTTGGAGCCGTTTCAAGGAAGCAACCTTGAGAGAGTAATGTGTTCTTAAGACCATCTGGACTGTATACATGGCTGAACCCAGTTAAGGCTTCTACATAAGCTTTTAGGATTCTGATGGGTGGGTGTGGAGAGCTACTCGTCTTTCAGTGGCCCAAGGCAAGCCTTGTAGTAAGTTCCCTTGCTCCTTAAACCTGCCACCTACCAATGTGGAGTGGTCTGCCTCTTTCCTAGGTCTCTCCTTACCCTCCAAGTACACGGGCCAGTTTGTGAACTAACAACTCTCTTTCACCCTCTATCCTCTTCCATTTCTAATTCTTCGTTCTAATTTTACCCATTTCTCATGTCTGAATGGTAGGAAATGCTTCCACTGATAGGTTTAAGCTTTGCTACATAGATACAGAAAATGAAAGAAAGACAGACTTCTCTTGCTCAATTCCCTTCCCAGAATGTTTGGTGAAGCACCTTCAAACATCATGGAGATGAGTGGGAAATAGTGGCAGGTCCAAAAAGGAGAATACATTTCCCAGAGAAAAAAGGGACAAAATGATGTTTATTCTCTACAAATATCACGATACATATGATTATGATTGTTCCATATTTACAAATGAGGAACAAATGAGTAGGGCTCAAATAATTTAATTTACGATTTCTTTTCAACATACTGTATACATTTTTATCAAAAGTACTTGTATAAGATTTTGTACTGAAATTCCTTAGAAATTTTACATATAATAAAGGGAGAATGTGATTAGGTGATGGCAAAGTAGACATAGGTAATTCTATTTACAACTATTTTAAAACTTATCTGGCCATATTCAGTCTTTAATTTAGGGTTATTGATAGATGTATAGATAAATGAATATCTCTATATATGCATATACATTACATTAAACATACACATACATATATACATTAAATATGATGAGCATATATACATACATATTATACATTAAAATTTAATGCTTCTGTAGTTGCATTTATCAGTCACTTACTTAATTGTTACTGGGTTCTGAATCCTAGTTAAAAAACTTTCTTCGTTTCCAGTATATAAATGAACTCACTCATCTCTCCTTCTAAATCTTGCTTATTTTGATACTATGTTTCTTTTTTACTTTTGGACCTCCAACCACTTAGAGTTTTTATGATATGTTTTATGAAGTACATTTCCAAATTTTATTTTTTCTAGTAAAAAAAATATTTTTCTATTTTTTAATATTTTTCTATTTGAGACTAGTACCTATTGTCTCAAAATTCTTTATTAAAAAAATGTTGTTTTCCCCACTAATTTGAAATAGCACTTTTATCATATACTAACTGTTTAATCTACTTCTGGATCTGTGCTGTTGTGTTTTTTCTGGCAATCTTTCTTGTGTCAATATCGTACAGCTTTATTTATAAAATATTTATACTATATTTCTATTTTTTGTTTGAGCTAGTCCCATTCTGCCTCAGCCACATCACTGACCTTCTTTTTGGATTTGCCTGGTTGCTTTGACTTTGTATATTTTTCTGTAAAAAAATTAAAATCAATTTTTCTAGTTTCAGACACAAAATCCTCAGCATTTTATTAGTATTTCATCAAATATATAACTGTACTTGACAAGAATTTTTCTTTTTAATGAGTCTTCCTATAAGAGAAAATTGTATGTCATTAGGTTTAGCACACTTTCATCATTTCTAAGGCATTTTTTTCTTGTTTGTTACTACTTATGATGAGATTTCTCTTTAATTTTTATCTTCCAACCAGATGATATTTGCAGTAAAAATTATATTATTTTATTATACTCTTTGCCTGTGTTTACTGTTTGTAATTTTGAACCAATAGTCATATGTAAGTTTGGTCTTCAGTTTTTATTTTTCTGAACTTTCTTTCTCCAGTTTGGTTCTCATTTGGTGCTTGATCATTCAAACATGCTGGCTTGAGCAGATCTAGAATCCTAGACCCTGACATTACAATTACACACTGAAGCTGCCTGCAGTAGACATATTTTTGGGACCAAAAGAAGGAACTTTCTCTTCCAACCACCTTCTGAACTCTAGTCTAAGTCTAGTAAAAAGCAAAGTAGCAAAGGGTCCTTGGATATACAGTTTTCAGATTACAATCACAGTTTTGTAGAACAGAATATATAAAAGTGTGGTGTGGGACTCAGTGGTGATATGCAAGTAACCAAAGCCCTCCCCTTCTTTTCTGGATTAGGTTAATCAACAGTTTGTTTCTATTGTTGATTTTTTTTTACAACCAAATAGTATATATTTAGTTATTGTTTCTAATTTATCTCTGCTTTTTAACTCATTGTTTACTGCTTTCTTATTCTTGAATTATTTTCTTCTACTATTTTTTCTTATTGACTTATTGTCACTTTTCTAACTTTGTTATTGGACATTTTATTCCTTTACTATTTTTACTAATGTAGGTATTAGAATACTATGAATTTTCCTACTAAAACTGCCTCAGCTATATCAAATATTTAGATATGTTTTTTTATTTCAATTATATTCTGGAAAATATTCAAAATTATTTTTTTTTACACAAGGGCTGTTTCTTTTAAAAGGAAAAAATCATGATTTCAACATCAAGATAAAGTATTTTAAGTTTGTGTTAATTTCTAGTTTTATTTTATTCTGATAAAAGGACATTATATAAATTTTAAAAAACATATCAGGATTATTTTGAGACTTTTTATAGGGTCCTTTTCTTTGTATATAGCTGAAACAAAATTATAATCTTTAAGATTACAGGCTTTGGTATATATAAATATATATATATATATATTTTACCTTTTCATCTTATATTGTTTAGTACTGCTATATCCATACCAAATTTTTATACACTTGATATGTCTTGGACTGCAGAGGAATATTACCTCCTATTATTATCTGTGCCATTCTATATTTCATATCCCATAGTTTCTGCTTCAAAAAGATTCCTATTGAGCTTTTTTTTTTGTTTTGTTTGTGCATAGCTGTTGATAGGTATTATAATTCTGTTGTGCATTGAGGCCTATAGACTTTCTTTCTTTTCTTTCTCATTTAGAATTTTGGCTAGATTTTTACTTTTGCAAGCTATTGAGATTATAACTATTACTTCTCCCCCCGTTTTTTTGTTTGTTTGACTTTGTATGGTATTCTTTTATTCATCCTGTTATTTTTAAACTTCTGATCATGTTTGTGCCTTATATCTAAAATATAATTGAATTTTACTTTGTTAGCCAATCTAATGGATGAATGATGCTCATAAGGGCCTTCCTCCTTTGTACTATATTGATTGGTTCTCCATTATAAGTAATATTAAAATTATCTTGTAATATCTTTGTAACCCTCTGCCCTAATCTCCTCGAGCATCCATTTTACTCAATAGAAGTATCTTTCTAAGCATCTATTTATGAATTGTTGCGTATGTCTACACTTGCTCAAAATTTTACAACTTTACATGATGTTATTTGAAACTCAACTGTCCTTATGAGGCAATTGAGAAACTTATATTATTCTTCCTTTACCTGTGCCTTCTCTTTTAACATTTTATTAATTTCACTTATTATCAGTATCATCCACAGTAAGCACAGCAATACTCAACCATTAAGTTCTCTCTTGTCTTAATTTTAGATCTACAGTTAAACATATATAATGCTCAGTCCCTTTCCTGAGGTTTCCACAGTCATTTCTTTAGTAGATGAAGTTAAATCTAGTTTCCTGGAAAGGGTGTGATCTTGTTAGTGTGATATTTTCCGAATTCTTGCATTTCTAAAAATTTTCTATAGCTTTGATAATTAAAGTACAGGTGAGCTGCATATAAATTCTTGCCTCATACTTTCTTTCCTTGAGTATCGCATAGATGTCGCTCTATTGTTTTTCACTTTGAATGCTGCTAATGACATGTTTAATGCGTATTGGAATTTCTTTCCATTGAGTGACCCAATTTTCTTGCCTAGGAAGAAAGGACTTTCATAAATTAAGTAAATTAAATCATTTAAAGTAAAATTATATATACTATATAAATACATACATATGTATGTATTTTACTTTAAAGCAATTACTTTATTTCCTCTAATTTATTTATGTATATTTAAGCAGGAATATGTTCAAAGACCCCACCAGTTCAAATGTATAATATAAAGCAAGCTACTCTTTCATATTAGCCTTTTAGTCCCACTCTCTAGGTGTAATTACTCTTTACTCTCCCTCTTTATCATTCCAGGAAAAAATGTGGATACACACAAACACATTACACATTTCCCCCCATCCAAAAGTAACATTCCCATGAAACCTTTCCTAAACTGAAATGGTGTAAAGCAAAGAAGCAATTACTTTATGACACACCTTGCTAATGGATGCACAAAGTAAATTGAGATAAAGTGCAGATGCTCACAGACACAGTTCAAGTCTATGGAGGTTTGATGCTAAGACACTGAGTATAGATCCCAGGGAAGGAACTTGTTGGTGCCGCTCTCACTGTTCAGGGTGCGTGTTGCCTCTATTATGACTTGCTGCAAAACCAACACTGAACATTATTTTCAATTTTCAGCTTTTTTTTGTAAAAGTGAAAATCATCTTTGAATTTTTTTCTGTTAGTGAAAACAGGTATTAATATGCATCTTTTGTAAAAGTGACATGGCGTAAAGCGATCTTTTGAAAAGTGGGGGATACCTGTATTTTTCTTTCGTATTATTAGCAATTGGCTATTAACTTTGTGTTCGTCGTTTCCAGATGACACTTCAACCTCTAAGCTTCACATTCAAGATCCACACAGTTGGAGAGAGAAAGAGACAGGAGTAATTAATTTATGACTCAGTGCCCACAAGTGTGACATATGGCATCTCTGATATACAATGTAGGCTGAAAAATCATGTTTTTAACTTCTAAAGGGTCAATAATTTAATAAAACCAATCTTTATGGGATTAAAAATGACAAACAAGTGAAAAAAAAGCCTTGGTTTGTGTAACAAAGCATGATGCACCACTTTTTTTGAAACCTAATTGGGTAATAAACACACCCAAACATATCCCTCTCTCCCTTCCCTCTCTCTCTTGCTCTTTTTTCCCCTCCACACAAACCAAAATGCAAATATAGTAACTCATGTAAGTTACTGGACTTTCACTTCTTTGTTCAATACTCTTTTACTTACCTTGTCTTTAGAATATGGCTTCACATCTAATGGAACAAGTTTCCTTTCTGCTCCTCTATATTTAACTCTTCTAGTGTCCTAGTGTCAATATGCCCTTCCTGAAGATAAACTTCCTCTGCCAAAAAATAAGGTCTTTCCTGATATAAGGCAGTGTTTTGGTCAACTATTTAAATGGAATCCAAAACATGAATATTTTTCTTCTTTAAAATGAGTGTTTTACAAAGCTAAAAGCAACCTCTCAAAATGTATTGGAAGAAATTATCAAAAGTAATCAAACTCCAGGACACATCTAGATTCAGCTGTATTTGCTGAATCAATAATGTCTGGCATCCTAAAATGATCAGAGTGGAAATTGTGTGGTGTATTAATCAAATACCAGAGGCTCAAGTAAACAATAAAAAATCACAGTGACAGAAAGGAAAATACTGATCTTTTGCTTTAGTTAGATGAAAATAATAAAAGAGACAAATTGACTTAAGTGCAAATGTAAACCAAGGCACAGTAAGAAAGCATAAAGGAAATTATGACATGAATGGACTCTAATGCACAACTAGGCACAGAGTAAGACATCATAAATATTCCAGGAGTAGCAAGAATAGCAGCTCTATTGCTGTTGCTACTTTTTACTCTCCCTCTTTATCATTCCGGGAAAAAATGTGGATACACGCAAACACATTACACATTTCCCCCCATCCAAAAGTAACATTCCTATGAAACCTTTCCTAAACTGAAATGGTGTAAAGCAAAGAAGCAATTACCTTATGACACACCTTGCTAATGGATGCACAAAATAAATTGAGATAAAGCACATAGTTAGCAAAAACTAGGCTATGCTGTAGTAAAAAAATGAGGAAAATGTACCTGTGCTTTATAAACAAGTGAGAATGCCTCGTCTCCATGACATGAGGCTCTGATTTCAGTTATCCTCTACCCAGCCCAGCCTGTAGACTGAAAGAGCCTCCACCATCTGGAATCTCACTGGTTAAGGCAACTGCAGGAAGAGCCCCCAAAGGGTCAGGCGCTTAAATACCTCCAGTGTCACTCTCTCTCATATCTCTTTGGTCAGAGTAAGTCATATGGCTACTGCTAACTTCAATGGATCTTGAGGAGTGATCATTTTTATGTCAAGAATTTAAGGAAACTATTAATAGTGTCTACCACAGCAACCATGGTAGATGATGTTCTGTAACCATTTATTATGGATTGAATTGTATACCCCCCAGAATTAATATTTTGAAGCTCTAGGTGCTGAGAGGCTGGAGCTCGTATATTGAATTTAGAATAAGCAGAATATGAGCTGCTGAATTCAGAGGCACAAACTACCCACACAGGGGCAGCAGCTAACGTCTTTAGCATCAAAACTCCCACTTTGGGGAAGTGAAACCAAAAGGAAGTAGAGTCAGGTTTATTACTTACAAATTCAGAAGCAAGGAGGGCACAGTGAGCTGGGAGAAAGGCCGTCCTAACTTTCAGTACCTCAGGACGCGACTCTATTTGGATTTAAGCTTTTTAAGAGTTAATTGTTAGAATGAGACCATTAAGGTGGGAGCTAATCCCATCTGACTCCTGTCCTTATCAGGAGAAGAGATTAGGACACAGGGAGACATCAGGGGCACATATACACAAAGGACTACCATTTGTAAAAGCAGCAAGCAAAGGACAGAGGTCTCAGAAGCATCCAATCTTCCTGGCACCCTGATCTGGGACTTCTAGCCTCCAGAACCTTGGAAAAAATAAATTTCTTTTGTTTAACCTTCTCGTTCAGTCCATGGTATTTTATTACAGCAGCCTTAGCAATCTAAAATACCACATGTGCTGAAAGCATCGGTCATTTGGTAGATATAAGATACATCTGAGAACCTTCTTATGAGATTCAAGGAGATTTGAGAAGAAGAAAGAACTTTATAAGGATCTGCTTTTAAAATGATTTAAATATTTTCTCCATTTCTCCAGCAGTAAACTGTATTTTTGTGAACATGGCATGGTCATTCCTACCTTGGGGTTTATGTGCTCTATTTCTTCTGTTATATTAGTTTTCTATTCCTGCTATGACAAATTAGCACATTATTAGTGACTTGAAGCAAAACAAATGTATTTATTAATTTAAAATTCTGGAGATCAGAAGTCCAAATTGGGTCTTACTGGGCTAAAATTAAGATTTTGAAAGGGCTGTCTTCCTTCTGGAGGTTCTAGTGGAGAATTTATTTCCTTTCCTGTTCCAGCTTCTCAAAGCCCCCCTGAATTCCTTGGGGTGTGAATCCTTCATTCATCTTCAAAGTGAGTAGGGTAGCAGCTTCCAAAACCTCTCAGATTCTGAATTCTGGTTCCATTAGTACATCTCCTTCTCTGACTCTGACTTTTCTGTGTCTCTCTCTTATTTACAAGCATACTTGTAATTATGTTAGGCTCACTTATATAGTCCAGTATAATCTCCTTATCTCAAGATCCTTAACTTAATCACATCTACAAATATTGCCATGTAACATAATATATATTCAGAGGCTCCAGGGATTAAGTTGTGGGCCTCTTTGGGGAGCCATTATTCTGCGTACCACATCTGCTTAGAATATCCTGTCACCCTTTACACCTTCTTCTATCTTAGATTGCATATTAATCATTTTTCAATCAGAAAACCATCCCTTGCTTCAGTGGACAATTCAGGTCTGTGTTTGTAGATGCTTATGACACTACTTACTTCCCTATTATACCACTTAACAAAATCACTAAAAACAAATAATTGTATGTTCATTTTTTATTCCTGCTTTACTCATTAGAGCATAGGACCTATGAGGGCGGGAACAATTTCTGTTTTGTTTACTACAGCGTCCTCTATACCTTGCACAGTATGATAAAGGTTGTAGATAATTAGTATAAAAATATCAAATGGAGGGGGGGGACTAAAAAAATATATATATCAAATGGATGAAATAGTGAAACTCTAATGAATTGATACATTAATTAGAACTAAATTATTTTACCATTTTCAAAAATATGTGTTTGTAAATGATCAGTATTATTTCAGAAATAAGAAACTATTTGGAGTCACAAAAACCTATGCCCAAGACCCACTTAGGTAGGTTAGTTATTGGCTATACAATCTTGTACAAGTTATGTAATATTACATGTAAAAAAGGAATAGTAATATATTCTAAGATTGTTTTGATAATTGAATGTATGAAGCAGCTACTAGAGCTCCTGGTACACTTTGAGTGTTTAATACATAATAATTTAAACATCCTTTTACTCTGGAATAAACTGGTTTAGAATAACTATCATGTATTTTGGGCCTTCTTCAATATTTTTATTGTTGAATTTTTAAAGCCTTTAAATCTTCAAAGTAGTAATCATATATTATGTATTTCTGTGTAGATTTAGTCAGAGAACAAGAGCTTCCTAGAGTAAATCTCAGGACTTTCTAGGACTAGACCAGTTGTAAAAAATCACTCCTAAACAGGAGAAGTTCACATATATTTTTATTAGGAAAAGAACCAAGCAATAAACTCCAAAGATCTCATATAAATATGCTTAGATTTCTAAAATATTATATTAATCATATTTTATGACTCTATGGACATTTACAAAATATTTCAGCTAAGAGTTGGCTCAATTATTATTTAATTGTATGTGTTCTGTCCATGGACATGGGCAGTAGGCAGATAGAAAACGTGCCTAATTAAACTACAAATCAAAGATATGTAAAACTTGATAGCTGCTCAATAGATGCTTTAAATTAAATACATAACTGAATATATTATAATATCACAATTACTTTTATATCTGTTAAGTGTGAGGAGCATGATTTTACATCTCTCAGAAATGGGAGGAAGAAGCCCACTCTCACCCAATACTTATTATTGTGGATAATTTTGAGGCGAACAGAAAATGGTTCCCTTTGCTGTGATCTTAAATAAACTAATAAAAGTTACGTAAAATTACACACACACACACACACACACACACAAATCTCATTTTTAAGATGCTGAAACTGCAGTGACTTTGCAAGACACACGCACGATTACAGTGAAGCTCCTGATATATACATAACTTTAATGTTTCTAAAAAAATAACTTTGTGGCCTTTTCCTACAAAAAATATGAATTTTCCTTCTACATAAAGTTGGGACATCATTTCTTCTATTTGAATCAATTACCAATCGCAGAGCCAGTCTACTTATTGATGATAGAATGTCAGAGGTGCAATATCATGTCTATCAACCGTAAACTTTACAAAATATACTACTAAATGTGTTCTTTTGATAACTATGTTTGCATCATTTGATTAAAAAGTAGAGCACATATTCATCTGATGTAATGCGTGCTGGGAAAGAAAATTTTGAATGTAGCAAATATAGTAAAAATTAAAACAAGAAAGAAATCAAAAGATTTAGATCCTCAGATAATTAACCTCAGGGTCTTCTTCCCACTTTTAGAAAATCAAATAAATCTGTTTATGCTATATTATAATTTGAATATACATCACAATTAAAATAAAATATAATTTTAGTAACAACCTATGTGTTTTAATACCTTTTGTATCATCTTTGTTTTCCCAAACAATAAGGATGGTAAATTAAACACACTTTGCAGATAAAATAAAGAAATCAAGTTATTTTCAACTATTTTTGAGATTTAAACTTTTTTCTTATTAAATAATAATGAAAGGAAACTAACTCCCTCTCCTCTCCTATATAGACACATAGCTCCTCCTAGAGCTATATTTTATATTTCAAATTTTAGCTGGTATTTTATTCTCATACTCTTTCAATAAGTGGTCTTGTTAAAATGATGTTGAAATAATAGTTTCTTGTGGTTGATAGTTTGGGATATTGCTGATGAGGAATTCATTTTTACTCATTTATTTTGCAATTTTAGATAAATGTTATACATATGGAATATGCATTCTCAATGTAAACACATAAATTTAGGATTAATAGTTAATACAGCTTGAAGCAAAATTATTATCAAAATACTTTATAAATGCTGAAGCTGAGCATTTTAATACACATCTAAAATAAGTTAAACATTATCCCAAGACTTCACTCTCAAAGTTTTTAAAAAAAAGACAGATAACATAAATTATAAATCAGTGTTGCACAAAGCATGGTATTATAATGTCATGGTTCTAAAAACAATAAAGCTTTAAATTTCCCCACAGGCTATTCCTTTCTGTTTGGGTATGTTGTTCAAGTTATGCATTGTCTAAAGGGATATATTCGCTATAAACAATGCTTTCAAAACAAATTGATATTCTGTACCACAAGTTAGGATTTGATTACTGAAAATGTGTATATAATGCAAAGCTAATTATAAAAACCCAATATTGAAATGTACTTTTTTTCAGGGATTTAAATGGTTTCCACCAAGGGAGAGGACTTCTCAATATGCACGGAACAAGAATGATGTTTCTTCCAGTAAACAACAAAATAACTTAAGCTAAATAGCCCTTCCCAATCCTTTTATTTCTGACTATTCTATGTGGCTTTGGAGAAATTCAGAATAGTATTTAGGATCATATTTTACATAATGCTTATCTCTAAATGAAAATGTGCATTGCTTTTCTTTAAAAAAATGTTTTATGTTTAGAGATGCTGTATTTCTAATTAGTGATTCTATAATTAGCAATCTAATTCTGACTACTCCTGAGCAATATTAAAATGAAAATTTAATTTGCCTTTTCTTTTCCAAGGGAATTTCCCAGCCATGCTAAATGACAGCCAGGGAGCCACAGATTGGATTGAAACAAATGTCACAACATATTTTTGTGACAGCCAGAATGCTTTAAGATTTTATAAAGAAATCACTGTACTTTCTCTCATTCTTTAAGATGTTTACTTTAGTATCCTGTACATACACTTCTTTCCTATTACTCTTTTTTACTAATGAATTCATGGTTTTTCTTTTAAGGACAATTTTTATATCTTTATGACAAGAATTTATAAGCTAATATAAATATTTATCCACATCTCTGAGATGCTGAAGTCCATTTTAAAATCTTCTTTAGCTACTCTGTGTTGCTGTGAATGCAGAATAATGTAAAGAATAAAACTATGTCTTATGAATGCTACAGTATAGTGCACATTTCATAATCATTCTGTGTATTGAAAAGATTTGTATACCATGGTGAGGACATATATTTTGATACAAAATGAGATTGCAAACTTTTGAAAGTTTTAAAACATATAGATCACTTTGACTTCCATGTAGAATGGGTTGTTAGGAGGCAACAATAGAGGTAGAGGCATCACTTAGTAGTTTATTAAAATGGACCAGGAAACAAACGTCAGTGGCTCGGATTAGGATACAGGAGTAGAAGTAATGACAGTTGTTGCAGCTTACATATATTTAAAAGACATCTTCTTTAGGACTTGTTGATAGATTGCTTAGGTGACGGGATGGATAGGAAAGAAAAATTAGAGTCAACAATGAATTTTTATCCTAAGTAATTGGAGAAATGAAAATTCATTTAACTGAAATAAGGAATTTAGATGGAAAACTGTTGTTTATATTTTCTGGAACATTTTTTTTAATTGCTTTTTTAAAAAAAATCTTTATTGGAGTATAATCTTTCTTTATTATTTATTTATTTATTTAACATCTTTATTGGAGTATAATTGCTTTACAATGGTGTGTTAGTTTCTGCTTTATAACAAAGTGAATCAGCTATACATATACATATATCCCCATATCTCCTCCCTCTTTGGGCACATTTATGGTTGAGTTACCTGTTATACATATCCAAACTGTTACAGTGGGATAATGAGTCTAGGACTCTGGGGAGAAAACAGGGCTGGAGATTAGCATGTAGAAGTCATCAGGAAATGGATTAAATTTAAAGATATGAAACTAAATGAGTTCTCCTAGGGAGTGAATGATAAGATACAAAAGAAAAACAGAGAGTGATCAAAATGCTGGCTTTATTTAATAAAATAACTTTCAATAGCAGACACAGACCTTTTGTATGGCCAGTGTCTTCCTTTCTAGGACACCTCTGGATTTAATTTATCTTTCCCTCAGTAACTGAACCTACCTTGCAAAACTTAATGTATGGCTGAAAGAAATCTGAGAATGCCTCTCTCTGCAGGGAAACAGTAGTAACAAGAGAGGTGGAAAGAAAGGTCATAATGAGGCATCCTCTTCCCAATCTTAAAAAAATTGTTAGAGTATTTCTAACCATGGAGGAGCAAGGGTGGGAAGAGAGGCCATAGGTTTTTTCTAGTGTTTTACTAGCATGAGGAGTGAATGCCTCATGCTATTCCTAACAGCAGTGTTCACTGGTATTAAAATATAATTTCATAAAGGAGATAAGGGAGGAGGAAGAATCTAGGTCAAATTCCTGATTTGTGTTTAGGTTTTTGTACAATTACTATTTCATTGGAACAACCAGAGAACTCAGGAGGAGCGTTTATTTTGGTGTACCAAGCCCCTAAAATTGCTTTTTATAGTCTCTGAGATTAGAACAGCACTTCCCAAACATGTTCACGAAGTGGCATGCTTATAAATAATTAAAATGTGTATACTTATATTAAATAAACACAAAGTTAATCTCAAGCTTAACTGACCAGCTGATGGGTCCATGTTACAGCTTTGCCCATTCCAGTGGATAAGATTAGTAATATATTAGACTTATTTTATTTCCAATTAAGGCTTATTAATATGCTTTAATGTCTGAAAATATTATTTGGGAAATTTTGGTATAAATAACTCTTTCAGACATTACACTGGACAAAATGGCCCCTGCCCTACAAAAAATAGTTCTTTTATATTTTAAATTTATCATATAAAATCAATTACCCATGGCATTTATTCATCTAGAATATTTATTTAATTATTTCCAGTACCCCAAGAGCAGATGTGTTTAACTGTGATCAAAAATTGTACTCATCATTTGACCATTTGAATAACATTCATTATATTACTGACAGAAATCAATACACCTGTTTAATAATGGCCATTAATTCAACGCTGACTGACCTTGAATTTAATGTATTGATACTGTAATTTAAAGCATGTTGCAATATGTCTGCTTAATACTGGACAGACTCCATTAGGTATGTTCATCTGCTAGCAAATTAGGATCTCTTTACTCTTCTCTTGGCTCTTCTCTTGGCTTATTTTGCTAACACTGTGTATCCAGGCAATTATCAAGAGATGTAACTCTGTATGCATGTCTCCTGGCCTCCCCATTGGACTCTGAGTCCCCTGAGAGCAAGTTCTTCAACTCACTGATCTTAATTTCTCCCTTGCCTACTTCTGTGCCCTGAATGCAATTTACATATTAATCATATAGCAGATACGTTTTAAATAAAAATGTTTCATCTTTGTGATCGGTGTGTAAATGAATGTCAGAGTTGGAAAGCAGGCATGATTTGTTATAATAATCACAACATTAAGATATTTGCTCTTAAACTAAAATTGTTAGAATTTTCTGAATTTTCTTCTTATGTGACAAATTTTTTAACTATACTGAAGAAGACTGAGAAATTGCATAGGGAGTTTTCTGCACATATTTTGAATGTTAAACTGTAGCTGAAATTAGTTATAAGCGATATAAAAGAGTGAATCTCTAACTATGCCTGTGCTATTGTAATTTTTATCCTTAAGGATTCTGGCAATATTTGTGGATATATATAAATTAATCCATGCAATATTTTGGGTATATCCCAGTTTAAACAGTTGTCTTTGTCTATCTGATTATCATTGATATAAACATGATTGTGGTCATGGGTATTTTTTTATTTTCAGGAATGTGAAAAAGTGTTAAAGAGGTAATAAATGTCTGCCTATGTCCAAGGGCTTTTGTGTCGCTGGAAGTAAGCAAGATATTTACTATAGAGCACAGTGTTTTCAAAGAGTTTTCTTTCTACTGGTTTGCCCCAACATGCTTCATTCTTCCCTGAAGTTATAAAAGCAATATGATCCTTGAGGTCCTACCATCAGTGATCTGTTCTTTTGCATTTAAAAAATCCACAGAAGCAAAATATCTACATCTTATGGAAAGATCATTAAACTATTTACCACAGAATAGGAACATGGCTCCTTAAGGGGAGATAGCTGCAAATTTTGGAACAGGGTCAGAAGATGTTTCCGGAAAAATTTGATTCTGAGCAGTACAGCTTGGCAAAAGGGTCTTTGGAAGAGGCTAGAGCTGAAGCACAGTGATCAAACATTTTAATGGGAAGAAGAGAAAAGATCCATCTCAGAACTGCCTATTCCAACAGAACAGAAACTATTGCAAGTGAAAGCATATATAAGTTCATACAGTGAAATCTGAATTTTCCTTTAGGCCTACTGGAAGGAAGAAGTGAGGTGAGGATTCTGGCTAAATCTTCAAAATAATTATTTTGATTACATTTGGTTTCTAATTTTTGCTAAGAATATGAAAACATTTGTGGAGACTCTGTGTGCATTATGTCTATTAATTCTCTGATTTTCTTCTGGACAATTGTTAGATATTTTTTTGTTTGTTTATTTGTTGTTGGTATATTTTGGTGCTATACTCAGGTAATGCTGGAACAGTGGACCATTTGTGTGGGCACAATTTGTTTTTGTTTTTTCCATACTGTAAATTCTTCTACCATTACTGATATCATCCTACTTATGTGACATAAATTTATTGGGAATAGTTGCATACAAACAGCTTTTACGAGCAGGTACAAACTGGCTCTATTATACCACTTCTGTTACCTTGACACTTTTTATGTTTTCAGCTTTATCACCTTTTATTATTCTAAATATAAATTACCTTCTATTTAAATAGGCATCCTTCAAAGTTTAAATGAAGCATCAGTCTGATTCGGGTTCCCAACTAAAATCCTTTTGCCTCCATGACTCGGAAACAAAGAGTCAAAAAGCAAAACAGAGCACATCTAATCTAAAGCCCTCATTTCAGAGACTATAGAGAGTAAATGGCCTAGGGTACTATAACATGTAAGGAAAATATACAGAAATAAGGCTTATTAACCATAGCATCCTATATGGGATGTTATTGATCTAACTGTCCAGATTTCAAGCATCTATTTATAACTTTATCCAAATAATGTTTTTAAATTGTGTTTCCTTCATTCAGAAGAAATAAATTATATATGCAAAAAGACAACCTAGAGAATGGGAGAAAATATTTGCAAATAGTGTAACTGACAAGAGGTTAATGTCTAAAATATATAAACAGTTCATACAACTCAATATCAAAAAACCATGGGGCTTCCCTGGTGGTGCAGTGGTTGAGAGTCTGCCTGCCAATGCAGGGGACACGGGTTCGAGCCCTGGTCTGGGAAGATCCCACATGCCACGGAGCAGCTGGGCCCGTGAGCCGCAATTACTGAGCCTGCGCGTCTGGAGCCTGTGCTCCGCAACAAGAGAGGCCGCGATAGTGAGAGGCCCGCGCACCGCGATGAAGAGTGCCCCCGCTTGTCACAACCAGAGAAAGCCCTTGCACAGAAATGAAGACCTAACACAGCCATAAATAAATAAATTAATTAATTAATTAAAAAAAAAAAAAACAAAAACCAAACAACCCAATCAAAAACTGGACAGAAGACCTGAATAGCCATTTTTCAAAAAAAGACATACAGATGGCTAACAGGAACATGAAAATATACTCAATATCGTTAATTATTAGAGGAACGTAAATCAAAATAACAGTGAGATATCACCTCACACTTGTCAGTCAGAATGGCTATCATCAAAAAGTCTACAAACAACAAATGTTGGCAAGGCTGTGGAGAAAAGGGAGCCATTGTACACTGTTGATGGGAATGTAAATTGGTGCAGCCACTGTGGGATACAGTATAGAGGTTCGTCAAAAACTAAAAATAGAACTACCGTATGATCCATCAGTTCCATTTCTAGGTATCTACCTGGAAAAAATGAAAACACTAATTCAAAAAAATACATGCACCCCAATGTTCATAGCAGTATTATTTACAATAGGCAAGATGTGAAAGCAACCCAAATGTCCATCAATAGACAAATGGATAAAGAAAATGTGGTGTGTATATACATATATATATATAATTAAATATTACTTAGCCATAAAAAAGAATAAAATTCTGCCATTTGCAGTGATGTTAACAGACCTAGAGAATATTATGCATAGTGAAATATGTCAGACAAAGACAAATGCTCTATGTTATCACTTATATGTGGAATCTAGAAACAGACTAACAGATATAGAAAACAAACTAGTGGTTACCAGTGTGGAGAGGGAAGGGGAGAGGGGCAAGATAGGCATATGGGATTGAGATAAAAACTACTATGTATAAAATAGATAAGCAACAAGTATATGTTATATAGCACAGGGAATTATAGCCATTATCTTGTAGTAACTTTTAATGGAGTATAATCTGTAAAAATACTGAATCACTAAGCTGTACACCTGAAACAAATACAATATTGTGAATCAACTATACTTCAGTTAAAAAAAGAATTATATATATGTGTATACATTCTCCATATATTTAATTTAAAAAATTAGGTATAACTATATTACTGAACAACAATGTGTCCAGTCATTATAGTGCAGTAAAGAACAAGTTTCAAAATGTAGGCCTTAAGATGCAGTATGGAAAACCGATGCCTATACTTTTGTTCTCTCTCACCAATGGCAGACCTGCACATGGTGGTCTCAAAAATATTTGCAATTACATGGAAAAATCTAATAGAAGTTCCTGATAAAATCTCCAACCTAAGCCCATATTCCTACTCAGCTTCTAACAGAATCTGTCATTAAAATATTGGGTAAGCCTGTAGCCCTGAAGAGTGTTGTACTGTTGTTCCTTGGGCTTAGGCTCCTCAGAGTATTTTGCCAATGAAGTAGGTTTGATTGCAAGGTATCCTCGTATCTTAGACAGTAATGTCATCAAAGTGAACTGAAATACCACCTCATACCCTATACAAATTCTTTTGCTCCAGAGCTGAATACTGATTCTGTCTGTGACCTGACTGCTAGACATTAGGGGAAATTCTCTCTGTTACTCTCTTCCTTTCTCCTTCCTTCCAGAGTTTATGGATATGTTTTTGATTGAAACTTAAGATTCAACACAGATTTGGGAGCCTTAAATACAATTCTTTTAAGCCACTAATATGTCTAATAGACTCATCAAGTTAAAGGATATAAGCACATGCCATTTACAATGAAGTTAAAGAGATTAACTTTGGAGTGAGGCTACTACTGACTCATTCTTTGCTTTTTTTTTTTTTTTTTTAGGCAATAAGAAATAGTGTATTAATATATTGGGATATGTCAAAAATGATTACATTTTGTGACTATTTCACATGCTCTTGAAAAGTATTCTAATGTTTTGGGATAAAATGTTCTAAAAAATGTTGATAAAATCCAGTTGATTGATGGAGTTCATTTCTTCTATATCCTTACCAATTTTCTGTTTAATAGTTCTATGTATTATTGGGAGAGAAATATTGAAGTCTCTAACTGTAACTGTAGATTTGTCTTAATTTCCTTTAAGTTTTGCCAGTTTTTGTATTTTGAAATTTCATTTTTAGGCACATAAATATTAGACTTATGTGCCTTCTTGGTGAATAAGCAATGTCTCACCTATCCCTGGTAATGTCCTTTGCTCTTTTGCTTCTTTGATATTTATATAGCCACTCTAGCTTTGTTTTGATGTGTTTGCATGATATATCTTTATTCTTCTTTGTACTTTTAAACAACCTTATTTCTCTATCTATTCGTGGGTGTGCTTAGATCATTTACATTTATATAATTTATCTTTAATGTAATTTTTGATGTATGGAATTAGTTCTATAATTTAATTTTTTTGTTCCTTCTTCTTGTTATTACTTTCCCCCTTTTTCCATTTTCTTTTGTGGTATTTGAATATTTTTTGGTAATACACTCTAAGGTTTGTTATGTAGTTTTAAATTTATCTCCATACATTTTTTTTTTAGTAGTTGTCTTAGGGATTACAATGTACATACTCAAATTACACAGTCTGCTTACAACCAACATTTTACCATTTGATGAGAAATATAGAAAATGTACCATTATCTAAGCTCCTGTTGTTACAGTTCTCTTGTATATTGCATCTATATGCATTAAAAACCAAATCAGTCAGTGCTATCATTTTTGCTTTTAAGCATCAAATAAATTATAGAAACCCAGAGGTAAATAATCATATATTTACCCAAATATTTACCATTTCCATTGTTCTTCCTTCATTGCTAAGGTTCCAAGTTTCTGTCTGGCATTGTTTCCCCTCAGTCTGAAAAACTCCTTTTAGCAGCAATCATTTCAGAGCAAATTTGCTGGTAATGGATTTTCTTAGATTTTCTTCATCTGAAAATGTCTTTCACCTTCATTCCTGAAGGATATTTCCACTGGATATAGAACTTTTTTTCAGCACTTTAAAAATGGTGCTCTACTTTCTTCTACCGTCAGGATTTTTTCTTTGTCTTAGTTTTCAGCAGTTTTATTATTAGGTACCTGATCATAGCATTCTTTGGATTTGTTTTGTTGGAAATTCTCTGAGCTTCTTGAACCTGTCACTTTATGTCTTTGGCCAAATTTAGGAAATTTCAGCCATTAATTTTGTAAGTATTTTTAAAGCACCACCTTCTTTCATGCTGGAATTCATATTACATCAAGATTTAGCCTTTTGTTTGTTTACTATAGATTCCTGAGAATCTTTTCTGTTCTATTTTTTCTTTTTTTTTTCCTCTTTTTTGTTCAGATTGGATAATTTCTATTGATCTATCAGGTTCACTGTTTCTTTCCTCTGTCATTGCCATCCTGCTGTTGAGCCCATCCGGTGTATTCTTCATTTCATCTGTTGCACATTTTATATGTAGTATTTCCACTTGATTCGCTTTTGTATTCTTCAGTGCATTTATTGAGACTTTCCATTTTTTTCTTTCAATTCAAGAGCAAGCCCAGGAGTTGATAGACAACTGTAGGGGTCACTTTCTCACACGCTTTCCTCTCTGCAATCTTCCTAGTATTTTCGGGTTCTCTGGGGCTCTCCTTTATGGTTCTCTGTTAGGAGGACGGGGTTTTAGTCACCGGCTCTCTGGCACACTTCAGTGAGCATGTCCACATCCATGGCCAAGTGCTAGAATTACAGAGAGAGAGCAAAAAGCAACAGTGGTTTGTTCCAACCTCCTGGCACCAGAGCTCCACTGATCAAAACGGAAGGTTCCTCTTCCTCACAATCTTGGCTCCTGCGGTTTCTTGTTGTGACCTTTGTGATTTCCTGTCTGGTGATCTTTAAAAAGTCACTTTCTAGCTCTGTGAACCAAACAAGAGGGCTTTTCCTGGTGTTCTTTTATCTGTAGAGAAGAATTTATTTTTGTGTTTTATGCTGTGTAGTGTTCAGGCCCTGGAAAAACAGTGGAAAACAATTGGTAAATCACCATTGGTTCAGTGCTGCTTGAAATTTTCCCCAGTCAGTCTGCTACTATTTACTTTTCAGAGTCCTCAAAGAGCTGCTAAATCAATTTTTGGAATGTTTCATTCTTTCGGTGGAAGAGTCAGGGTGAAATATGCTTACTCCATCTTACCTGGAACCAGAGCACAAAATCTGCTGGCATTTTGAGCAGAAAATATATATATATACTTTATATGTTCATCTGAGGGAAAAATATAGATGATAAAATACTTTCGGTACAACATCATTAAATCTCACGATTTCTCCAAATCCAAATGTTAATGTAGATAATTTCCTTTGCTAATTTGTGCTTTAAACATGTGGGCTATGCAATTTCACAGAGCTAATATGTGGTTCTCTCAGTAAGTTATAAAATAATATATGGGTCAAAATACCAGGAATTAATTTCAAAGGAATGGCCATAACATAATGGCTAAACTTTTAACATGGTATAGCTTCCACATCACACTATTTCTCTGTTTTACATATCATGTCTTTATCTCCATCATTCTTTTTTAAAAATCCAAACATTCCTAAAATATCATTTCATTTATGCAAATACTTCCAAGCCTCTTCTCTGAATAATTAAGAAAATTTCTTATCAGTTTAAAGTAACACTTGATTTCAAACAGAATATTAATTAAAAAATATATATATAGTAATGCAACTTTGTCATTAATAGATTTAAAATTTATTCCTATAAGAGGAAAAATGTATGTGCTTTCTCTCCAGTCAGCTCCGACACCTTTAGTCATATATTCCCCATGTGTACAAATAAAAAAAGAAACAATAGACATTGTCTATTTTTATAATAAATACCTAGCCCCAGTTTTATAACCATACAAACACCATATTCAGAACCAGAAATAAATGTTTAACAACTATATTTCTAATAAAGTACATAAAATCTGGTTTTCCTATAATTTACAAATTAATATACGTGTTTATTTTAGGTCAAAATAGGTTTCTCTATGTATCTACTAACAAAATTATGTTTGAAAGAACATTCAAGTTTTATATGAACAATATTAATGTAATTTTAAGTAATTACTTCTACTTTGTCATATTCTTTACCTGTGATATATTTCATTTGTTCTAAAGAATTTTCATATTATTACAATTATTTATGATGAACCTAAATCGTTCCTCATTTTATCAAATTCATCAGTTTTGCATACAAACCAGTTCCCCTGGGGCACATGGTATGATGAGCATCTCAAATTTAGTACCATAACGAGCAAATTCTCACTGAACTATTTTTGTATAACTCTATAAATTTATTCTTGATTAACATCTCTTCCTGTTATTAAAACCCTATTACTTGGGAATTTGAAAATGAGTCTGAAATAGAACACTGAAGGCTGTATTTAGGAGTGTTATTTTTCTGACATCAGAATGATCCAAATGATCTCTTAAGATTTTTCTACGCTTCTTTTTTAAAATATTGCTTGGGGCCATTAAGATGACTTTAAATTCATCCTGCTGAGAGGCTAAGCAGAAAAGGATTAATACAGGGTGTGTTTTGCATTTATAAGAGTTAAACTAGGTTGTTTAGAAACAGAACACAGCAAGTCTAAAGGTACACCTAGCTATGACTTTAACAGATTATTACCCAATTTTAAGAAGGAAGAGAAAAAATATGTCCTCCAGCAATTTTATTCATCCAAAAATAATTGTAATGCTATGAAATAGATCTATAAGCAGACTTCACATGAGTAATTATTTAGTTTCTCTTTTTTCAAAAGGACTGGTTGGAGGGGCTGCTGTTATTGTATTATTTGTCTCCATCATCTAAACATATATTAATTTTTCCTTCATTAAAAGTTGATCTTTTATAGAAACTGCTGTGATGAAAAATGAAACAAAAGGGCTTCTCCTCAGGGTCTTTTGCCTTACTCCACTTTTGTAAGTGAGAACTACTTAAATGTACCAGAGAATTGCAGTTGCCTGCAGGGCAATTCTAGCTTTAGCTGCAGCAGCAGAAAGAATTGCCTTTTTAAAGCTTATCCTTTGTTCCTGTGGGGTGAGTTTTGTTATTCCACATTTTAGATGGCTCATTCCTAAAAATATGAAGGTGTAAATTAGACATTGGGCAAAAAGTGGCCAAAGCATTTAAAATGCTTTCATTTCCAGATTTTTATATTCTATTTAATTAACTTGTAATTATCAAAGACATTTTTGTCTCCTCTTAATCTTTATTTACCTACAAGTTTACTTAGTTTGAATAAAAAGATGAGATTACTTTAAATTTATGTTTCCAGAGATTTTCTTTTTTTTTTTTATCATTAGAGCTCTGAGTAAATTGAATTTTTTTGAAAAGAATATTCAGTTTGGTGATGTTAAAAAATATGATAATGTCATATATATTTATTTCAAATTAAAAAATCTTTTCAGAATTTTTTTTGTAAAGGTTTAAATAATACGTAGCTCAATATCAAATAATGTTTTTGATTCATATGCCCAATAAATGAAGGTAAGCATCTGTGTTTCTTTTAGCTGTTGGAGTTTATAAAGAGACATGCAAATATTGAACTTACTACTCCTTGATGCCCTGACAATGTGGAAAATAAATCTTTACAAAATTGATTTTTTAAAAGAAATTACAAAATTTAGTAAAATAAATAAAAGCCTTAAATGAAATTAAGTAAAAATTTCCCTTCTTAAGTACAAAGAGATGTTGAGATATTGAATTTACCTAGTGAGAATAGCCAGGAAGAGAGGAAATCAAATACCCTTCTAATATCTAAAGCAAAGTTGGTTTATCAAAAGTTAGGACTTCATTAGTTTTTAAACTGTGTTCTTACATTTAAAAAATGTTGTATTGAAGATGCCTTAAGACATCTTAGGGCAGAATTAGGGTCAGGCTTGTGAATGTGACCCAAAAAAAGAGAAATTTTGGCTCAATATTCGAAAGTAATTTCTAACAACTAATCATTCCCCTTCAGACGTGGAATGCATAACTACTAGGGAAGTTACAGAAGGCCTTCAGCATTGGGGAAAAAATCACGTTAAAATTATCTCTGAGGACATCTGAAGCTCTAACAATCTGAGTTCAGTGTGTCCATTCCACATTGAATTAGCTTCAGCACATTTTTTATTGACTTCATTTTGTTCTTAGTTCAAAGAAGATAAGAACAAAACCACAAGTATATGTTATTGTTTCATTTGGGAAGAAAAAGAGCTCTCATTAGGTCCAGTAATGAAAAATATTAAGTCAAAAGTTTAAAAGGGGAGAGCATTATGATGTTCCAATGAAAATTATTTATGCGAATCATTGTTGCTTACCAATCAGATAGAGGTCACTATAATAAATATAACTTTATGGGGACAATCATCAAATCAAAACAAATTGTGTTTAATTAGTATTCTGAATGGCTTTTTAAATTTGAATTCTGTTAGAATACTACTTTTAAAATACGTTCATTGAGCACAGTATATTATTAATCATAGTGATTTATCATATTTTATTAGCTGAAAAATGGGAAAATGTGAGCTATTTCTTTTCAGCTGTAAAATACATAAAAATTTATAGGAATATAAGAACGCTTTTATCCATCTTCTTCAGGGATGTGTAGAAATGCACTATTTTGTACATTCCTGGTGAGCATTTTAGTTTCTAGGATAGACTAAAGGGCAGTCTAATGATACTTACCATCTTGAAATGTTGATAGATGTTTACTCCTGAGGATCTTATCTCTGGGAATTGATCCTAGACGAGCACATAGAGATAGGTGTAGAGGTTGCTATTACAGCACTGTGTATAATGTCTACAAAAAACAATATATAATACTACTAAAAATACTATATGTTTATGATCTCTAAACATACATTGCCTAAGTTAAAACTCACAATGGTCATACAATGTTAGCTACATATAGTATTGATATTTTATAGATGCAGAAATAGAGGCACAAAGAGGTAATGCAACTTGTCCAGAATTACAAATGAGATGTTGGAAGATAAAGATTTATATCAAGGAAATAATTCAAGTTAAATCCCAATTGCTGGCTCATGATATCCACATAAACTTGCCTCTCAGTGATTGAAACATATTCTCCCAGTAATGAGATACTATGCAACAATAAATAGTAGTTTTCAGTACAATGTTTAAAACTGATAAAAATAATGTTAAGTATATTTTAAATTCTAGGAATAGATTTAAGTACCTTCAATGTATTAAATCCATGAATCCTTTAAACCTTGTTCTTGTAAGTTGGGCAATATTTGTATCTCATATTCGTAGATAAGGAAACTGAGACACAGAGAGGTAAATAAACTTGGAAAAAATCACTCAGCTAGTTAAGTAGAGGTTAGGTTTGAATTTAAGCACTTCTGGTAGTGCAGAACTGTTTGTGACAAATTATCTCACCTTTTTTTTTGCCTGAAATTACTTTATTTCACATGAGTTTTCCAGGAAAATTTATGTTGGGTATAGATTTTTAATATCTGTAATTTTTTTGAAATTATTTTTACCCTTTTCATATTTTCTGACTCACTGATTTTGTTAAAGTCTTCTCTATAAGTCTTCTGGTGATCTTTGTGGTAATATGTCTTTTTCCTTTCAAGATGTTTTGAAAAATTGCTTTTCCTTTTTCTTTTTCAGAGGCTTGACTGTGATGTATCCAATTATGCCTCTCCTTATATTTCTCTCACATTGTGTCCACTGAGCTTCTTGAATCTATGTGTTGCTAGCTTTGATAAATGTCTCTCCTGCTACATTTCCTCTTTCTCCTCTCTGGAACTCCATTTACACTTGTTTTAGACTTTTACGATGTTGTCTTTGTGTCAAAGACTCTGCTCTTCTCCCCTCACCCCCTATTTTTTCCCTTTCTGCTAGTTTTTTATATCCACCTTATCTGAAGTTAACTAGTAGTATTTTACAGTGCCCTTTCTACTATTAAACTTATTCAAAGGGTTATAAATTATAGCTATTTTGTTTCATATTTGTATCATGTATAGGTGATTCACTCTATTGATACCAATACTCTCCATCTTTTCATCTATTTGTCTAACATATTTTGTTAATTTCCATATATTTATGTTGTTTCAATTATTCTAAAATCCGTATCTGTTAATCTCAATCTGTTAGTCTCATTCTAATGTTTGTTTTTCTCTTTATTGTGAGTCATATCATCTTATCTCTTGACATGTGCAATAATTTTTATGTTATCTTAGACAAAACGTAGAAGGGAACAGAAAAAGCTCCAAATGATATCTTTCGACAAGATCATTCCCACTTTCTACTGTTAGGCAGACAGAGTAAGTGATGAATCTCTTCAATCCATCTGAGATTCATTTGGTCAGGACAAGGTTGAAATTTTAGTAAGAATCATTTATCCTTTTGTTCTTTCCTATTCCTCGTGCATGTTAGTCTTAGTCTATTCAGGCTGCTATAACACAATACCATAGACTGAGTGGTTTATGAACAACAGAAATTTATTTTCCACAATTCTGGAGGCTGGGAGGTCCAAGATCAAGGAGCTGGCAAATGTGGTATCTGATGAGAGGGCCTGTTTCCTGGTTCATAAACGAATATCGTTCCTCTGTGTCTCACATGAGAGAAGGGACAAGGAAGATTTCTGGGGTCTCTTTGTAAGGGCACTAATCCCCTCATGATTTAATCACTTCCCCAAAGCTCCACCTCCAAATACCATCACACTGGGGATTAGGATTCAACATACGAATTTGGAAAGGGGCCACAAAATTCAGTGTATAGCAATGTTCCCCAAATTTTTTTATCTGAGAATCTGACTGGGTCTCTCTCTATTCTCAACTGAAGGATTGTGTGAGTCTGTTATTTGGCGGTTTCAGGCTTTGTAGTTTTTTCTTTCGATTGCACCCTACTCCAATCATAACAAAAGTCTTGAGTGAAAAGCATGGTGTGCACTTGAGAGAGGCCCCGTTCTCTAGGTGTAAATATTTCTCCTAAATGTTGCAAGATTATAGGAATTTTATTTCGCTTTACAGAAACTCTTAACCTGCTACTTAGCACAAGAATTTGGCAAATGGACCAGTAAGGGTCCGTGGCCTGTTAGGAACCGGGCCACACTGCAGAAAGTGAGTGGCTTGCGAGCAGTGAAGCTTCATCTGTATTTACAGCTGCTCCCCATGACTCGCATTACCGCCTGAGCTCCGCCTCCTGTCAGATCAGCGGTGGCATTAGATTCTTATAGGAGCAAGAACCCTAGTGTGAACTGCGCATGCGAGGGATCTAGGTTGCACGCTCTTTATGAGAATCTAATGCCCAGTGACCTGAGGTGGAGCTGAGGTGGTGACGCTAGCGCTGGGGAGTGGCTGCAAATACAGATTATCATTAGCAGAGAGGTTTGACTGCACAGAGACCATAATAAATCAATTGCTTGCAGACTCATATCAGAACCCTATCAGTGAGCGGCAAGTGAAACAAGCTCAGGGCTGCCACTGATTCTGCATTATGGTGAGTTGTATAATTATTTCATTATATATTACAATGTAATAATAATAGAAATAGAGTGCACAATAAATGTAATGTGCTTGAATCATCCCGAAACCATCCCCCCACCCTGGTCCGTGGAAAAATTGTCTTCCACGAAACCGGTCTTTAGTGTCAAAAAGGTTGGGGACCGCTGGACTATAAGATAAACAGAATCACACATTTAGGGTGCCTGGATTTTCAAATTTGTTGTGCCAGAACAGCACAAACACCCAAATCTTTGCTAGATTTTCTTTACCCAGTCGAGTACTTCTGTAAGGGCCAAGTTCAATCATCAGCCATGTCTAGTGTTAGCAAATGCTCTCTATGAAGAAAATATTCAAGGATACACTGTTACCTTATAAAGGCTGTCCCGCTGGAGTTTCAGTCTATTTAGTTTGATTTTCCTCCAAAACTGGGCTGTTTTTGAACATCCCAGGCAATGTAAATTATATCTATAAAAACCTTTGAATACCAGCTTTGGTTTAAAACTTCTCTAAGACTATCCCACCCCCACTTCGCATAAAGCCAAAACAATTTTTGTTGTGGTCCTTTGAGACAGGGGAACAACGCTTAGGGATTTCAACATTATGGGCAAGAATCTTATTACACATGTACTGGCATAAAGCTTTGTCTTCCACAAAAACTGAGTCTATGAAAACCAGTGCTTGAGTTTCTCTTCTTCGCTAAATTCCTCAAGGAAAAATCAGCTTTTATTTTACTTTACTTCACTGGGGTTAGCATGATAAATCCTTACAAATTTATCAGCTCATGGATGACTTAAAATATGTATTATAAAACATTTTCGGGTGTTATGTAAACCAGATGCATTATCAGCAATAATACGAGAAAAGACATTTCTCTCCATTTACTCTTCCATCCAATTCATTCTCCTTTATTGCATTTAAATTTATCAGATTCATCAATGACCAAAATTGGACCAAACCCAATGGACACTTTCAGACATCACTTTACTTGACTCGGCAGCAAGATTGGATGTGTTCCACCAGTTCATCTCTCTCTTGAATAATTTATCTTTGATTTTGTGCACCTTCATTTTTGGTTTCTCTCTTTACTTATTTTTGTTTTTGTTCGTTTGTTTATTTTTTTCCTCTTGGTCCCCTTTGCTATATTGTATTTGGGTTGCTGAAGCCCATGAATACAGCAAGACTATAGTTAAATCAATATTCAGACAAGAAATATTTATATTTAGAAAACATTTGCATAGAACCTGTGAGTTTTAATTTTCTCTCAAATATGTTTTATCTTATGGGGAAAGACATGTTTCACATTTGTCTAACTTATAAGTTATCCATTTTTTTATTGTCTTGAAAAAGATATTAATTATCCAACCCAATGGAAATAGAGGGATATGTGGACATTTCAGCTGTGCAAATTTCTTTTGCATTAGTCAATAAATATAAAAATAAAATACTCAAATATAAGGAATTGTTTATGAAAACTGTTGTGTTTAGGTTAGAAAAGATTAATGAAAGCATAATAGACAATAACTTTTCCTAATTTTTTCTGCATATTATTTTTCTTTAGCTTTGAGATAATTTTGGTAAACAAAAAGGGGAAAAATCACATCATTAATGATCTTCCCGGTGAAAATTTCATTTAAAGTTACCATCACTTAGAGCTATCATTCGAACTTTCTCCATGCTTTTTAACATTTAGTAATCTTTTAAATCTATGCTTAAAGATCTAGTACTTTATGTATAAAATTAAATATATACCTACTAATATTATTCTTAAAACATAATTTTTATTCTTCATCAGCTGATCCTTTAAGAGTTTAGATTCTAAGAGGGAGATGACAGGACCACATCCTCTTACAAATGTCACTTGAATCCTGCAGTATAAAAATTTTATAGTTCATGGTCCCTCAAGCATAAAATTAGCAAATATATTTACTGTATTTAAAAACAGAAATAATGTAGTGATCAGACTTTCTTTATTTCTTTCCAAACTTGACCTAGATATTTTCATTTTCTTTATTAGCGTGTTACATTTATTCCTAGTGAAAATGTATCTTAAAGGAAACTGTGATGTTCACTAGGCAAGTAAATTCTATGTAGACAAATTCTGTTAAAAGATTAGTTATTATACCCTCAAACATCCTACTGAATACACTAATATAACATGTTATACTTCAAAAATTTTGAATTATTAGTATTATATTATGCTTTTCATAAACAACTTGGCTGTGGTACCTAGGAAGTTATGTGGATATTAATGGGTCATATTCTTTTAACATTTCACAAGCGTTTTCAATGAAAGTTGAACAGAGATTTCATATGTTGGTAGTAAAATTCAATTAGTTAAAAAGAAAAATCATTAGATAAAATCTTCTAAAAAACTTAATTGACCAAAAATGGAAATAACTTCCCTGCGAACACTGCATTGATGGACATTTTTAAGTGCCAAGGATCTCTATCTGAGGTATTCAAGATGGAATTCTTGTATTAGTGAAGAATTTACAGTTGAGGTTTATCCTCATCCTCAATATTCTTTGAATTATTGCTTAGCATTCCCTTTATAAAACTCTGCAGAAACCAAAAATAAAGAAGTACTTTACCTCCATTTTCTTTTCAAATTTTTTTCAAATAAGATTCTAATACTGTTTTGTAATGTGTGTATATATATATATACATATTCAGTAAATATTATAAGGTTTTACAATGTATGTATATATATGTGTACACATACACACATATGTATGTGTGTAGATGATAGATAGATAGATAGATAGAGATATAGATGATATTTTTAACGGAATTTTATAGCTTATTTTTACCATGACTTAGTAAAATCACTATATCTCATATTCAGAATTGTTTTATTACTCGGTAGCATTATATATTAACTATTTAACTGTTCTGTTAATTTATACACTTACTAAGCTACTGATCAATAAATTAATGCAATAGGCAATTGGAATTTCATTGCTTTCATCTCTTATATCAAACCTTTTCATTACCATTTTGTAAGTATAATTCATATTATTTTTCACAGTTCAGGATGTTTTTTCAAGTGAGATGGAATTCATCCTATAGCTGATTCACTGTCCATTGTAACAGATCATTAATCTTTGCCAGCAGGTATATTTATATTCTTGGCAGTCAATACATTTTCTAGATTTTCTCTTCCATCAGAATGAATGAGTAGAAAGTAGAGCAGATGGTCAAAGTGACGGCTCTTCTAAATTTTCTGAAGGTACAGCAATAAAGATTAACACTCATGTCTACTATGACTTCTTCAGAATATGAGTATTTATATGGTTGTGTTTTGTTATTACAGATATCTGTGTGTGTAAAATTACTATTTTATGAATTGAAATCAATTGAGAATACTCAACCAAACTAAGAATATTACTTACTGTATAAGGTCAGTGTAATCCACTCTCTTTTTCAGTGTCCTCTCTTAATTATAAAAATTGAAAAATATTCTGATAATTAGTGTCACCATATGAGATTAAAAAAACCAGAGATGAATCATCAGAAGGAGTTAAGATACCAATTACGGAGAGTCTTTTAATTCATATAAAGATATTTGACCTCTGTATTTAAAAGCTAGTGAGTAGAAACTGAAATATTTTTTTTTTTAATAGACCATTGCCTTTTTTTTTTTTTAATAACAGAATTTTATTTATTTATTTATTTATTTATTTATTTTTGGCTGTGTTGGGTCTTCGTTTCTGTGCGAGGGCTTTCTCTAGTTGCGGCAAGCGGGGGCCACTCTTCATCGCGGTGCGCAGGCCTCTCATTATCGCGGCCTCTCTTGTTGCGGAGAACAGGCTCAGACGCGCAGGCTCAGCAGTTGTGGCTCACGGGCCTAGTTGCTCCGCGGCATGTGGGATCTTCCCAGACCAGGGCTCGAACCCGTGTCCCCTGCATTGGCAGGCAGATTCTCAACCACTGCGCCACCAGGGAAGCCCCAAAACTGAAATATTTAATGTAGGATAATGACACATCAAATTTACATTTCAAAAAAATTAACCTTACCTGCACTTTAGAAAATCTATTGGATGAATACAAAAATGTATTATTGGTAAAAATGAGGTTAAGACAAGAATACTGGTGAGATATAATGTTACCTTAGTCTAGAACAGTGTCAACAAAGAGGAGAAAACATACATATTTAAAATCACCAGGACTTGAAATTATTTAAAGAGGTAAAATAGAGGAGTGATTTATTATTGTTATTAAGGTTCCAGAGAAAACATTGCTTGAATGATTATTTATTGTGATAGAAGACACTAGTGTATAAATAAATTTGTTGTGAAAAATCATAAGTTCAATTTGAGACTGGTTAAACAGCTTAAATATCTCTTAGGTATTCCAGATTTTAAGGTGACATAAGAATGTATACATCTGAAGTTCCACATAGAGTTATAGATTGAAGATTGAATTTAGAAGATGCCAATATATTTGAACTTATGTGGGAATGAGGCCTCTATAAAAGGTAAGAAAAAAGAACTTCAAGGGTAAACCCTCATGGGGACTTCCCTGGTGGTCCAGTCTTCCCATTGGGTAAGACTCCATGTTCCCAGTGCAGGGGGCCTGGGTTCCATCCCTGGTTGAGGAACTAGATCCCACATGCATGCCGCAACTAAGAAGTCCGCATGCCGCAACTAAAGATCCTGTGTGCCGCAGTGAAGATCCCTTTGCCACAACTAAGACTCGACACAACCAAAATAAATAAATAAATAAATATTTAAAAGGAAAAAAAAAAGATTAATCCCTCATGACCACCAAAGCATAAGGTTTGGTAGAAAAGACATAAAGAGAGGAAATAGATATGTGTTGTGTTGCAGAATTGTACATGTATAATGAAAGAAAGAAAGAAATGGCATGAAAAGAAGAGCAAACATGATAATTAAAAACAAATATTTCAAAACAATAAATTCAGCAAAATTTCAAAACAGTAAGTTAGCACAGTCGAAAAATGAAGCAGTATTCTGAAAGATATACTTGAAATATCTTTCAGAGTATACAAGAAAAATACAAGGAGAGTGAAAATATGAGAGAAAAAATTGAGGTAAGCACAAAAGATGTAAATATATATATATATATATATTTGAATTTTCACTAAAGTTAAAATAAGTGTTAAGCTCCAGGTGGAAAATTTCCATCACGTACCTTATAAGAACATTAAAGTGGGAGACACTCAACCAAAAATTATGGTGAAGTCTTTGATTGTCAAGAATATTTTTAAAATGCTAAAATAAAGCCTTCTGGAAGGAGACAAAAAATAATTTAGAAGAATTATGATTATATTGGCATCAAATATTTTATGTGCAACACAAAGTATACATATATGAATATATACATATATAAAATGTACATTATAATATGTTTATTGTAATATACCTACATATATGTGTATATGTATTTCTAACAATTATAAATAAATCACACAAAATTAAACAATTTAGGGCCAACTTTTGGTGCGAGTTTATAAAGACTAGTTTTCTGAAAAATGTCAATATCTCCTCTCCATGGTGAAAGGCAGATTATTTCACCTTGGAATACCTAACACTAAAAATGAGGCATGATTATCAGTAAGATTTTTTGAATATAGTAGCAGTGTGTTTCGCATTTAAGTAGAGCATTTACCGTGTAAACCATAAGCATGCATGCTAGTTTTGACTGGGAAGGAGAGCAGGAGAAATCACTGCAGCCCATCCAAGCTTCACTGCACTCTGTTCTTCTGCTTGGTTGTTATAACTCAGCAGATCTCATGGTGCTTTATGTGTCTGTGGCAAATAAGGGTACTTTATGAAACATCGGGCAAGAACCAATGGGAAAATCCCAGCATAGAATCCTCTAAGGTTCTTATGTATATTCATGCCTTCATTTTCCAATAATTATTCTCTTCTTGAGAAACAGACTTTGGCTACTATAATCAGGTAAAGACTGAGTGCCTAATAGTGGGATATAAAATATCAGCCATTCAGAACTACTCATTCATTATGAGCTGTATGTTATCTGACACAAAAATTCTTATGGATGAGAATGCTCAGAAATAATCTACTGTCAAGTATAAATGGTCTGCCTTCTGCGAGCTGGAAACCCAGGACGGCCAGTGGTGTAGTTTGAAGGCCTGAAAGCCAGGAGCCCTGAGAGCAGAAGACAGATGTCACAGCTCAAGCTCTGTGTGTCAAGCTTTCTGTCAGGCAGAGAAAGAACAAATCTTCCTTTCCTCCACATTTTTGTTCTGTTCTGGCCTTCAGCGGGTTAGATGATGCCATTCACCTTTGGGAGGGCCTTCTTCTTTACTCAGTCTTCCTATTTAAATGCCAATCTCTTCCAGGAGCACCCTCACAGACACACTCAGAAATAATGTTTAACCAGATATCTGGGCATAGATGATTGTTAATGATCTTGGATTATTATATTAATAATTTTTGGGAAATTGGCCCCAGGAAGATAATATTCTCTTACTAATTCATAATCTATTTAAAATATTAATTTTATTTAAATAGCACATCCAAAATAAATTTAGAAAAGAAATATAGGGAAACTCTAAAATTATAATGTTTTACAATGTTTGAAAGGGGAAAGTCCTTAGGTAATATAAAAACCCAGAATTCATGAAAGGAAAAACCAAGAATCTAAACAGAAAACATGACCTGATTACATGAGATTTAGAAAACACTGTATGACAAATATATTTATATTTTAAGCACAAATTGATTACAAGAGCTATTGGAAATATAGTGAGAGCAAAGACGTTAACATTGGAATTATATTAAAAATATAAATCAATAAGTAAAAGACAAATAATCCATTAAAAAAGTGCTGAGTGTCTAAAAGGCATTTAACAAAGAAAGAAATGCCAATAGCACACATAAGTACTTAAAATGACTGTCTAGCTCACTGTTATCAGGTAAATGCAAATGTGAAAATGAGAGAAAAATGAGAATATAGGCTCTGACATACACATTTGTGGGAATTTAATGTATTGCCCAATTTTTGAAGGTCAATTTGAAGATTAAACCACAATTAAGATGTATCGTTTGGCTTCTGCATAAAGTGTGTGGATAGGTAGATTACATGATATAAATTTCCATTTTTACAATAATAACAAAAAAAAGAGAGCTAATTTATTAAGTAAGCAAAACTTTAAAACTTCTAAGAATTTAAAAATATTCCAACTAAGAATTGGGAATAAAATATATTTCTTGCTGTAAGAAAAATGTGAAACCTAATTTTTTTTACTCTGTGTGTTCAAATATTACTCTGGGAGAGTATTTGTTACAATGCACTTGCTGAAAGTTTAAATGACCCTAGAAAAATATATTCATTTGATAGTTTTCATTTGTAATTTAAATCTTGATTATGTCTAATTACAACAAAGATCTGCAGTAACTATTAATCACTAAATTTTCTCAAAAATTATTTGTCAGTGCTTAACCTAATAAAAATAGCATAAGAATGGCACAATATTCTACATGTTGCTCTAAACACTAGATTATGTGTATTTTCAGAAAAATGTTCTAAACCTTTGCTAAATTTCTTTTCTATGTTTGTTATTCAATTGTTTTCTTCTAGTAAATAAAATTTTATCACAGGGCATGGGTAAAAAAGAAATTAAAGATATTGTTCAGTGATTGTCACAGTGATAATAAAAACACATCTCTTAGGCTTTTTATATTTAAAGCACATTGTTCCTTGACTTTTCATAACCTAACTCCATTCTTATTAACCTTGTCTTCCGTGGCTCATTGTAATTATCTCTTGCATCACTTTCAATAATGCCAGCTCTATTTTTCCTCTCTCATACTCATTAGGCAAAACTCCAAATGACTACAAACAGAGTTGTTTTTAAGAAGTGGCTGGAAACCCTACAACAGTTCAAAATGATTCCCTCCATCCTGCCATAGGAAAATTATTTCATATCTTCTCTCTCTTCAAGTCTCTAGCATTGCCACTCCTCCCTCTCAGCTGAGATTAAAAAGGCAATTATGAGAGAAGTTTCTCGTTATCCCATCACCAAGTCTCTCAATGTATCAGCTTCTATGTGTTACACTCTCTCTGAATAACCACCATTTACCCATCTTGTCCCCTGTGTCCCATTTCTACTCACCTTTTCAAAGACTCCACACCTGTAATTGTGCCTTAATTCTCTGCATCACAAAGTTCTTTCTATTAGCAGAGTCAATAAAAGCATGTTGTAATGTTTTTCATTAAAAAACTTACAAGAAAAATAAAGCAAAACAAAATCTGTTTTGTCCCTTCTTTCACTATCAGCCACTGCACCCTCTCTTCGTCCCTTTGCAGTAAATCTAAGTAAAGATATCTGAACTTACAGACACTAAGTCTTCACTTTCTTCTCTACGAAACCCACTGTCTTAAATCCAACCCAACAATGCTTTAATTCCCACAACTCAAATGAATCTCCTATTAAAGTCATTCATTACCTCTTTGTAAGCAAAATGTACATATGGAACATTTTCTGTACTAATTGGAGTTAGCCACCTGACAAATTTGGCCACTATCTCCTTTTAGAAACACTTTGATTTATATTCTACTTTTATTTATTATGAAATGTACACATTTACACACACACACACACCCCATCTGTGTACTTTCTACCCAATTTAAGAAATAAAATAAAATATTACTAATACCTTTAGCCCGTACTGAGTACCTTCCTAATCACATTCTCCTCCTAAGTGTACACATGATTCCAAACTCTGCCTTTTATCATCCTCTTGCTTATCTTAATGGTATACAAATGTATCATGCTATGTATATTAATTTGAAATTTTTTGAATTCAGTGTTATTTTCTGAGATCCGTTCAGGTTATAAATGGAGATATACTGCTCAATTTCATTGCTGTATATCAAGCCATTAAATGAATCTGCTGCAACCTATTTATTCATTCTCCTGTCTATTGAGAATTTGCTCTCTTCTAATTTTCTTTTGCTTAACTCACAGCAAATATTGATACGAATATTCTTTCTGATGTAGCTGTAAAGGAACTCCCTTAGAATTTTTAACTAGAAAAGGAATTGCTGGGTCAGAATTTATAATCCATATATTTATATTTATTATAAGACAATTTTTTGTCAAAAGTTGCATTCTAATTTTAATTCAAACAAATATTTAATTAAAATTCCTATTATTTGATATCTTCCTCAACATTTGGAATTTTCAGACTTTAAAATATCTGTCATGTTGGTAGGTATAAGATTATTTCTTTTCATGGTTGCTCCATTGAAAACTGATCCTGTGTTCACTTCTCTAGTCCGTGGGTATATAATTGAAAGACATTATTGACAGCTGTCAGAATCCTCACATCACTTGTCAACCAATGAAGTAAGAGCCATTATGATGGAATGAACTGAGAGAGGCCCATGAAACTTATTTACTATAAGTAATAAATAATATTTATTTATATGTTATGTATTAATTAAATCAGAATAAATAAATCAAAATAAATAACACATCTCAGGTGAAATTGCATGGTTAAGTGCCAGCATCGAAATTTTAAATAATATAGGGGAGATTATCCCTATTATACTCCTATTCAGGTAATGAGTTCAGGTTCTAGAAAATTTAAATAAGTAAAACAAATTAGAAATAGATGGTGGATGGTGAATGATAGTGGTTGACTATCAACTTATGCAGTTTATAGTCCTACATTTGTAGGACTTCCCTGGTGGTGCAGTGGTTAAGAATCTGCCTGCCAATGCGGGGGACATGGGTTCCAGCCCTAGTCTGGGAAGATCCCACATGTCGTGGAGCAACTAAGACCATGCACCGCAACTACTGAGCCAGCGTGCCACATGTACTGAAGCCTGCGTGCCTAGAGCCCATGCTCTGCAACAAGAGAAGCCACCGCAATAAGCCCGCGCACCACAACAAAGAGTAACCCCCACTCAACGCAACTAGAGGAAGCCCGCGTGCAGCAACGAAGACCCCATGCAGCCAAAAATAAATAAATAAATTTAAAAATGAAAAGACTACATTTGTAAAAAAATAAAATTTAAAAATTTAAATAAGTAAAACAAAATAGAAACAGATGGTGGATGGTGAATTATAGTGGTTGACTATCAACTTACCCAGTTTATAGCTTGACTATCAGCTTCTGCGCAAGTGTTTCATTTTGATTTTACATATTAATAGAGTAATAGCCTCTGGCACCAGGTATGCAGATCTGTTGAAGCAATTCTTTAGACCCTTTTCAAGAAAAAGCCTAAAAAATTGTTAAAATTAACATGGAAATAAGAACATTACACATCCACTGAGTTGTCCAATGGATATTTTAATTCTCATGCTTTCAATCCTATAATAGGAAAGACCCTGAACATTTTAGTCTTCTGCAGAATATCACAGTGACCACTATATTTGTAACAGAAAGTGGGTGTCTTTTTACTTGTTCCATTAATCTATTGTTGCATAACAATTCAACCCAAGAATTGAGTAAGTGTTATAAAACAATAAGCTCATGATTTCATGCACCGGAACTGAACACCTGTCCCTAAAAGATGCAATATGAAGAAGAACCCAGGAAACCAAGTGACTATCAAAATAAAGGCCACAGGCATATGCCCCAGTTCAATCACCCTTGCTATCTGCAGCTGTTCAAGTCTACTGGTAGGAATGAAGGAGTGAATTAGGGAAAGAAAGGATGTTTCCTTTCGAGTAGGTGCTAATGTGAGCAAGTGAGTTATAATTCTTCTGGGAAACCTTAGAAGGCAATATGGCTAATGCCTCAAATTTATCACAAACAAAGGATAAATCCATCAGATATTGGCTAAGGACTCCTCCAAGGGATTGCTTAACTCCCTAGTACTTTGCTTGGTATATGCACTTAGGTTGGTATGAGTGGGGTCCTGTAGCCAAAAAAAGTGCTTGAAATTGAAAACCCAAACATTTGACTTAAAGAAGCATGTTACTGTCTCCAACTCTTCCCCAGGAAAACTCTAAACTGACATCAAAATAACAAGAGAGCTGTAATGCCATTATGAACTCCTCCTTAGATCCATTACATTTGGACACCAAGAAAAAAAAAAAAAAAGAAGTGATATTGATGTGCATATAAATGTAGAGCACTGGGTGATGTGAGCAGAAAAGCGAGGTCTTCTGCTAAACATCTCTCATCTTACACAGTGACTGTCCTACTACATAGTAGGTATTGCAAAAATCTTTTGATTAATCAATAAATTTTCAGCACCCATAAACATTATACCTAACCACTTTCTTCATAAAATTAACAAGGAATTTAAAAATTTTTTGGAAGCATGGATCTATTTCTTTTTAAATCTGTGATTCTTTTTTTCACAAATTTTGAGACTGTCTATTAAAGTCTACTTACTAGATAAAAATATTTCTGGCTCCACAGAATTTAGAACTTAGCAGTAAACTGTAATAAAGGCAGCTTATCGATAAAAACCCGCTCGGAAAAAATCTAAGTATAAATATTAACACCCAATTACGTGTTGAGGGATAGTTTAGTTAGATACATATGACTAAATAATACTGCTGCCAATAATAATACTCTGACATCTGTTTATCAGAAGATACTAGAAAGTAGCCTCAGAGCCTAAGCCTCACATGCCCCCTCCACCAGACAACAGTGCTTTCAACATTAAATATCTCTAGGAAATCCCCACACCAAAATACCTAGGCTCCTTGGAGAACATGTCTCTCTCATGTCTCTGCCATTTCTTTGAGCCTATCTCCCCTCAGCCACCATCAAAATGATAAATAAAAGAAAGAATTTCAGCTTTTAAGCATTGTTGTTTTAACTCAAGTAAATTTATTTCTTCCAGGGATGAATTTTAAATAGCTATGTGCTATAACTGATATGACAACATTTTCTGGTCCCAATATTCTGTAACATAATTTGCATTTTTATTAAGGTGCAATTTACATACGTAAAACTGTATCCATTTAAAATACACACTTTGATGAGTTTGATATATGAATATGCCCATGTTACCAACCCACCAATCAAGATATAGAACCTTTTTCTTATTTCAGAAAGTTCCTTCGGTGACTTTTTTCGGTCAATCCTGCATCACCACCCGCCAAACTCCAAAGTAATCCCTTTCTGATTTCTATTACCATGATTACTTTTAGACCCATTTTTTAAGTTCATAGATGTGGTAATAAGGGGTATGTTCTCTTTTCTGTTTGCTTTCTTTAGTACAACATAATGGTTTTGAGATGCATAGGTGGCATTTTGTGTGTCACCAGTGTGTTTTTACTGCTGAATAATATTTCACTGAATGAGTATACCACATTGTGTTTATCATTCTTCTGTTCTTGAACATTTGGGTTGTTCTATTGATAGATTTTGGCTATCATGAATGGCTGTTATGAACTGTCATGTATGAGTGTTTTGTGGTCATACTTTTTTGATGCCAACAAAATAACTATGAATGGAATTGCTGGATCATCAAGCAGATATATTTTACCCTTAAAAAACATTAAACAGTTTTTCAGAGCAGTTCTACTGTTTCACAACAACCCCAGGAATGCCTTAGCATTCCAATTGTTCCAATTCCTTGCCAACATTTGGCATTATCACAGTTTTTAGTTTTTTTCATTCTTATGGCTAAGTAATAATCTCATTGGAATTTAATTCAAAGTTCTATGAAGAATGATGAAGTTGCTCTTCTCTTTCTGTATTTATTGCCTAATTGTATATTGTGTGTATGTGTATATGTATGTGTGAAGGATTTTTAAGTCCTTACTCATTTTTAGTTGGGTTGCTTGTTTATTTTGTATTGATTTTTAAGAGTAATTATGTATTCTAATACAAGTGCTCTGTTGGATAAATCTATTAGAAATATTTTCTCACTGGTTCTTCCCATTTTTTAAATTGAGACTGATGAAAATAAGTTTTTATTTTGAGGAGATTGGATTTATCATTTTTCTCTTTTATGATTAATAGTTTGGCTCTAAGAATTATTTACCTACGTGAAACTTGTAAAACTGGCTACTATATAATGAACACGTTATGTACTTGCATCCATTATTGAACACAACAGCTTCCTGCTTCCCTCTGAAGGGCTTATTATCTATGTAATTCAGCTATTTGAGGCTACCTAATATCCACTGCTCTTTGATAGCATCATAGAAGTATATCATTTTTATGTTATCTTTAAAAAATATTTTCATGGTATAAAGTGTGATTTTTATGTTCACATTTTAATCAGAAGTTGAAGTTCCTATGTTTCCAACTTTAATAACCATCCTTTGCATACATCATTGTCCCATACAATAATGGATGTTTATAATTATGTATTAGACTACTTAGGTAATAGGAAAGTTGTGTTTTAAGAGGCAGGGAAACAATTCAAGGCATTGGTAAGAAACCTAACATCAATGATTAATCATAACAAGCATTTATACTTAGTAAACAAGATTTCAGTTGCATATAAAATTAGAGCATTTGTAAAAGCTCACCTTCTGATACTATTGGATAAAGTGATTTTATTCTACTGTGTATATGTAACTTTTGATAAAAAGTTCAGCTATACATTTTAGTTAAATTTTGAAATTTGAAAATGAGAAAATCTAGGCCTAATACAGTGTTCATCATATAGTGTAACTAAATAAACATCTTTTAGTCAAAGACTGGTTCTGTAATGTAGGATTAGGATTTTAAAATAGTGACAGTTTTAATTTTGAGAGCAGAATTTCACCCTCATTTTGTGTCTAATGAAATGAACCTCATTAGCCCCTTGCATTTTGTATTATTGTTTAGGTCATCTGAGGCCAATTTCAATATTTGCATTCATTTCTAGTACTAATCATGTTCCAAGAAGTAAGAATATGGTAATTAGTTTCTGTCATTTAAAAACAACATTTCTGAACTACTTTAAGATTATTGAAACCTAGTTATCTTTTTAATAAGTTTTATTAGAATGTAGGTACCTGTAAAATCTTGCTTCAATACATTTTCCAGTGTCATTATTTGTACTACATGATTAGTACCAAGAGACTGAATTCAACTACCACAATCTCTTTTTGTTATTATGGTCTGTAATTTTGTAAATTGTTATTAAACATTAAATATTCATGGGTTTTTTTTTTTTTTAGTTGTCAGCAATGATGCAGTATGTCGCTGGGGACTAGCCTTTCTTGTGGACATTGTTATTAATCAAAAAAATGAATTAAAATGTTCTTTGAGGAATAAACTATATGAAGTAATAAGAATGTATATTTTATAGTCCATTAGTCATTCTAGGGAAAATCTATCAAATATTTAATATTTTTCATTAGAAATGAAGTCAAATTCATTAATCAATTCAGAACTAAGACTATTAATCTAGCCCTGGTGAAATTCAACCTGGACTAAATATTTTCTAAGACTTTTTAACATGCATTCATTTAGCATCTTTGAAATTCTATCCTTGAATTATATATTTAAGAACTATTTTGCCATCAAAGTGCACATAACCTAAAGGTATACTTGGACTGAGGCAAACAAAATAAAAATTTTCTATGTGAACCCCCTCTCCTCAAAGTATGTATTAGCATAGACTCAATTTTAGTGTATATGGACAGCATTCTTTCTGCAATTGAAATTATTCACAAATAATTTCAAAATGTAAGTATGGAGGTTCATATTTGAGAAAGTAGTAAATTATGAAGTATGTGTTTACTATATAATAATAACAGCACTAATAAATCAAAATGTGAATAAGTTTAAATATCTATGGACCCAACATGGGGATCTATTTTTTTTTAATTTTATAATTAAATTATATACAATTTTCCACACTATGCTATGTTTCATTTTGAGTAGTTTTAATGCTTGGGCTATATATATATTTTTTAATAGATTTATTTATTTTTATTTTAATGTTTGGGCTATATTAAGTTCCACTAGCAAGAAAGTAACTGTTACCCTAAGGTAACACACCTTGGTAATCCTGATAACCTTATTCAGTGTTTTTTTTTTTTTAATAAATTTATTTATTTATTTATTTATTTTTGGCTGTGTTGGGTCTTCGTTTCTGTGCGAGGGCTTTCTCCAGTTGCGGCGAGCGGGGGCCACTCTTCATCGCGGTGCGCGGGCCTCTCACTGTCGCGGCCTCTCTTGTTGCGGAGAACAGGCTCCAGACGCGCAGGCTAAGTAGTTGTGGCTCACGGGCCTAGTTGCTCCGCGGCATGTGGGATCCTCCCAGACCAGGGCTCGAACCCGTGTCCCCTGCATTGGCAGGCAGATTCTCAACCACTGCGCCATCAGGGAAGCCCCCTTATTCGGTGTTAAACATGAATATGGTATTAATAACCCTTCGTCGACCAAATCTTTACTTCTGCCATTTTGATCTCCAAGTATCATATGATGAAGCAAGTTGTGTAGGATTCCCAGAACTAGCTAATGCTCAAAACTTTTACAGTGATTTCTTTCCCATCTAGCCATCTCCTCTAGGCCTATGGAGGCTTTGGACTTCATCAGGAACAGATCTCAGATCTCCACTAAGCACCCTCTGTTAAGTGTACTGTATTGAGATGAATCAGAGAAACAAACCTTGATTTAAGTTTATCTAACTCAGAGAAAAAGAAATTTTCAATAATAGAAATCAAAATGTTTTTGGCTAGGTCCAATTGATTAATTCAGAATTGTCTCCGATTGTTTCTACTAAACATATTTTAAACTAAACATATCAATTCCTAAAGTCTAAACATTGGTAGGATTTAGATTTTTCTTTTTCAAGGTGGTTTCACTGAGAAAACTTAAGAAATGCCTACTGAAAATATTTCCAAGTATAAATAGTAACATTCTTTTGCCCTGTCTTCATATTAATTAAAATTTATAGTCACAAGAGGAGACTTAAGAAGTATTATGTAACTATTAAGAAGGTTAAAATAAATAAATTATTTTAAAAATCCCAGGACATAACAGACAATCTTAATTTCATATTCACATAAATGGGAAATGTCAAAGACTGCTGAAAAAAAAAATGTTTCCTAAAATGGTGAGGAAAAAAATCGTAGGAAGTACTTTAGTTAGGCAGATGAATCAGAGATCCATTCAACTTCTAATTTTCTCTTATGGAAAGTAGATAAGAAGATATCAATTTTTATATAAATAATTGCATTTAACACTTTTGGTGTAAGAAAACTGAGGGTTAGACAGATATTGTTACTTTCCCAAGATTAATAAGTAATAAAAAAGGAAGTTTTATCTAAAGTAAGGCTTACCACCTAATCAGGGTATCAGATCAGGTTAGACTATGCTGGAGTGCATATATGCCTAGTATCTCAGGGGTTTAATTCCCCCCACTCGCACCAAAAAAAAAAAAAGTTATGTCTAACTCATGTCACAGATCACTTGCAGTTAAGTTGGGGGCTATACTTCACCTCCAGGACAGAGCGAAAGGAGTCATTATCTAGAACAAGATCAATCACTTTTGCATTGGAAAGATGATTTTGTGAATTATGTACTGGATCATAAATGCTTCTGCTTTAAGGAACTCCAAATAACACGATTCAGAATGTCCATCTATGCAGTCTCTTTTATTTGAAAACTATCTATTGAAGTTTAAACTGCATTTATTATTCGATGCCAAAACTCTTTGTCTAGAAATCTATTCTACAGATATGCTACTCATAACCACTCACAATTCACTGGCCAAAGCAAGTCACATGACCACACCACCTTCCCAGAAGTGGAGAATGCAAAGAACATTTGCATCAAAGAAGGCTTTAACAGTATTTCTAACTCATTCACTGTCTTTGAGTGCATATGTATGTATGTAGGCTTATGTGTGAAAATGTAGAGATGTGAAATATTTCTTATCTCCAGTTCTAGAAATAGTCCCTGTTACTGTAATAAGAAAAATTCCTATTATTGTAAAAATACGCTCAGGTATTCATAAATTTATTATTTAAATAGACATATATGTTAAATTTTACATAGAATATATGCATATATATGTGTGTGCACATATAAGTGTGTAATATATATATATTTTTATATTTTATATTTATATATTTTCTGTGTAGGTGTATGTATCTATATTTAATTTTAGTGTGTTTAGGCTTTTTTTTCCCTTTCACTCCACAAAATTTTTTTTTTTTTTTTTAATTGTATGTGTCCAATTTCATTAGCCTTTCCATTGATAGCTTGTGGGATTCCTTTGATAATTTGAAGGACCTTCTTCCATTACAATGTTATGAATGTAACAGTCTCTGTATTGTTCTGTAGTTTTAATGTGTCTTCAGTTTAGATCATTGATGAAGAAGTTATTGGGATAATGGATTTGTGTAGATATCTAGCTTTATTTACTTTTCAAAATAGCTACTTCCAAAACAATTTACTAAATCATCTACTCTCCCATGTTAGTTTGAAATATAATCTTTAGCATAGTTTAAATTCCCACAGTTATTCTGTACTTTCAACTTTGCTTTATTGCTGTGATTGCTATTCCTTCAGTAGCACCAGCTTAAACATACTAATATTAGAAGGCATTTCAATTCCTAGTAAGGTTAAGTCTTCATATGACCATTCTTTTTGCAAAACCTTTCTAGCTGTTCTCTCACATAGACTTTTCCACATAAACTTTATGAAATGCCTATACTTACATTGCTATGTGTTTGTTATTCAAATGCTAAATCATTTCCTTTTTTCCCCTCTTGTTTAGAATATAAATATATAAAGCCATATTCTTTTTCTCTGTGCATAACTATAACAATGTAACCATGGTTCTAAATACGGTGGTTGGTATTAACGTTAAATTTTATAGTGTCCAAGTTAGTTTTAAATTTTCATTCACGCATATGTAAATAAAAATCAAAATGCATTTTTATGGTGATTAAATTTAATTAAGGAAGCAGATCAAAAGGAAAAGACTTATAATTGCTTACTTAATCCTGAGTTTTGGAAAAAGAAACTCTTTTGAAAGAGAATAAAATCAATAATAAAAAATTTTTAGTATTTCTCAAATATATACAAAAATATACCTTCCCCAAAGACCTCAACATTTCTGTTTTATTTTAAGGAATAAAAGCAATTTGCCTGTATTAAACATTGTAGTATACCTGTAATGTTGGCCAAAATCTGTAATGTTCAGATTTTCAGCCAGTCCAATCTCACCAAATCTCACAAAAATAATTGAAAACAAATATTCTGTAACCTAGAAATTAAAGGTTACTGTGTTTTCCTCTTAAAACACCTGTAAAAAATCTATAAAAACCTCATTCTTAAGGATAAAATATTAGCAGCATTTCCAGTACAATGACTAGAAGCCCTGTATATGTGTGGCTTCATTTTACAGTGAGGCTGAGGATTGGTGTGACTAGTACAATTTGTCCAAGGATGTACACCTAGAGAGCAGTCAAATAGAGTTCAATCCACAGCTAGGATCTTAACTATCTGTGTATACAGTGTCCCTTAGTGTGAATATGTGAAATTCATCAACTTTCTATTACACCACAATTAAAAAGTATGAATGACATATGAAAAGTATCCCATTCATGTAAACAACAAAGATCATAAAATACGTTGGTATATACTTAAAAGTAGTGTCATTTCTGTATGAGTGAAACTATAAAATTCATTTGAAGTATATATGGAGACCTAAAGAGAAAGGTAGATAATTCCTTAAAAGCAAAGATGCATTATGAAAAGGATAGATTCTTCCTTCAATAGACCTATAAATTCAGTAGAATATCAATTAAAATATTAATGGGATTTATTTTGGAAGTATCATGAATAATGTTAAGAGACAGGGAGCAATAATTTTTAAATATGTACAACAGATTGAAGATTAAAATTCATCATTTATAAAAAACCTGCAATCAAAAAATAAAATATAAGCAATCTTATAGAAAAAATTATAAATAGAAATCCATTATTCTACAAAATCATTTAAATGACAAACACAATGAAGTACTGCTGCTCAACTTCACAAAAAATCAGGAAGATGAATATTGATGCAACAATGAGATTGGGAAAAAAATAAAATGATTATAATAACTAGTGCAGGAAATTTGAGGAAACGGGAACTCTCATGCAATATTGATGGGAGTATATATTTTTAAAGGCCAATTTGGCAGTAACTATCAAATATAAAATGCACATAAACTTTGCTTCAGCAATTTTACTTCTAGAACTTCTACTTAAAAATATTTCAATTTAGGTGCATGAACAGGATGAAACTGCATCATTATTTGTAATAGTAAAAAAATAAGAGATTTTTAAATAACAGTTTTAAAAAAAAGGATTGCCTAAAAAGCTGTAAACAAAAAGTGGTTGATTGTATTGTTCAGTTCTTCTTATCCTTGCTGATTTTCTACCTACCGGTTATCTTGGTTACTGAGAGAGGAGTGTTGAAATCTCCTATATATTTGTGGATTTTTTATTCTTCTCTTCAGTTATTAGAGCATTAATTCTTCATTCCTAATGCTTTCTTTTCAAATTCCTCACATATTCCTCTCTCATACATTGAGTCCTACAATAATTTGTCTTTGTTTTCTAGTATGTAGTCCGTGGCATATTTTCATGATTTATATGAAATTTGTTGAATTTTTATAGTTTCTGACAAAAATGTGGCCAAAAGTTTACATTGAATATAATCTGGAATTTTTTTGCGTGTAATTTCAATTAAGTAATTTGACTAAACTCTCATGTGAACTGAAAGGAGAATGCATAATCAATTGTAATCAACACTTTATGAGTTTGTAAAATTTCATGTTTTGTTTTCCATACATTGCATTGTGCTATTTTTATGCATCCGCATAGACTTGCTATGCTAGCATTAGGAGTTTTATGGCACTAAATCAAACAGCATAAAGACAAAATATAGTATATCCAACTGTAAATTAATCTGTTTGACATAGGACATGTAGAAAAGAATTCCTCCTATTTGGATTGCAAATAAATCATAATAAAGTTAGAAGTTTGCATTTCTACAGTGCTTTATAGAACTATGTTAAAAAATACAGAATTATTAAAGTAAAATCCACAAGGATTTTTGTATTAACATCTTTATTGGAGTATAATTGCTTTACATTGTTGTGTTAGTTTCTGCTTATAACAAAGTGAATCAGCTGTATGTATACACGTATCCCCATATCTCCTCCCTCTTGAGCCTCCCTCCCACCCTCCCTATCCCACCCCTCTAGGTGGTCACAAAGCACCGAGCTGATCTCCCTGTGCTGTGCAGCAGCTTCCCACTAGCCATCCATTTTACATTTGGTAGTGTATATATGTCAATGCTATAATGTTCCAGACAAATATTGCCAAATAAATTTATATTCAGGTGTAATTATAACTAATTAAATCAAGTTTTCATATATCTATTACCTTTATTACATTATTTTCATAATCATAGAGAACTCCTGAGCATTTCAAGTTTAAGAGATTTTGGTAGGGAAATGTGTAGATTGTTTTAAACTGATGTGACTGTATTATGAGACATGATAGACACAAATATATATGTTGTTGATGAATTTCTATACTATTATATACCAAAATAAATTTGCTTTGCTTCTTTGGATAAAACATTTTTGTTAGTAAAAATAATTTTTAATTTATTTTTTAGAGATAAAATTGTTATCAGATACAGACTAGTGATAAAAATTTTGTCTATTGTCAATAAAATAACAAATAAAAAATAAAATTATAAATGTAGATACATTATAATTAAATTTGGATAATAGTAAATTGATCAGTTGTTAAATGGTTTTTATTGCCTTAAAGCTACAATATTAGGTTGCTGTTAAAATGTAGTTATTAAAATATTAAAAATTTGTTGAAATAATTTATATTACCAGTGATCCATTTTCAGTCATTAGTTACAACATACAAGGCTTAGCAAAAAAGTAATATGCTCCTGTTTGCCTCAGGATTAGTAACAATATTCACTGAAGCAAATACTGAGATTATAATATCCCAAACCAGAACATAATGATTTGCATAGTATAATAAAAACATTTTTATTGAAATAGGGATTATTATTCTAAAAGATATACCATAATATTTTGTGTGAATATTTAAATCCTGAAATCATCTTGCACACATTATTATTAAAAACATTGCTTCTCTTCTAAGAAAAAGAAAGCAAGATTATATTAATTGGTTTGCAATTTTGTTACATATACTAAATGGCATTTGGGGAACTCAAAGGACCTATAAACTTGTTTGCCCGTATTAATATGAATAGAAATATGAGGAGCTTTAAAAAGTTTTTTTCACGTCTTATATTTTACATTTATAGGACTCTCGTCTCAAGGAGGGTGCTGCTAAAATTAAAATTAACATGCTCATATGCAGGTACTGTATAAAATGATGTCCCATTTTGTAAAGGTAAGTTCATGCAAATTCTTAGTTTCTCATACTGCTTTTTAAATTTAATTTTAATGTTATTTTCAAGAAACTCCAGGATTTCCATCTGTTAAAGTCATATTTTCCTTATAATTTGTATTCTCATATCAGAGTGACATTTAGGGACTTCTGGTTAGCTAACAATGATGAGAAATAACAAGGTTAAAATCTTCCAATATTTCCCCCCCCAAAATATGGAATAATTAAAGTTAATAAAATGAACCTCAACAGAAATCTTACTTTCAGTATAAATCGAAGATAGAGAATGCCTAAACTTCAAAAGAAAATAAAAAATCAAACACTTTAAATCTCAGCAAACACTCTCTCAGACACCCATCCTGCAACAAAGCTTCATGGGAAGCAATCACAGGTGATGAAAATTGTGGGAATATTGCAACAAGCTTAAGATGGATCTCAAACTACTGTCAGTAAATATACATCTACCCTGAGGCTGAAACATACTTTAAAAAAAAGTTCTTGTAGGTCAGAAAATAGAACACATTTTTTTCTGAGATCTCTGATCCCAAGGTCATAGACAAATATACTGAGGCATAAATGAACTGCATTTCTCTTCCTGATTTTTTTTAAAAGTAATCACTGTGTGCCAGACAGTACTAGGGAGTGGGAGAAAATAAAATATGAAATAAAATATGAAAATATTTCCTTTTATGGAAGAAAATTCAATACAATGACAAATATAATTACCTTGTTTTATTGTGCTTTATTGTACTTTATTGTACTTCATATATTCCTATTTTTTTCATATTAAAGGTTTGTGGAAACCCTGTGTTGAGCAAGTCTATTGGCACCATTTTTTTCAACAGCATTTGCTCACTTCGTGTCTCTATGTCACACTTTGGTAATTCTTGGAATAATTCAAAATTTTTCATTATTAGTTTATTTGTTTTGGTGATCTGCGATCAGTGATTTTTTTTTTGGTAAGAAGTGGATTTATTTAGAGAGAAACACACTCCACAGACAGATAGTGGACCATCTCAGAAGGTGAGAAAGGGCACCAGGGTATGGGATTGTCAGTTTTTATAGTGGTGGGTAATTTCATAGGCTAATGAGTGGGAGGAGTATTCCAGCTATTTCTGGAAGAGGCAGGGATTTCCAGGAATTGGGCCACTGCCCACTTTTTGATTCTTATGGTTGCCTTAGAACTGTCATGGAGCCTGTGGGTGTGTCATTTAGCTTGCTGACGTGTTACAATGAGTGTATACCGAGGCTCAAGGTCTAGTGGAAGTCGACTTCTCCACCATCTTGGACCCATTTGGTTCTAATCCGTTTATGTCATGTCCTCGGGCTATGTCATTCTTTCAAAGGTTGTGCCCTGCCCCCTTCCCTCCTGTTTCATTCCCCCCTCAGAGATTTTATTCCCATATTCTTATGGGAAGCAGAAGGGCGATGATCCATCTTCTGTAACTACTTCAAGGCTGAGTACGGGCATTGACCCTGCTTGTTAGGAGTAAAAATCTCTGGATGCCTGATCTAGGGGCCCCAGGGGCAGGACAGCTCCTCGGGTTAAGTCAGTGTGGGCTGGAATCTTCGCATAGCCATCATCTTGGTGTGGAACTGTTGTAACAGCTTCCATAGCCTTTCTATGAATCTCCTTTTTGATGAAGCACTTTTTGTAAAAGCATCAGAGTACAAAAATATCTACAAATGACAAAAGACTTAAAAGCCATGGCTAAACATCTGAATACAGTGTAATTGATAAAGAAACTTGGTTACAATAACCAGGATTATGAATGATTACATTTAACTTACCATACCAAATACTCCTAAATATTTCTCTTTAAGATATCTCAGGGGCCCTCTAAAGTGAACCAAAGTTAGACGGAAATCAAAGGAAATTGGTATATCCCAAATTTGGTATTTGGGAAGTTTGGCAAAAAGTTTTAAAACACTTGGTCAAATAAGATCATAGGTCACTGTGAGACAATACATATTCCTTAACCAAAGTTACAAAAGATCTCAAAAGCAAATAGAGATCACTTAAAGGCAAAGAAATTCATACTATCTGTTACTAAAAGCAGCATTTCAAGAAAACTTTGGAGGGAGAAACCAAATCCAGTTTTGTTCTAGCCCATTCCTAACAAAATCCATTTACCCAACTAAATTCAATCCAATCTTAGAAAATCCTGATCATACATAAGTCTTTTCAGTATTTTTCATTCTTCACACCTTCTTTTACTAAAAGTTTTTTAGTAAAAGTTTTCTTACTTTTCTTAAAAGTTTTTTTCACACTGAGTTACTTTTCTTGTTGACAAATTTGTAACAGATAGAATGCGGTCTTATTTGACCTCTAATAAACCTAGGTACAACAGAAGTATTATATTTATCATTGATGACTCTAACATGTCTATATTAATAAAACCAACCAGCTTAAGCCACCTTCAGTACCAGATATCAGTTTAGTACTGAATATTTTCCAGATGACATGAACCTGAAGTTCATTCTGGCCAGATTGTTTTTTATTTCTGAGTATTTATATAAGCGCTTAATTTTTTAAAAGCCAATTAAGTAAAACTCTTTTACAAATTAATTTTTGGCAATATCATACACCTACAACATACATATAGATACATATGAACACACAAACAAACACAGAGGCCTCACAGTTCCCATACCAAAATTTCAGCCCTGAGTCAGGTACAACATAAAAGCCATCAGTTGCAAGAGGTTGGTTCAAATTGGGCTTCTAGCAGATGGAACAAATCAAGGTCGCTTACCTAGATGGCTAAACCCTTTTTACTAGTGTTTACAGAAAAGACACTTAAGATCTCTATTTATCCTTGACAAGTCAAGTTCTAAATAACTTTACCCTCTTTTTAAAATTTGCATTTAAAAAGATGGCAGAGATAAGGGTTCCTGAGAAGACCAGGTAGGACATTTGCATCTCAAAGGTACAGGCAAGTTCCTCCTAGGATGACTTTGTTTCCCCTTTGTTTAATATTTACAAGCCTCTTATGATAAATAGGGAAGTTTGGGGAGTGGTAAAAGGATTGGTGGGTTTTGGATTACTTTTGGAGCCACACCTCTGGTCTTGTAAGGACTACAGTTGTAAAGCAAGGACAGTTTTGTTTTCTTTTTCAAAGAATTGGGTGGTTACCTCAATGATATTGAAGGACTGACATACCCATCACCTATGTTGGAAAGTTTTACTTTTCCTCAATTACCTTAGGGGAGAAGGGCTCTTCCAAAATTCCTGTCAGGCTCTGAATATCAGCTACGGTTATTTTAGTCAGACCAGTGGCCTCCTATTTTGGTAATCTACTTACAAACATTTTTGAGGATCTTCCCTAGGTTTAAGAAATTTGTACCTTATATTTAGACACTATATAACCCTTTTTATTTAATAATCACTGGCTGGATATCTTTGGCCAAGCCCAGAACCTCAATATTCCACATTCCAGGGTCTACTAAGGCTTCTATTTTAGCTTCAGATTTTATCCGTTCCTTTTTGCTTTTTGTTAGAACCATTTGGTGGTTCCCTTGCCCCTCGAGAAACAGAGTGGCCCCTAACTTAGTTAATAAATCACTTCCCATTAAAGGAATGGGACAGTCAGGCACAAACAGAAAGGAATGTAAAAACAGCTGGCCGTTGATCTTGCACAAAAGGGGTTCCAAGAAAGTGTGCCCGTGTCTCTTCCCTGACAACCACATTACATATTCCTTATGATTGCTAAGGTTTCCAATCCTTTGGGTTAAGACCGAGAAGGTGGCACCATTGTCTATAAGAAATTCTATCACATTGATTCGCTACATCAATGACCACCTGAGGCTCAACATTAGTTATGCAGATGGTATGTCTAAGCAGAGCCACTTTCGGCCTTGGGTCCCTTCAGTCTTCTGATTGCAAAACCATCAATGGCTGAGGGGCCCCCATCACTCTCTGGCATCTGGGGCATTCCCTCTTCCAATGCCCTGGCTGTTTGCAGAGGACACATCGATCACAATCCTCCCTCCAGTGCCCCCTTTGTCCACACTGAGTACACTGGACTTGTATGGGTACCCGTGGGCCTTGTGGTTTGCCAGGGCCAGACTGGCCCAGAAAAGCCAGCTTCTCCTTTGGTGGTCTCTGAGCAGACAAAGCCACTGCAATTATTTAGGCCTTTTGCATATTTCTCTGGGTGCATTCAGCCTTTTTGGCCATATCCCTATTACTGAAAACCAAATAAGCCAATTGGAACAAATCATTCATTGGAGTCTGAGGACCAGCAGTTGCTTTCTGAATTTTGCGCCTGATGTCTGGGTCAGACTGGGCTATGAAATGTATAGCCAAAAGGGCCTGTACCTCGGGGGAGGAGGGATCCATGTTCTTTCGGGATCCATGGCCCTGTAGGGTGGGTCAGTTAAAATGTCCTCTGTGTCCCTCCTAGAGTTATCCCTCTGAGCTACACATGCCTTAAATTCCTTTTCAGTTCCATTGCCTAGATACAAGGCCATGAAAATTTGAACATAGGTTACTTCACTCCATTTTAAATTTCCTAACTCATATGGTGGCCAAACCTGATTATATAACCTACTAAGTTTTTTCCTTTTAATTCCTGTTGTCCAAATCTTTTCCAATCCAGGAATATATGGCCCAGAGTGGTATTGGTTGGGACTGATGCAGCCTGACCCATTTCAGACAAGCCTGAGGTGACATCTCTAACTCCCAAGCTATCCAAAATTCCACTCTTAAGTCAAAATCCACTGCGTAATTTGGTCAAGATTTGCACTTATTTTAGATGCTATCCCTTCCAAGGGTGTTAGTGCCCAACCAGGTGTTAGTGCCCAAAAAGTCTCAAAGAAACAGCACAGAAGATGTCCCCAGCAGTGTTGACGATGAGCAGAAGTTGAATAAAGGCTCAGCACTTGTAAGAGTCAGAGGGAGGGGAGTAAAAGCAATAAAAAGTACACCTTGGTGGTCACACAGGTCTTCTGGGGTTAACAGAAGAAAGAAAGAAATAGAGCAGGAATGAATAAGAATGCAAAAATGTAGGAGAAAAACCTCAGAGTCAAGGAGAAGAGTATAGAGATTAACAATTCTGTCCTGGATCTGCAGTTGGATGTGGCTAAGTATATGGGGTTGACCTGCTGGTCAAAAAATGAGCAGATATCGGCAGAGTGTCCTCCCCGGTATGCCTGGCTCGCGGTGTCCCACGGGCCTCTTTAGGACTAAGACCTAACTTTCAACATTTTCTTACCGTATCACTGTCCCTTCGTGGTCGTCAGCTGAAACCGTGCACCTCAGATTGGGACTTGAACCCACGTGGCTGGGACTCGAACCCGGCCAAAACCCAGTCTTCCAACTGAGATCACACACCTGGTTTCAGGACTTAATGAAGCTCAGGTTCTTGATGTCTCATCACAGAAAGAATTCAGTGAGAGACAAGGTGATAGGTAAGAAGTGGATTTATTTAGAGAGAAACACACTCCACAGACAGAGTGTGGGCCATCTCAGAAGGTGAGAAAAGGCTGCGATCAGTGATTTTTGACGTTGGTATTGAAAAAATGTTACAAATTCTGAAGGCTCAGATGATGGTTAGCATTCTTTAGCAATAAAGTATATTTTTAATTAAGGTATGTGTATTTTTAAAAAACATAATGCTATTGCACACTTAATAGGTTACTGTTTAGTGTAAACATTACTTTTATATGCACTGGGAAAATAAAAAATTCATGACTTGCTTTATTGTGATATTCACTTTATTGTGGTGGTGTGGGACAAAACCCCCAATATCTCTGAGGTATGTCTGTGTACAGTTAATGAAGAAATTCATATGTCATGGCTACTCCAGATGCAAACTTGATAAGTCATAAGTCTTATTCTCTACTCTGAAGCAGAAGAGAGAAGTAACATATTATTTAGCTTTATTTTAGAATGGGTAAAAAATGGATAAGGATGGGTAAAAATTATTCTACAGTTAATCTTCCTTCAACACAATTATTCAAGTAGAGTTTTCTTTTCTAATTAATATTTCTGTGGTTAGGAATATTTTATCAATGTACACTTTTTATGTATTGTTAACAATTTTAATTTGTGTTTAGTCATGGATAATTTAATAGATATATCCTTCTGGCATCATTAATGAAATAGGTCATGCTGGTTAATTCCTCCCATAATGCAAGAAATTGAAACAGTCACCTAAAAAACATAAGCAAGTTTTCAATGGAAAAATACATTATTAATTCCCAGAGGATTCATGTGATTGCAGTAGGCACATGGGGCATAAAATTAAAATATCTATTTAGCTATGAGGAAGTGGTAAACTAAAAACAAATTGTTAAAATTTACATATTTCCACATAAATTGATATTGGAATTAATACAAAAGTAACTTCTAAAGCATGCACATTTGAACACCCAATACAAGTAAAACAATTTATGAATGTAAGTAGGGTTAAGTCTCAATGTTTATTGGATAGAGAACTACCTATATGGTTTTCTTGCAGTGTTAAAATAGACTACTCAATGCACTTTTGTTGCTCTGATACCTTATACTTTCATAATGAATTATATATGGAAGGAAACACATTAAACTTTCTCTAGTCATTAGTATGTGGATTAACGTGAATTACACAAATTGATTAAAGAGTAGAGGAAATACACACAAAAACCTGAAGTGCCTGCTTTGTAATGAGACCAGACATTGAAGAAATACTGCTACACTGGGGAAGTGCAGTTTAAAATTATTGATTGTCTCATTTCTCCCACTGTATTTGAGTACTACAGATTATCGTCATCAATTTCTAAATTATGGCTTCTAGTTATTTTAAAAGTAAAGAGATCATCAGGAATTTAAAGTGATTTCAGTAGCAGGATGATATGTTAGAACATAGACTCTCAGAAGTCCATCTTTCTTTTCCCTCAGAACATTTCTATAATAAATTAAGTTAAATTAGCAAATGTTTAATGGGGATTCCTAATTTTTACTATATAAACTTGGAGTTTCTTTTCACAATAAAATGAATTATTACCTTTATTGCTATATTAATATCAACTTCAAATTTGTTTTCTGCTATATTTTACTGACATAATCTTAATGCTCAGATTTGTTCAATTATATTTACCAGAATTTTGTTTACAGAAGAGGTTTTCTGGGGAATAGAAATATCATAGCATTTTAGGAATAACTAGAGAAGAAAATCAAAGGAGAAAATCAAGTTTTTATTGCTAAATTTCACACAAGTAGCTGTTTCCTTTTTTGGAACTCTTCTTTAAGAGATGCCAAATAAATTGAAATGTGGAAAGTCATTTTCTCTGACTCATTTCACTATACCAGTGGAAAGAAACTAAGTGTATTTCTGAGTATGAAAAAAAGTACCAAAACTGGAAAAAATTAGCTTTCACTTACTTAAAGTACATGTATAAACTAGGCCCCTATGCCTCAGCAAATGTAAAATAAAATAATTATTATCTCAGTTGCAATGTTTAATTTATATCTGGGTATATTTATTGTACACTTAGGAAGTGTTATATACTCTTCAAAGACAAAGTATCTTGTTCAATTTCTCACATTTAATTACTGATGGAGCCAGGATTCTACCAACAAAATCTAACTCCAGAGCCAACACTCTTTACCACTCAACTATATCATTGATCATTTTTAATTCTTTAAGGTTAAGAAATAATAAAGAGCACTATATAAAAGGAATCAACAAATAATAAGAGATTCAAATGCTTTATGAAGTTAAAATACAGTATGTATTTAATAGCATGCAATGAATTATGACAGCCATTTATATACTCTTCATATACTATTGTAAGAATAACACCTAAAATGTGTATTTGGAATCTTTGCTGGTTTAGGTGGATCATTTTCCAGTGAGGTTTTTTTCTGGCCCAACACACAGTTTTACATAGTATAAAAGTAAGAGGTAAACACATTAATAACAAAAATATTCTTGACTGTGCAGATATAATGATCTGAAGTTTTAAAATGACTTTTTAAATTAATTAAGGCCTTTTGTTAGAAAGGTCTTAATTAATTTTCAGCCTTTATTAGAGGAACATAAAAAGAGTCTGAATATGTTATAAACTGCTATTGCACATTTTATATTTATATTTATTTTTATTTTTAGGCTTATAAAAAACAAATGTGGTGTAAATTATACAAAGTGCTAAGCACCAAGTTTCGAACAAATCAAGAATTCATAAAATGTTGCCTGTCGCTTTTAATACTACAGGATGCCCAGCTTATACATGCTGGTGTCATTATTCTATAACACAGTTCTCAATACTGGCCGTCTTTTGCTATTTTGTCTTTGCCAGTAAACAAGATACAATTTTATTTTGCATGGGTCAATAGCAAAGCATTAAATTCAACAAATCCTTTGTGCCACAAAGGATTCCCTAGATCTATTCTGCTAATGGGAAACATTTTGCTAGCTGACTAGGTAATCAACATTCACCTAAACTTTACTGTTTCCTGAGAGGTATGTGAAATGGGCTCTTTGAGAAAAGGCGCAGGATAATCAGCTGAGGATCCTAGGCCATCTATGGCAGTTGGCGGTGTGGGGATAGAGAGTGAGTTGTGAGGAAAAATAGAAATAAGTGCATTTCATAATTTAAAGAAAATGTTTGAATGTTCTTTAAACTTGTTTTACCGATTAAAATATGGCATTATAATTTTTCAGTGCCATTAATGACTTGATATTTAATATTACTATAATTTAATTAACCAGTCACCACTTCCAAGTAAGGGATAGAAACATATTTAAAGCTTTTGATATATATTGCCAATTCAATCGTGTAAAACAGTATGGGTGAATTACAAGTATCTTTGTACAGAAATTTCTATTAAAAAGTTAGTATTTTAACTAAATAATTATTTTATGAACAAATTAAAGTTCATTAAATTTCTATTTTAAGTTGCATTTATTTAATTACTAGTGAAGTTGAACATATTTTTCAAGTAATTGTAACCAGTCTATCTTTTGGCAATTTTTTTTTGTTGTTTTTATCTCCTAAATTTTTACTTTTAAATAGCTTTTAATAAGATGTGTTATAGATGTTTCACTGGTTTGCAATGTAATTTTAATTCTGCATGTTATATCCTTTTTAATGTTAAAGAGAATAAACAGCAAGTTAAAGTACAGGATGGATAAACTAAAATATTTTTAATAAAATAAAATTTGCATTATTATATACATAGAGTATATGCGTAAAGGAATATACACCAAGATTTTGACAGTGTTTGGCTTGTGGGATGGGTTTATGTAATGTTATTTTTAAAAGTCATTTTAACTTGCATAATTTAAACTTTATTGCCTTAATTTGGAAGCATTCTAGGTATTTAAAATTTACTTTTTAGAATGTATTTACATATTGCCTCTACAGGTTTTGTCATTAGTGTTAAAAGTCACTCTTTACCTCAGGAATATATGATATACTTAACCATGATTTTTAGTAATATATGTTCTGAATTTTTAAATTTAATTGTATATTTCTTCCTTATACTTAAGGCTTTATATTTAATTTAATTTTACATTAACATGATTAAGGAATTTTACTGAAGCTTTCTCAGAAAGCTAACAGTATGTGAACTTTAGGTTGTCTGAGAAGAAAATAAAAAACCTTAAGAATATAGGTGGTGAGGGGCTTCCCTGGTGGCGCAGTGGTTGAGAATCTGCCTGCTAATGCAGGGGACACAGGTTCGAGCCCTGGTCTGGGAAGATCCCACATGCCGCAGAGCAACTAGGCCCGTGAGCCACAACTACTGAGCCTGCGCGTCTGGAGCCTGTGCTCCGCAATAAGAGAGGCCACGTTAGTGAGAGGCCCGCGCACCGCGATGAAGAGTGGCCCCCGCTTGCCGCAACTAGAGAAAGCCCTCACAGGAATGAAGACCCAACACAGCCAAAAATAAATTAATTAATTAATTTTAAAAAAAGAATATAGGTGGTGTAAGCATAAATTCTTTTATCTATTATATTAATAATGAAGATATAAATAATGTATCTTATTTATATTCATATTCTATATAAATATAATATATACATTGATTAAGAACATAGTCCTTTTAAAGTTGTTTAAATAGATTAATGATTACTGAGCAATATCATATAATATATTCACGTAAAATGAAACTATAAAAAGATTTTGATCAATGGATACTGGATGAAAGAGTAAAAAAAATGTTTTGTTTGAATGGAAAAGAGAAAGTTGAACATTGTGTCTTATATTTATGTAAGGAAGGCAGCTCATACTGAGGCAGCATGAGTATGGCGTTTGAAACTGGTGTCCATATTTTAACGTTCAAGGAAACCAATCCTGGCTTTTGTGTTTCTGCTCCTTGGTAGAGCAGACAAATTGAGAGAAATACTTACAATAAATATAGCTGACAAAAATTGCTATTGACACTCTCCAATAAATCCCTGAAAATTAAATAACATAATAAATTAGAATAAAATGAGCAGTAAATGTGAGTTAGCTATTCATAGAATGGCATATCATGAAGGTAATCTATAAAGAGATTATAACCTTATGAGTTAGCATGCAAGGTAAATTTTTAAAAGGTATAGACTTGATCCTTTGATATTTGAAAAAGTCAAAGTCAAATAATATGAAATACTAATGAAAATTTGGGATAACTGCTTCTTGAGAGCATGTAATGAATAGTCTATAAATATAGTCGATGACATATAGTAATACACTGTGACCCAACAATTTTCCCACTATTCACCTTTTTGAGAAACACACGCACACATTTGCAAGGAGACATTATAAGAATGTGCAATGCAGTGGTGTTTGTTATTTTCCAGAGTAGGAACTGACCTAGATATCTATCATTAGAGAGCTGGGAAAAATACAAGAATATATGCATCTAAATGCATTCTTGGTAGGAGATCCACATATATTAACACACACAGATATAAAAGAAATATATTTAGTGTAAAATATAGGAAAGATAATTGATTATTCTCTCCTTAAAATAGATGTATTGCATTAAGTTTTGGACTTAAACTGCCTTTCAATGAAAAGATAAATTATATAAATAATGAAATATAAGCAAAAATATAATTGTTAGTAAAAGTACTTTTATATTTAAGTATTATAAAACATATCCTCATAGTCAAGCCATCTCTTAAATATCTAATTAAAATTCAGAGTATTGTCATGATAATACTTCAAATTAAGTGTCATAAGTATGCATCTAATTGAAATTTAAAATGACCAAATTATACATGACATAAATTTACATCAACTGATTGGCTACAAAAAAAGATATTCATATTAAAAATATTTGTTCTTACTCAAAGAGGTCCCAGTAATTTTAGATGGTTTATCACCAGTTCTTCTTGTTCATGATAATTTCAAACCATATTTTGTCTATTTTATGAGAAAAATCTAAGAAAATCACAGTAAAATATTCTACCCCTGCTACAGTAAATATAAAAATAAAATGTGTAATTTCTCTTACTGCATCTTTTTAAATGCATGTGCTTAAAATCACCTATATAAGAATACAAATTTTAGGGCTTCCCTGGTGGTGCAGTGGTTGAGAATCTGCCTGCCAATGCAGGGGACACGGCTTCGTGCCCTGGTCCGGGAGGATCCCACATGCCGCGGAGCAAATGGGCCCGTGAGCCACAATTACTGAGCCTGCGCGTCTGGAGCCTGTGCTCTGCAGCGAGAGGCCGCGATAGTGAGAGGCCCGCGCACTGCGATGAAGAGTGGCCCCCACTTGCCACAACTAGAGAAAGCCCTCGCACAGAAACGAAGATCCAACACAGCGATAAATAAATAAATACATAAAAAAAAAAAAAAAAGAATACAAATTTTAAAATCACAACTTTAGAACATAAGGAAATATGAACAAAATAAATAATTTTATGTTGAAATTCTTCAAAAATTAAATCCAGCTACATTTCTGGAATAAGAGAGAAAATAAAATAATATGCATTTATAAATATTTATTTAGAAAAAAGTTTTTTTTAGCATATAGGACATTTAATATGAATTATAATTTTTTGAGATAAATCTTGACAAGAATACATTTTTTCTTCTATTAAGCTCTAGTCATTCATGGAAGGCTAGAGTATAAATTATGTTTACTTGTCATAGGTAGCATTTCTTATAATTTATAAAAATTATTACACTGAAAAACATGCACCAAATCGTATACATTTGAAAATATTTTAGTATCTTAGCATATAAATATTATTGTTGCAGACAATGTGGTTTAAATGATGAACTCATTAAACCCTTCGGGTACTGACTGCAAAAGGTTTACTAGTTGGAATAATGATTCTATACTGATGAATACATATAAATGCTTAGGTTCATTTTTTTAAGTCACACAATATTTACACATCTTGGACAGATAATCTCAATCCCAGGTATTTATTTTAAGAAAATAATCCAAAACATTAAAAAAGGAAAGGAAAAATCTATTCAGTGTGACGGCTAATTTTGTGTTAACATGACTGGGCTAACAGAGGCCCAAATAGCTAATAAAACTATTTCAGAGTATGTCTGTGATGATATTTCCGGAAGAGATTAGTTTTTGAACCAGTAGACTGAATAAAGAGATCCACTCTCATCAGCGTGGGCCCAAACAGAAAAAAGCTGAAGGGCAAATTTGCTTTCTTCCTGAGCTGGGACATCCACCTTCTCCTGGACATCACAGGTCCTGGTTCTCAAATTTTCAGACTCAGACTGAATTACACCATTGGCTTCCTAATTCTCCAATTTACAGACAATAGATTAAGGGGCTTCTTGGCTTCATAACCATGTGAGCCAATTCCTACAATAAACAAACAAACAAAGCAATATATCCTATTGATTCTGTTTCCCTGGAGAACCTTGACTAATACAAAAATAGATACAATTTTTTTTTTTTAGTATCATTATGATAGCAAAATAAGGAAGGGAAAAATATGAAAATTCAAACTGAGGTCAGTGCTAGGGAATAAACATTTTTAATTAACACATTTTGTTAGACATGGGCATAAATGGTATCATAATGAAATATTATGAAGTCATATAACACCAAGGCTGCACAGAAACTTGGAAAATACCCAAAAGTTAAGTTTATAAAATCTTACCTAAAAAGGTGTTCCTAAGATCGATTGATTGTTATTCTACCGTGTGCTACAGTTTAAAACTTTTCGATTAGATCTTAGTCAGCAATATAAGGTGCCAGCATGTGATACTCTCCTCAGAAAATATTAGAGTACTTTTATAGCTGTCAGGTCTCATTGTGAACTTAGTGGTGATTATCCTGTTTGAAAGAAACCATCTAAAAGAATTGTGATTCATCTTACTCTCTACATATTCTTAATAGATCACCTTGGCTTAAAGGAAACACTTGCAGAGCATGTACTTGAAATAATATCCGAGTTTGAAAATATCCAAAGGTTTGAAAATAACCTTTTCCTTATTTTACTTTAATATATAGTTTTTGATTTTTTATCTAATCTAAGACTTTGTTTTAGCATCTTCCACAAAAACGTAATTAATATATAAACGTAATTAATATATAAACTACCTTATCTGAGAAAGAAGACATGGTTTGCAAGAATTTGCAAATTATTTTTTTCAGTCATACTCATCTGTTTTCACTTCTCTCCCACTTTATTTCTTCTAGTGGGTATGAGGTCGTAGTGTTTCATCATTTTCTAAATCTACGTCTTCCATTTCAGAGTCACCCCTACTTAATTTTCAAATCTACTCCTACTTAATTTTTTTAATCTATTCTCCTTATACTACAAAATTTCTTATGCAAAATATATGCTGTTATTGTCATCAAACACTTAGTGCTCAGCCATCTATCATTTGACCCTCAACATTATTTTATTGAAAACGTTTCTCAAAACTAAGCAATGATATACTTGTTGCCAAGTGGAAATATATTTTCTTAGTCTTCAGTCTCCTCAGTCACACTGCAAATTAATATCAGTTAAGGCTGTATTCTTTGATAGTCTTTCCTTCTTTGATAGTCTTTCTGTAGTTTGAAATTATACCTCCTAGTCTATTACTCAGCATTCCTTCATGGTCTCCTAAATTAGCACATTTCTTCTGCCTATAAACTATACTTAAATATCACCAAACATGTTGTCTGTGAACCATTGCCTTTTGTGTTATTAATTCTCATGACTGATATCTACCACCTGGAATCATTAATTGGCATAATTTTCCATTTATTTAAAAACTCCTAGCACTTTACTATAAAATATCATATATTTAGTATATATGCCACCTTAAAATTAAGGGAAATTATTTTCAGTATTCTACATAATAGCACACTTATTGATCCCCAAAAACTACTATTTCAAAACATTTTCTAAAAGGTGGTTAAATTATAATGTGGCTAATTCTGGGATAATAAACTGTACTGAAATATTTAAAAATTTTGAACCAAATATTTTATTCACATATATCAGAGGTTATTGTCAATCATTTAATAAAACTAAATATTTGCAAATAATATTTTACCAGTGAAACTGTATTTCAAACACTAAAAAATCTGAAATGCCAGTATGTAAAAGTTGTTTTTTTCTGATGGAAACAGCACTGGGAGCTTTGAATTAACTTTCCAAGAGGAAAACTTCCAGGAAACTTGCCTGATATTTCAGAGTTTTCTGAACACTATTGTAAAATCACTATGCTAAATATGTAATATTTTGTGGAGATTATTTTTAAACAAGTAGGAGGAATATATTTGCTGCCTTCAAGTTAACATTTTTCCTCACAGTTTATTTAATGATTGAATAATACTGAAAATACACACCAATCATGTTTAAACACTTTATATACATTTTAATTAAAACTAAAATCATAGAAGAGTTTATGAATACATCATATTATGCAATTGCCTGGTAATGAATGTTTTGAAATTTCTTTCTTTAAAAATATAAATCATTTTAACTTCTGTTAAAATTTATTTCTGAAATACCTCTTTATACCCCTGTTTCAACCAAGAGATTTTAACTTTAAAATTAATAAATTTTAATAAACCCCATATCCTAGGAAAGGGAAATTTTCCAAAACACAATTGTAAAGTGTATAGCGTTCATAAGCAAAGTATACATCCAGGTATTCCCAAGTGATAACTAACATTTACCTCACATATAGGTGTGAAATAATATATCCTGATTTGTTAAATAATACTGGGTATGAGTGTGTTGAATTCAATTCTTCAAATTTATTGAACTTCTATACTTATAGGACCCTGTTTAGATTCCTGGGAAATACAAAGCTCACAAAAAGTGAGAACCAAGGTATTTTTCCTGCCTTCAAAAGAGAGGCAGTTATGTACACAAACATGACCCACAAAAATAAGTAACAATATAAAGATGCAAATAGACTACTACATGGGTAAAATAATGGTGAGACTAATTTCACCACAGACGTTTTCATGAATGTTAATGAGTGAAATATATTTGATCTGAGTCTTGAAGTGCACGTAGAAATTTTACAGGATGATAGGAGTTCTCCCTCTGCATTTTAACTTGGAGGAGCAAATAAATAAAAGACCTGGGGGATGTAAAAGCAAATCAAAAAATAGCAAAATAAAATAACATAAAAAAGTGGCAAGAAATCCAATGTGCAAGAGATGTGGGTATTTATGAAAGATTAAAAAATTAATATAAAGTTAGAGAAGTTGATTGTGGAAAACATATTTAAATCTTTTGCCCAGTTTTTTTTTTTTTTATTTCAAACTCTAAATACTTTTATTTTATTTTGTACATCTTTATTGGAGTATAATTGCTTCACAATGCTGTGTTAGTTTCTGTTGTACAACAAAGTGAATCGGCCATATGCATACATATGTCCCCATATCCCCTCTCTTTTGAGCCTCCCTCCCACCCTCCCTATCCCACCCCTCTAGGTGGTCACAAAGCACTGAGCTGATCTCCCTGTGCTATGTGGCTGCTTCCCACTAGCTATCTATTTTACATTTGGTACTGTATATATGTAGATGCTTCTCTCACTTCACCCCAGCTTACTCCTCCCCCTCCCCCTCCCCGTGTCCTCAAGTCAGTTCTCTCTGTCTACATATTTATTCCTGCCCTGCCACTAGGTTCATCAGTACCTTTTTTTTTTTTTAGATTCCATAAATATGCATTTGCCCAGCTTTTATTGGTTTGTCTTTTTATTGGTTGTGTTTTTATTATTGAGTTGTAAGAGTTCTTTATAGTTTATGGATCAAAGTCCCTTGTGAGATACGTGATTTGAAGATTTTTTTTCCCCAAATGTTTTCACTTTTTGATGGTAGCAATTAGAGCACAAAGGATTTAAATTTTGCTGTTATCTAATTTATCTAGTTTTCTTTCACTGCTTGTCTATTTGACGTCATATCTGCACTGTTGCAGCAGCGTCCAGTATTTGTGGTGCAGTAGTAGTGGAGCTCACAGCAATATCATGTTCAATTCAATTGGTAAAATCTGCAGGGTACAGTGTTCTATATTAGTGGCAATTGTGTCTTCACCAGACTAATTCCTTGGTGTTATTTTGGATGCAATTCTGTTAATTACCATCTGAAAATTTTTGTAGAGGTTTACTGGTATTTTGGTTACCTCACCAATAACATATGAAGTTACTTTCTGCTGAATTTCATCTGACTCTATTTACACTACCTGCATGATTAAAAAACAAACAAACAACAAAAACACCTACCTGCTGTAGCCACTGAGAGAATAAATGATTGGGTTACTCGTGAGATATCAGAGATAATAGTTTAAAAGAATGTTGGGAAGTGAAAGAAGCTATTATGGTTGTGAATTATTTTTACTGGCCCCAAATTATCTCTTGATTAAAAATTCAAATTTCCTTTTGGGTAGAGAATTACTTTTCACACTATTGTGTATACGCCAGAAGTTAATCAAGATACACTTCTTTTCTGGAACAGAGGGAAATACTATGATAAAAAAAGTAGACCAATTCAAGGATGTTCTCCAAAAAGTAAACTTTGAAAATTGTGGTGTGTATTCCTTACGATGAGTGTTTCCTAGAATCCCTGATCTCTAGATCTTGACAATATTTCAACTTTACCACAGATTCAGTGAGTTGCCCAGTATTTTAAACAAAAGATCTTTTTCTTACAAAGTACAGTATTAAGTCCCTCACAATGACCATTTAAAAATTTTTAATTTAAAATGTAACATAAAATAATTCTATAGAAATTAAAAGGAAAAATAAGCTTATTTTGAACTATATGACTAGGCTTGTGTCAGATTAACAAATTAAGATTCTGAAAAAGAAAATTTCCAGCCCATCACTCCAGTTCCATAAATCTGACATATTTTTAAAGTAAAGACAAGGCTGACTTTTTAAGTTATCAACTGCTTCTATTCTTTGTTCCTCAAAGGCATTTTGTGTTTGAAAATATTTGTTGTATTAACATAATTAAGTCTGATAGAAACCTGAAGGCAGATATAAACAAGAAAAAGGTTACAATAAATCTGTTTCTCTTTCTTTCTTACTATGCGCATGGCATCTAAACAGCTCACATTTAGAAGAAGATCATAATCTATAACCTATGAACCCTCCTCTTAATGGCATATTGTCTGTAGCTATAACTACTAATTGAGAAAATGGAGCATAAAATGACTAAAGAAGCATAGATAACTAATATTTAAAATAACAAGAAAACAATTAATTGAGAGAGCCTTCAACAGAAGTAGAAAGTGTTATCGAGAAAGTGATCATATGAACTATGATGGGGTGAAGATGGGGAGAAGATAAAACACAGAATGTCACATTAATTTCATTACTTTTTATAAAGTCAGGAAAATTAAATGCCATGACTTTAATTAATGTTCAAATGAAAGAGTGACATTTTGAATATATTTTAAAACACTATGTTTCAGAAAAGATTATTCAGGGCCAGTTGTAGTCTAATGGTGTGCTTGAGGGTTTTTTGTTTGTCTGTTTGTGGGGGTTTTTTGGTGTAAAATGTGTATCTAAGGTATTTCCTCAAATCTTCCTCCCACTTCCCACCCACCACTGATATTCTCTCCCTTCACAAGAATCCCCTGTTTTGTGCTGCATCCTTTCAACCTAGGACTGTTTTTTCATTTTAAACTTATCTTCCATTTACAACCATTATTTTGCCAATTTTTAAGGTAATTATAAGGTACAGTAATGGAAATTATGCTCTTCTTAATAAAAAGCTCTTTTAAAAAGTAATAGAATTTTTCTATTCTTTGAATTTACTATTTTTTTTCATTTTTTCATTTTTTAAATTTTGTGAGAGACAAATGGTGCAATATTTATAACTGCTCTCATTTGCCTTCCCCATGTAATCGTAAGATCATAAGCTCACCACAGGTTCAGGTATTATTCTAACAATTATAGTATCAGTTTTTCAAGAAAGCAGTAATGATACAGGCTGATTTGATTTCCAAAGATATCTCATTCTGTAATTGCTCATCATTATACTCATTTAATTTTTTACAGACACTCTGATAATAAGAAGAAAAGAAGTCATCCTAAAATTGGAAATTTAGTAAAAGACAAATTATTTTCTTTTTTACTTTACATTTGCTTCATAATAGCATTTTTTAACTTACAATTTTAAATTACATTTAAGACCAATTTTATTCTTTCACAAGACCATCCCATTAAATTGAATATATATGTATAAAGAGAGAGTCAGAAGTATTTTGTGTTTATTTTAGTCATTTTTATTGTTGACATGATGATATTTAACACAAAACTTTATTCACATCATAAAGAATTACATCTAGTTTTTGGATAGATATGTAATATCTGTTATTTATAACACTGATTATTATTGTATATGTGTATAATGTCCTTTATGTGTATAAATTATATCATTGGAATCCATTATATATAAAATATGAAACTTTTGTTATCTCTATATACTGAATGTATTTTAAATACAGTATTTATTCCCCTCTGCAGCCAAACACTTGTAGCATGTAGAAGATTATCAGCAAAAAAATTTAGGTGTGAAAAAATATATATTTTTTGGCAGTCACTATAGTCACTCTTAAATATTTAGATGCATTTTCTTATTTAATTCAAAAAATCACCCCCATGAAGTCATATTATAACTTATCCCTATTTTACAAATTAGGAAACTGGGGCTTCTTGGTGCTGCACTAAGAATTGAGGATAGCAGGACAAAAAATAAACCTTTGTTATTTGCCTTCATAGTGCATCTATTCTAGTGGAGAAGACAACTGACAACCGCGTAAAGAAACAAATAAAGAATTTCCAGAAAAACAGAAAGAGTACAACTATTCAAAATAACAGGCAGAGGGGCTGCTTCAGATAGCAAGATGGAGAAGGCATTTCTGAGGGGTTGATACCAACAATGAGACCTAGAAAAAAATAAAGAGCTGCCTATGGAAAGAATCGTAAAGAAGTTATTTTAGTATAAAGGAATATAGAAAGTGCAAAAGTTCCAAGTGAGGGGAATAATCCTAACCTGTAGAATAGACAATGGACAGAATAGACAATGGACAGAAGAACGGTGTGGCTAGGATACTGTGAGTGCACATAATATCAATATAATACAGGTTGAAGAATAATCAAGGGTCATGTAACTTGGGAGCCAGATCAGGCAGAGCCTTGGCAGCCACATTGATGATTCCCAGCTGCATTTTAGTCAGCAGAGGCCAGTGTGCACTGAAATTGTGCATTTCTTTCCATGCTGAACTGTTATCTTGTTCATGCATCCAGGTTTACATAGAATTTTTATTTTCTGTTTGTTTTTCTTTTCCACAATATTTTGAGTTGTTTAAAAACAGAGCCTCTTCTTCCTTTATTTATTCTCAGACCTAGCATAATACTGGCAAAGTTTTAGGGCATAATTAGCTTTAAATGAGTGATTTAAACTTTAGAAGATTTATTAATGGCTGTTTCCACTGACTAATGTATGTGAATTACAATTAGAGACACAGAAAATTTTAACCCAGTTTCACAAGCTTGTATCAATTACTACTCTCCCAAAATCGTTTTTAGAGTGAATTGAATCTTTAATTATACATTTCAGATAGTGTATTCCAGGTTTTCTCATTGACAGAAGGATGTAATATAATAGAACCAGATCTTTTAAACATTTTTTATAAAATATCAGACGATTTTAAAATACTACCAAAGAGTTAAGATTATATTTAATTGTATTTCTTACATTGTTTACCACTCTTCCTCAGATATTAAAAATGTATATCTGAAAATTGTTACATTAATATGGGCCCTTTTGTATGATAACTTATACCACTGAAAATTCTTCAGAAGGCGTTAAGCTTAATATGACTTTATGCCTAGCTCGAAATCTATCTTTTGATCTATCTTCAATGCAGTTATTTATATTTATTCCCTAACTTTCTTATTTCTCACAAAAGAAGAAACATTCAGCAAAACATCTGCTTATAATTGTCATTTGTGCTGAGGCTGATAGATATGAAATAAGGCACAGAGATAGGGAGAATGTCACAACGCTTTTTATTTTTCCTTGTGATTTTAACGTCATTTTGTTTCATAATTCCTGTTTATCACTGCACTAGAAAGTCACTTTGACCCTGAGTGAAAAAGCTCAGACTTCTTTTCTAACCTTTTATGTTCCATTTTTCACTTTGTAGTTTCTCTTTTTTTTTTACTAATTTCAAAACTACTTGGCTTTATCAAATTCTTCACTCAGTACCTGCATTGCTGGGCTTTGCGCTTTGAAATTGTAATTGTTAATTTAGATCAGCGTCTCATCTAGTTTTACAAATGCTCCTCTACCAGGGAAGAGAAAGAAAAGGCTGATTAAGCTCTGACCTGACTTTGAAATTAGTGGATAGAGAGCCATATTAAAAATCAGTCTTAGAACAGTGAAGACATAACAGACATCATTTTTATATAATAGACTTCAAAACTTTTTACATAATGCAACGTTTAATAAGCCTTTCAACTTTGAGGGAATGAGCTACACTAGGTAAATCATATTTTGTTCCTATAAGTGAAGTATTATCTCATCAAATTTAAATGCAACTTGTTCAAGATAGTTAAGAGATCCAAAATTTCTATTCCACATCCTTGGCAAACTCATATTTCATTTATACCGAAAGAAAAAGCAGCTTTGTTCCTACCTACACCCTCACTTTAGTCCCTGTGTGCCAACCCTCTCAACATTTATTTAATAAAAGATATGTTCTCAAGCATAGAGTTAAAATAGCACTGAGATATAAATTCAGTTTTTTTCTTTTATAACCACCTTTATTACATATGTTTTTTTGTGCAACACTTCTCTACATGCATTACAAAATGGCTATCAGATCCATTTTCTTAAATAACACTGGTCTCAGAGTAGCAAGTAGGGAGCACTCTTATGACCATCTTTATTACGTGTCTTTTTTTTTCTTGAATTGAGATATAAGACACGTTGACCACTAGAGAGTTGTTAAATGTTGACCTGGGATTGACCTAGCAGATTCTTTTAAAAGAGAAGCAGTCTTTGCTAAAGTTTCTGACAGAGACCAGGAGAAAGACAAGATTATATATAAAGAAACAAATAGTAGGGCAAGATGAATGTTGACTGTTTAATATTATTTTAGATTTGGCACAGGAAATATATAATAAAACTGAAGACTATATTACAAACAATGTATTCTCCCTTCATCAATAGCATGTGTTATATTTCGACATGATGTTTGTCTTTATAAAGATGATATTATAAATAAGTACAAAATGGGATGTTATTACTTTCTTACTGTGACAAATATCTACTTTTATTCAGTGTTTACACTATGTCAGACACTTTGTTATTTACTTTATGAGTTATCTCATTTAATCTTCAAAATTATCCTACAGTATAGCATTATGTTCATTTTACCAATTGTCACTGAAAAGAAATCAGATGGTTTGCTTCTACAGCTCATAAATGTTTTCACCCATAGTTTTCTCATTTTAAACTCACAGAAACCTGTGAAATAGCATCATCATTTCCATTTTTGCAGACTAAGAAACACAGAGGTAAAGTTACTTTGCTGGGTCCTAAGAAAAATTTAAGATTCCTTACTATCATTTGCTTTAAAAGGCCTAACAACTGCTCCCCCTTATACTTCACACTCCTTCTATGTATATCCAAAGTTATTAGAAGCAATTGTACTATACAGATCATTTTCTTTTCTATATGGAATAATAAATTGAGGTGTCCCAAAATAATTAAAAGTCTTTATTTTGAAGATTGGCAGTAAATTGAAAGATTCTTTAAATGTTGAGCTTATCCATTCTTCCATTGAACATTGATTACCAGGAGAGCTGGTGATTTTAAAAGGCATTTTTATATAATAATTTCAACTTAAATGAGATTTTGAATATTTTAATAAGCTATGTAGTATTTTCAATAGAATCTATAATTGACATCTCAAAGTAAGGCTTTCCCTTTCATTTCTTTATGCTTGAGCAAGTTTCTAAGAAAATTTATAGGAAATGAATTTTAACATTTTAATTATTGATATTAATGTTTGACACCAAAAGTTGGTAAATTCAGTTTCCTAGAGCACTACCATCTTCAAGGAGACACTTAAAAAACATATTGACCCAAATAAGTAGGTCAGCTTTTCCACGGAGTTTCTGAAACTCCTGTCTAATTGCTCCTATACATGTATTGTTTTGAATATTTTTAGTGTAATAAGATTTTTTTCCATGGAAGCTGAAATTTATTCTTGGAAATAGCCTAAAGCCATCATGATTTGATAATAACACTCTAGCAAAGGGCAGTTATGTTACCAAATAAGGTTTGAAATATTAATTGATCATTATAAACCTCAACAGCTGTATTTAAAAGGCTCTCTTTTTCCAGTCTTTCCCCAAATTCAGCTTAATTTGTATATTTTACCCCTAACTTGTGATTATTCTAATTCATATGACTGATTATAGTTGAATAAATGATTTATAAAGCAATCATTCTCTCTCCTGCTTCACTGCTTGAATTATTCACATTTTATAAAATATACTTAATTAAAATTATCAATATTTTAATTGCAAGATTAGAAGGGGCAGTCTAAGGAAAATATTGACAAACTAAATTGTACGTTTGTCTGGGAAAGTCTTATTTGAAATGAACCTTTAAAAAGTACAACATCAAAAAAATGAGGCAAGACTCAAATCATCTTTTTGTTTTCCCAGTAAATGGGAAAAAGAAACTGCAGAGAGTAAGAACACTTACAGATTGAAGAACCTTAGAATATTCTCATTGTGATGGGATAATGAAGATGTAATAATGAAGAAACAATGGTGAATTCTCTGGACTAAACAAGGCACTGAGACCATTTTCATGAGGACCCTCTGATGGTTCTGGAGATTCCTGCTGAGACTGGACTCCTTGGTGTGCCCGACAGACAGCTACGCCTGGAGCATATAGTTGAGGCAATTTAGCATGAACTTAGCGAGACTAGTATCATCACATCCATTTTTGCATCAAGAACATTCAAAAACAGCAGAGATGGGTCCATGAAAAGTCTTCTACATGTAGGACAAATGGTTGAGGGGAAGGAAGAAAGAGAGAGAATGGGAGTAATACCGTATGTTAACAGAACTTAATTTCAACCTCTTGTAGTTTGGAAAGAGCACTAGAAATCAGGAACACGTTTCTGTTCCTGTTTTCCAGCACTGCTCAGATGTAAATTATTACACCTTAAAGGAACCATTCTCCTTTAATGCCTTCGCTTGGGAAATTTTATAATGGCCTGGATCCTGCCAACAAATTCTGCCTTATCAGTACCATTTCTTATTCTTAAATTCAATACTCAGGTCAAACTTTAATTGCAATTCCCAAACACACCATTCATCTCACCTCCAGTCTTTGGCATTTGTGCTTTTCTCATCTTGTAATACCCTGCCTTCTTCACCTAGATAATGATCATGAATCCCTCTTGTCTCAGTTTCTATGTCATTACTTATGGAAACAAATTTCTAGTGACTCACAAAACCTGTGCTGTCTCATCTAGTCTACCTGTACCCTGTATTTATTTCCATCTTTGCATTGAAAGCTCTTGGCTGTGAAATCTCATAAGCCAGATTTCACAAATACTGTGGAACTTCAGCGAAAGCTGGGACTTGTCTGGCTCACTGCTGTTTTTTGTAATGCTAACACAATACTGGTACATAGAAGGTAATCAATGAGCATTTTGTGTGTGTGTGTGTGTGAGATTCTCAATGTGACTGTAGAGCAACTACCTAGCCCCTACTGTTTACACACATTTGTGTGTAAACACATTAAGTTGCAACACAGGACATCAAGGAAACTTCCTCTTAACCTCCTTTGGTGTCTGACCATTTGTAGAGAAGACGCGATTGCAAACACATGACTGCATCTCCTAATATCTGACTACAAAACGACCTTGGGCTTTTCAAATACCTTAGAAATTATGCATTTGAACATGCTTAGGGAAAGGAATCAAGTAATGTAAGAATCATATATCAAAAAATTAAATCACTAGTAACTGAAAGATCCAACATAAGTCAGTCTCCTGAGTCCAAGTGTGGTGAACTTAACTTTTTCAGAAAATGTTGATCTATTTATTTCATAACAACAAGAATATCTGTAGTGCGAATTCCTCAGTTCTTGTCCCAACTGGTTCAATGACTAGCATTTTAACCTAATCACAAACTGATGGTGGAATAACACTATTTTCATTTAAAGACCTATGCAATGCATTTTTCAATGGAAATTCATCCAACACCCTTCTAATTTATAGTAGAATCAATGACTCCCTCACCTATGAACACTTATTCCCTTTGTATATGTTTCAGTTTTTTGAGGACAAAGAAGAGAAAGGCACTAGAGTCTCTGGGATTACCTGGACTGTTAATACAGCTGCATTCTGATAGCTGCAGTAATCACCTGGGTTTTGTGGGCTACTTTTCAATCCCGCTCTAAAATGTCCAAATGATATTCTTTAGAGAATTGTAAATATGTCCACTCAAGCTAGTCATGTTCAGAGTTCAAACCTCTCTCACTATGTATTTTAGCTCTCACTGGGATCTGCTCGGCTGTCAAGAGAGTTGTTAAAATTTTAACCTGTGCTCTATTTGGAACTGCTTTTTCCTGCGGAATTTATCTCTATTGTGCAAGATGCAGTGGTATCCCAGCAGGGATGCAGGTGTGGATAGACACACTCAATCTAATTTGTACAACCAATTCTAGTATTTACAGTCTGTAAAATGAAATGGGATGAAACAAAATAAATTAAATAAAGATAAAATGGTAATGAAATCCAGCACAATATATTAAATCTGTACCCTGGATCCACAACCTCCAGGTCCGTATCCTAAGAACTTTGCACTTGTGTGATTAAGGGAAATTTACTTTACCTGTCTGTGCTTGTTTTCTCACTGGTAGAGTAGAGATTAAAATCATACTTCTCTCATAGCTTTGTTAGGAGGCTTACACTTGATAGTGTTTCTAAAGTTCTTAGAACAATACTTGGCACACAGAACTTCACAATTAGATTCTCAATTTTAAAATTTGCTTTAAGTAAGCATCTTTCAAAGTGCCTTCCCATAGGACTGCAAAATAATATTCTGCAAAAAAACCATAGTCACATTGTGACAAAATAATTCTGTACTAAAATTGATTTAGGTGATACCATCTTAACTATATTAAGTATATTTTTGTCTGCTGATTTATTACAGATATTAATAATAGCAGGTGAATATTGCAAGTCATGAAGAGGCGGTAGAATATGTATTGTTTACCAGTTTGTCTGTGAAATCCTCTTTTTTCACAAAGATTTTATTAATATCTCCCATAACTTGTCCCTCACGTAACACAGATTGGGAGATTTTGCCTTAAAAGTATTGTGCTAATGAGGAATGTTCCTATATTTCATACTACTATATTTTAGATTTATAAATTATCATTAAGCAAATTTTGCTATTTAATTATAATATCTCCCACACAGTGTATAAGTTATGAATAATGCACTTGAAATGCATAAAAAGATAGTATAGTTTAGAAATTACATTCATTCTCAACATTGAAAATTATTGAGCTATATATTATCAAAGCAAGAAATATTCTGGTTACCCAGATACCAGTAGGAATTAATTCGAGTCCAAAGCAATTGAGGAAGTATGCAATACCAGGTCAGTCCTGCTCTCTTTTACACCTTACTTGGGAAAAAAAATCGACTATAGCTTTAGAAAATGCTTTATAAGTAAATAATTAATAAGTAATAATTTAATAATCATTACAGATCTGGAATGCTAAAGAGGTAATAGCAGATTTTGGTATGAAGATTGCAAGTTACAATTTTTCCTGACTTCACTTAAGCTGATCAGAAACATGCATTCATATTAGCATTATTCCTCAAGAAGAGCTGGAACATTGAAATTTCTTCTTTGGTTCATTTACCATCAATAAATAGTCTACATTATAATTATAAAGCATATCACAAAATCAAATTATTTAAGTATTTAAAAAAACCTTTTATGAGCATTCTTAGATAAAATTTTATACTTTTATGTTTGTCATGATTGCATTTAAGAAAACAAGTTTAACAAATTAACATGTGATACTGTATGTTATGTTTTCTTATAAAAGTTAAATAAAATAATACATTAATAGTGTGCGTGTGTGTGTATATATATATATTTGTATATATTCGTCTGTGTGTTTGACATCATAGCTCATAGAGCATTTTATAATAGTTACATTTGATTTTTACAAAAACTACAAATTATGCATGGCATTATGAAGGGAGTCATTTAGATAAATAAGATTCAGGTTCAAGTATTTGATTCCTTATATAGAACTCTGCAAACCAACTGAAAAATCTCTTCATTGTAACTTGTATGTGAAAAATGTTACATCATACGGACTGTGATAATCTGTTAGGATTTTGATTTTTAATCTAAGTATTTATTATCATTAGTAATTCTCATTAATGGAAAGTATTGAATGGCATATTGAAATTCATCAACTCAATAAGAATTATCTATCACATTAGGTACATTGAGATAATTTTGTCAACTTGTTTTTGTTACTATTTATTGATATAAATAATTTACTGGGAAATAGCATTTAATTGTGCATTTTTAAAGGCACAGTGTATGTAATCTGTTACCAGTCAATAATTTTGTTATGATAACCAACTATCCAAATGTTATAAACTATAAGAAATAAAATTATATATTTGATTTTGAGATGTCATATTTTTATTTGTAAAAGGTGTGATTACATAAAACAGCAAAGTCAGAACTAGATCAACTTTTATTCAAATATTCTCTGGATCTATTAGTAGATGCTTTTTTTTTTTTTTTTTTGGTCCATTGGAAGTTTTTTAACATTGCCATGCCCTACTTCATGCTCTGTCTTTATGGTTGAAAGGCAGGGTCCACATAGTTGACTTTTCCACCATTTTGTAAACTGAACATCTCCTTTGAGCTTTGTGCTATTTGGACGTACAATCCTCTATCTATCTTCATTATTTCCAGCAACTTCAGTTTCTTTGATTACACATTCCTGATTTTTTCCCTCTTATCTTTCTAGCAAATATATATGGATCCTGCTTTGCTGACATTTTAGCCTCTATCCATTCTGAAAATATTGATATAACTAACAGCTCATTTCCAGGACATCTAGTTGACATGGACGTCCTAAGCAGAAAATACCTTCTTTGGATTTACTGTCACATATATGCTTGTGGCTCATAATGCACATGTCCAACACAAATGTCTTTTCAACCACCTACCTGCAATTCAAACATGTTATAAAGTAAAATTAAGTAACATTTTGGTCAATAATTATTCATCCCAGGGTTCATTCTCTCATCAGATGATATCCAAATACATGTTTAAAGTAAAAAGTTTAGCTTCATCTTTGATGCCATCTTGTTCCTTATCGTTCCACTTCTAGTCAGTCATCAAGCTGTTTCAATTAGTTCCCAGGTATTTCTCCCATCCGTCTACTTTATTCCTTCCCTACTGTCTTTGCTAGTCTTGCTCCCCTCCAATTAATTCTTCTCCAAGTTGAGAAAATTATATTTTTAAAAGTGTAGATTGAATTGCAATTCTCCTTAAAGTCATCTAATGACTTTCCTTTATATATATAGAATAAAGATCAAATTATTTACCATGACTTGCCCACTAACTCATTAATAATTCTGCTATTCTGCATGTTGCAGACTCTAGACATCTTCCAATACATTATTGTCTTTCTGTCTTACTTATAGGTTTTCACATACATACAGTACTCTAAACCTCTCACTTCATATCTCTCCTGATCTACATTACTCCTATGTTTATGGTACTGTCAGGTTAAGCATGCTTCTCCTGGAAGTAAGTTAGGAAGAGTAGAGGTAGACTTAAGGTAGAAAAATTGGTCTAGTTGAGTCTGGAAACCATAAATTCATAAGGTTATGCTATTATACATATATATGGTATTTAGCCTGTGGTAGAAAAGAATGAAAATAATCAGTGCATGCATTGGCTTAGTGCATGCAAAATTTTTAGGATGGCTATCCAATAAAAGCTACCCCAAACACTAAAGAAATGTCTTCAGATAACATTTTCTTGAAAAAGAAATCCCGTGTCATATTATTATGTTTTTTAATCCATATATCTTAAAAACTTAACAAACCTAATTTCTGGTCAGCTACCGTTATCTAAAGCATGACATAAATAGAAGCTGATTTCTACTATTAACTAATCGGTTCTCAGTGGAATCAATTAACTATCAAATACACATGAAATGATAGGACTGATTATCAGATGACTTTTGTTGTTGTTATTATGCAGCCCCTTTTAAAATGTATAATAAGATTTTAAATATTGATTATATGAAAGGACAGTATTTTTTCTAAATTTTGTATTATAATTTAAGTTGTTATACTTGCCTCTTGCCAGCTTTTTTTTTTTTTTTAAACATTTAAACAGGTGGCTCCAACTATCTGAGCATTGAATTAAAATACAAAAGTAAAATTTATCTCTACCTTGTCAGAGTATTTTGACTAACACTCAAGTAGATAGGTGGATAAGAGATGTGATTCCCATAATTTTGCTTTTGTTGCATTCTAATTTGAGTTTATGTTTTAATTTCAACCTTAAGAAATCCCCCTTTATTTATTTTTTTGAAATAAAATTATAGAACTTTAGGTCATTAATTCACTTGTTTGCTATTTTTGCCTAGATTTCCAGATCACTACTTGATGACATTTCAAACTGTGGGTACATAACCTTTTGGTTTATCAGAAATTCAACTCTCTTGGAGATTGCTGACTCTGAAATGTTTGTCTTTAGATTCAAATCTATATCCTGTTTCCCATCTCATTTTGGATGCCTAAAAAAGTGGTCTTTTTCTCAAAGCAAGCTTGTATTCATAGCTTTCTTTTGAATAAATTGCGCCGAAAACTTTTAGGATAGTCAGGTTTAGAATTTCAAAGACTTTTTGGATTAGTTTGCTTCCATACCTCTCACATGTGACAGGGTGTACAGCACCCTAATGTAAGTCTGTATTAGATGCTGATATTAGAAGTCCTTAAGAAGCAAAAGAGGAAATGTGGGTACCTTACTAAAAATAGACAAAAGAAACAATGGAAACACAGTCTCAGATTTAACTGTCTTATAGCTTCTACTTTAAAAATTCCTACTTAATCAATTCTATTCCTCACATTATCCATGCAATCAACTTCCTTTCCTACTTTTATGTGACAGTCATTAATTCTTCTCATTCTAAGTTTGATTTTTCTTTTCTTGCACATGGAGATTTACTCTTGTCCCATAAGAACTACACTGGGTCATTTTACTTTCTGTACCCAATAAACCATAAGTTGAAGTGATGTGTGACACTTCTAGGCAGACCTTAAGAGTCATTCACTTCATTCTAGCTTCCCTGGCTCTGTAACCATGGTAGCATGTTTTGAGATGCAGCTTCTGTCTGCCTGAATCTCTGAATAACCATGATAAGCAGAGACTTTTGGTTGACCTGTGATAGAAATGTGATATGAAGAAATAATTTTTGTTGTTTTAATCCACTGAGATTGGTATGCTTTTTGTTCCTTTCATAGTCACATAATCAAATCTTTCCTGACTTAGACTTTCAATACCAGTCTCCATTCTGTACTTATTAAACTTTTCTATACATGATCATCTTAATCATCTCTCTAAAGCTCAGCTCCTACCATGACTTCAAAATATTATGTATCTCCTCACTACCTGGTAAGTTAAATACAAACTCTTTGGATCTAAATTTGTGATTTTTATATTCTCATCATTGCCACTTTGGCAGAAGTTGTGAAATATTTGGATGCATCAGATAAAACCAGAAAAGTCACAAGTCACAACTTGGCAAGTTTTAATTCTGTAACATCTGTTTAAAATGGGAGAAAACTTACCAGCATGGCATACAAGACTGACTGAGTCAACAGAAGGACTATTCTCACAAAAGAATCACTAATATGGGGGAAAATATCACTCTCTTAGTCTGTTTAGGTTGCTATAACAAAATAGTACAGATTGGGTGGCACTGGGGCTCCAGATAATACTAGCATCTCAGAAGATTATAGAGGCATGTAAATTAAGCAAAATAGGTAGAATTTTGTAGAAACTCAGTAAACCAGTAAAAGAAAATATATCATTATATGACGATCTTTTCTTCAAGTATTACCTTCGTCTCAAACTCCTAAATAATGCTTTTAAAAATTAAGAAATTTTTATTTCAATTTGTTCTCTCCCTGTTCTAAAAGGTTTTTCTACTTATATGTAGGGATTTATTTACTCTGTCATCAGTTCTTTGACATTCTGTTTATAGTCCTCATAGTATTTTTACATCGCCAGTCTTGTTATAACACATATTCATTACATTTCCTTTATAAAAATTTCCTACTTATTGAAAGTAAGGATACCTATGTTAATCTTTTTTTAAGTCAAGTCCAATAACTTGCTTATTGTTAACATTGAATAAATAGCTACAAACTGATAATAGTCGTTGAACTGATAATTTAAATTTTAATTAAAAATGGTGTGCCACGATGTTTTCCTTGTGCAACTGGGATCTATTCTCCAATCTTCATCATTTTCTGTGTATTAAGTGGATGACCTAAATGGGCTACGTCAACCACCACCTGTGCAGAGCCATCAAGAATGAGATTAGTGCCCTTATAAAAGAGACTTAGAGAGTGCCTGTCTCTAGGGCTGTCTATGAACCAGGAAGCAGGAGCTCACCAGACGTGGAATCTGATCAGGTGTCTTGATCTTGAACTTCTTAACCTTTAGAACTGTGAGAAATAAATTTCAGTTGTTTCTAAGCTACTCACTTCTATGGCATTTGTTACAGAAGCCCAAGCAGACTAAGACAGAAATCGGTACCAAGAAGTGAGTGTGCTGCTGTAATAAATATCTAAAAACGTAGTTGTGACTTTGGAACTGCTGGTTGAGGCCAAGGCCGGAAAAGTTTTGAGGGGCGCGCCAAAACCTATCTTACCATGAATAGACCTTTAAAGGAGATTCTGGTAAAGGCTCAGAAAGAGAAGAGGACAGCTGTAGTGAAAGCCTTAGTCTTCTTAGAGAACACATAAGTAATCCTAAACAGAATGTCAGTAGAAATATGGACAATAAAGGCCATTCTGATGAGGTCTCAGATGGAAATGAGGAACATGGTTTTGGACACTGGAGGAAAGGTGTTCCTTGTTATAAAGTGGCAATGAACTTAGCTGAATTGTGTTCATGTCCTGGTGTTTTGTGGAAGGTAGAAATTGCAAGAAATGAAATTTAGTGTTTGGCAGAGGAAATCTTTAAGCAAAGTGTTGAAGGAGCGACCTGGTTCTTCCTGACTGCTTATAATGAAATGTGAGATGAGAGAAATGACTTGAAGATGAAATTTTGAGTCAAAAAGGAACCAGAACTTTAAAATTTGGAAAATTCTCATACAAGAATGAGAAAGGAATGAGAAAGTCTGTTTGGGAGAGAACACTAAGGGTAGGGCCAAATGACCATTTGATAAGAAGATTAGTCAGTCATCTCAACAGAAGGCAGGAACTACTGTCCAAAGCAATGGAAGAATAACCCCAAAGGCAATTCAGAGATCAACAGGACTATCCCTCCTGTCAGGGGCTCCAGGTTCAACGTCCAATGGGCAGACTGGTTTCAAAGGAGGGGCTGCTGGCATTCATGGGACCTCAGCAGGTCCTACTGGCACCATCTCAAATGGCAGGCTCCACTTCCTGCATTTGGAGCTACCCCGGGTGGGGATTCGCCGGCCTCAGTGACGGGCAGTCACAGTAACCACCCCTCCAGAGGGAGCAGGTAGCAAACTTTGGCGGTGTCTTCAGTGCTTTCTCTGTTGGCACACAGAGTACACGAGCTCAGCCATGAGGGCAAGGCCGCCCTTACATAGATTTCGGTGGGTGGGCCCCAGCAGAGAGCCCTGGAGAAGGCAGAGTCAGCTCAGAGAGTCCAAATCAGAAGAGCAACCTGCTTCCCTGGAGAAGTGCAGGTGGGAGGGCCCAACTGGGAAGAACAGCAGAAGCAAAACTGGAAGAATTGTAGGCATAGAATCCAATCCCTGAGAGCTGAAGAGATTATTTTTTGAGCCTGAAGATTTAATGCTGTTTGTTCCATTACGTTTTAGATTTATCAGAATCACTCCTTTCTGTCACTCCTTCATTCCTATTTCTCCCTTTGGGATTAGGAATGTCTATCCTATGCCTGTTTCACAATTGTGTTTTAGAAGCACTATACAGACTCTCAGCTATAGAAGAGTATGCTTCAGGATGAATTACACCTTGAGTCTCACCCATATCTGATTTGGATGATATTTAGATCAGACTTTGGACTTTAGACTTTGAGTTGCTGCTGGAACAAGTTAAGACTTTGGGAGACATTACAGTCGAATGAATGTATTTTGTGTATGAGAGGGACATGAATCTGGGGGCCCAACACCAGAACGTTATAGACAATGGTTGTGTACCCCACCAAATTCATATGTTGAAACTTATTCCCCAAGGTGATGTTATTCAGACACAGGACCTTTGGGTGATTAGGCCAGGAGAGTAGAATAGCTCCCTCACTCCTTCCTCCATGTGAGGACCCAGTGAGAAGATAGCCATCTATGAACCAGGAAGTGGCTGTCACCAGACACCAAATCTGTTGATGCCTTGATCTTGGTCCTCTAGCCTCTAAAACTGTGAGAAATAAATTTCTGTTGTTTATAAGCCAGCCAGTCTGTGTATTTTGCCAGAGCAGCCAAACAGACTAAGACACCATGGAAGAATATCAAAGTAAGGGAGAAGTGTGGATTCATTCATTTATTCCCCTTAGGCTCTGTGCAATCACTATGGGCTGCCTGTATTGCTGTGTGAAATTCATTACTTAAAGTACACTGTACTTCACAAGTACACTGTTCTGCATTTCTGGATTCTAGCAAAGGGCCTGTGCCCTCTTCCCCAGGGAGGCAGTCACAGCTCCATGTGGCTAAACAACAATGAATGCACTATCCTCTCGCTGCTCAATACCCCATCTACTCTTTTGTAAATGACTCCTTAATCTGTTAATTATCTTACTGTGGGTGGGCTTTCTGTTTTATGATAGGTTGCTGATTGATATATGTGTAGCTAAATATGGTCCAGTTGCTGAATATTTATAGTTAAAATGATTTCCATAGGGTAATATTTCATAAATTTGAGATACTATGTTGATACCATATTGAGTAAATATATTTTGGGGCCAGAATGATAAAATAAATATGAAAAAAATGCTGTTAGCCATTAGTTTGGCTTACTGTTAAAATCTGTTTAAATATTAATAAAATCACACCTAGGAGATCATCCGTAGATATATTTCTACCATAAAAATAGTACCAACCCCTAGAGTGAGACTGCAGGCTCTATAAAACTTGAAAATGAAAATCGAGAATTTAGTCACAACTTCATTTACCATGTGTCTGTGACATATCCTGTTCCTTTTTCAGTTCTAGTATGTGTCCCAGCTTCTCTCAATAAATCTAGCCACAGTGATCATCTCTTTGTGGAATTATAAGCATTTCTTTCTATATACTAAGAACACCTGAGTACAAAAATGATTGTCATTAAAATAAAATAGCCATTATCTTTGTATAAGTGGCACCATTCTGTCTAGTCACGGAGGAGGTCAGAATGTAGTAAAATGTCTCACTCCTCAGGTTTTGAATGAGACAGTAGAGAGATTAATAATGAGGGGACAGTGATGCATTTTTTATCTGAAAATACATTCACAAACGATCTTCGAATTTGTCCTTTTGGGTTGTGCAGTTTTGCTAAATGGCTCAGGTAGAGTTACTTCTTTTTCTACTGTCAGAGGTAAGGAGTCACATCTGATCCGAACACAAAAAAGAAAGAAAGAAAGAAAAAACCCTACCTCCTTCAAACTTATTTAAGGACTCTTTATCTTTCTTTCCGTCTACAGATACACAGTCATTTAGCATTGGGAATTATGGCACACTTTGCCTGTTTATTCCCTTGATAACAATATTTTGAATAACAATTTGTGAATTTAAAATTTACAATAAGCTTTAGAATACTTTATATGCTTACTAGGGTTGTTACAATCCACCTATTATCTAAATATTTCTATTTTTGTGTGTGGGTAAATATGTGTGTCAGTGTTCTTATTCTTATCTATTTATTAATATTTTTGTTCCCAGATAAATTTTAAGCTAATTTAAAACTAGAACCTCTATTATATTTCACTTTAATTCAGTATTTCATCTGGCATAGTGTAATTCACATACAACAAAACAATGGTCCATAAAAATATTAATAATGATAATATTTGTTGAATAATCCACATGTATTAAATTTTAATTAGCAGTTTACTTACATTATTTATTTTAATCCTTATTTCAACCCTATGAAAAAGTTACTTTATTTCAGGAATATTAGAATGTTTTAATTAAGAAATTAAGGATCATTGAGATTCGGAAACTTGACCATTTTCACATATTTATCAAATGAAAAAACCTTATAATGTTGGTGATATTGACAAATATTTGATGGGATTATTAGAGAAAATGGTATATTTTACTCCATTTCCCCAGAGAGTGGAACCGATCTTTGACTCATTAAAAAAAAAAAAGAATTTTCTCAGCTAAAACTTTCCCAGTTATCTGCTATAGTCAATGTCTTATGTTAAACGTTTGCTACCATGATTAGCTTATCTTAATAAATCCAGTACTGTTATAATGTATATGTCATCTCATTTATTTAAAACTTAAGAAAATAAATATTAATCAACCTCAATTGTTATAAATCACAAAGTTTCAAAGATTCAGCTGTTTCTATAAATAAGACAACATCAATTCAGCTATAACACAAATATAATTATTATAATGTTTATGGGTATTTGCTTATATTTTAATTTCTATTTTATAGCAATATAATGAAAATATAACAACTTGGACTTCCCTGGTGGCGCAGTGGTTAAGAATCCACCTGACAATTCAGGGGACATGGGTTCGATCCCTGGTCCGGGAAGGTCCCACATGCCACAGAGCAACTAAGCCCACGTGCCACAACTACTGAAGCCCTTGCACCTGGACCCCGAGCTCCACAACAGGAGAAGCCACTGCAGTGAAAAGCCCGCACACTGCAACGAAGGGTAGCCCCCGCTCGCGGCAACTAGAGAAAGCCTGTGCGCAGCAACGAAGACCCAACGCAGCCAAAAAAAAAAAAAAGAGAGAATTAAAAGAAAATATAACAACCTGAGGTCAGTATATTCCTTAGATATCTCATGATCACATAAAAACAATTTTGCTGAGAATAATGAAAGATAAGAATATACTGCATATTGTCCCTCTAAACTTTTTAAAATGATTTAAATTACAGCTGAAATTCATCATATTATTCAGTATTATTTAAAACAACATTTGTATTAAAGCAATTGAGAAAAGTGTACAGTATTTTCCTAAAACTATTAACATTCATCTACATTATAAGCAGGTGGATTTTCAGTATAATTCAGTCATAATAAAAATGTAAGTCAATATGATCTTTTTTCACTTTAGACTTAATAAAATTTGGTATTCCTTCAGTCGTTAGGATTAAAATATACAGAACCAAATATAAATAAAATATATTCAACTTCAATGTAAAATCAACTTTACCAAAGGGATATTTTCCTAACTCAATTCTTCCAAACCTAGGATAATGTGTTGTACAGATGCATCAAGAGAGGGCCATACAATATACAGTTGTTAGAATCTGGAGCACAAATTCCCAACTTCTATTTATGAATCTGTAAAACTAATAACTGTCCTTTATTATTGGGAAGTATAAATCACTTTGTTAAAACAATTTAAAATTTTAATTAAATCAATAATCCTCTCCATAAATTTGTGCTATGAATAGTTTCTTCTTTACTTTCCTCCTAACTTATTTTCAGATATAATTCTAAAACTCCTGCTACATTCTAAGCAATCAAATTAGAAAAAGAAGCAAAAAAAAAATAATGGCAACAAATAATACCTCCTGGAGAAAAGTTGATAAAAATTCTTTATTATTCTGTTGGTTGATAATAAAGAATTTTTGTTTGATCTCTTTATAACTCAAAAAAATAAAATAAAATGATAGAAATTTATAAGCATGAAAATTGCTTTTTTACTGTTCCCTATCACTGCAGTTCATGACATCAGAGAATATTTATATTTGCCTTTTCTGGAGTTGCAAAGACGTCTGTTTTAGTAAGATAATTAACTGTTCAGCCATAGTGTAAACTTTGACGTGAATAATATCTGACACACAATAAGTAGTCAATTAATATCTATGCAATGAATAAGTTAATAAGCATAAAATATGACAGATTTAGCATCCTACACAAAATATACTAAATATGATTGATCTCTTTTCATATTCTAGTAAATACTATTGGCATATAGCATTATAAATCAGTCAATTCAAAATAAAAAATATGTGACTTTAAGATAAATGACAACCTTAATTCAATTTTAGGTCTTTCATAATGTAGTACTTATAAGTACCTTTAAAAAATATATGTATGTATATATATACACACACACACACACACACACACACACACACTAATCCTAATCATAGTCTAACTCAGTGTTGTCTGAAGGATGACAAAGTTTGCAATTTTGATACTATAAAACTTGGGGCATGTAGAAAAAACTTACCTGAGAAATGGGCAATAATTAAAAAGATTTTCTATAAGGTGGGAAACTAAAAGAGGATGTTATATGAGAAATATTAAAACTAAAAACTGAAAGATATAATTTGTAACAATCTTCCACGTTTACCTTTTCTTCATTACATTCATTCCTTAGCCAATAATTTTTATGCATACTTAGTGCTCGAAACTATATAAAGAACTGGAGTATGAAATATGCTTATACAAAGTTGGAGCTACTCAAGTGTTTTAGGAGCTTAAAATATGATTATGCCTATATTTCAGAATGATTATAGGAGAAGGAAGGTATGCAGAAATGAAGTTGAGGTAAAGACCATAGAGAACAGATCAATCAGGACTTTACCGCGATAGTACACACAAGCCGGCAGAGAGTCTTGAGCTATGGCAGTGAAGAAGAAGCGATTTCGATGAATTTCCTTTATGACAGTCAACTAAAATATGCAAATCCCATGTCCATATAGATGAAGGATTTGAAGGATGTAGCCCTCTCATATAGGGGTAGTAATATGTGAGATTACATGTCTCTATGTAATATAACTTTGAACATGTGCATGTATTTGGCAGTTCTTGGGACTGGTTGTGTGTCCAATCAAAGCTTATGAAAAAAATTTGAAGCTGATGAAATTTCTGTGGATCTAATTAATTTCCTAAATCATTTTCAAGGCTTGGATAAATTGTTCTCAAGATAAAATAGTATGACAATGAAGAAACAGTGCTATAGAACATAAAGTTTTGAATTTCAGATAGAGGTTTTTTTTGGTGCTTTTTATTTGCTCTGATTGTGGTTTATCTGTCTGTTTATCCAGCTGTATCTATCTCTCAGTTAATAGCTTAGCTATTATGTCTTTATTTTGTTGCTGATTTCCCTGAAGCCTGTGATGAGTACAGATACCAGAATTTAAATCCAAGTGGAAAATTATGATGCAATATGGTTTGTTCAAAGTAGGTACCTGGATCAAATAAAAATATAGTTTTTATTGATTCTGATATTCCTAGTTTTAGTAGACATAGCCATCTGCTGTTTAAAATCTTCCGGTGAAGAGCTATTTTAGTAAGATATGAAACATGTCAATGCCACATGCAACCTGAATATATTATTGTAATTCCATTAATTGTAACAAATTTGTGATGTCCTTGAAGGCACCTTATTTTATTCGGCTTTATAACACCTGCCTTTAGCATGTAGTTGGTAGTCAACAAATGTTTGCTATTTTAATTATATAACATATATTATCACAAAAATAACTGAATAAAATAGAGTAGTTAAATATTTAACAGCTTTAAAACAATTATCAAAATATTTTGCAAATCCAACTACTTCAGAAAATTGTTTTGTATTTAAATCTAGACATGTCTTTTGACCTAGTAATTTCACTCCTATGTATATATACAAATTTGTACATAGGTGCATTAAAAAAAGCATGTACAGGGATGTTTTAGAGGCATAAGTATTAATAGCTCAAGCTGTAAACAAGTCAAATGTCACAATACAATGGTTATAATGCATATATTATATGTATAATCTATTTGATATATTATTATATATTTATCATAAATAATATATATGAGGACTATAGTTATAGAAATAGATATGTAAGATATATGTAGTTATAAATAGACATATCTTATGAAGGTTATAAAGTTCAAATACAAAATAAAATATTCAGTAGTATGTTGGTGCATGATTTTTTAAATATATTACATATTAATCTCAATTGCCCCATTCCTCCTCAAATTGTAGGTACTATAATTGCATTCTTGTGCATCTATCCAAGGCAAGGAAATGCTCACACATGCACATTTCTTTTTCCTCTTATGTTTTCAGTACTTGGTATTCCAACCAACTGATACTATTTGACTTTCAATATTATAAAGGAGACAATCCATGGACTCACTTTACTTCTCATCTTTGTTCTTCCTCAGCTAATTTGTTTTAATTTGATCATAACCACCTGGTTAGAAGACAGAACATTTGTTATCCTTCTGTTGCTCTAATACTCATATTTGTTTTAATATTTACTTTGCATATAAATATATTCAATTATCACTGCTTGTCCTTTAGCTGTAATTTCCCAAGTCATTTCTTGGTTGCTTAAAGCTCATCCTTTAGTAATTTCCCAAGTCATTCTCATGAACACAAAATGAGTTCTTGCATGTTTAAAATAATTTTTATATTGGCTTTATACTTGAGGAAATTTGAACTGATTGTAAAATCCATGGATAACACATTCCTTCTCTAACTATACAGTAGGAGTAACTCAATTGGACTGTGATTTTGAAGGTTGCTTTTGAGAAAATTGAGACCAGCTGAATTACTTTCCCTTATAAGTAAAGTTATTTTTAAAAAAACTTGATGCTTTTTATTTTTAGTGTACAATGGCTTTATCTGAATATGACAGTTAACTATTTTTATTTAATTTTTCTTAGCACATTGAATAACATATCAATATGTAGATTCATATAGCTGTGTTCAGAGAAGTGTTTGATAGTTTTAATAGCCCATTAGAGAGAAGGGGAGAGAGGAGACAAGAAGATTCCTCCAGGAGCAAAAATTGAGTTTTTTTATTTGTTGCTTTATCGTTCTTCAGGATAGAGGGTGGAACATGTGAAGACAGTCGGTAAAAAAAAGGAAAAATAAAATTAATTGTACAAGGGAAAATGCTGGAAGTGGATCCATCCTTCACAGCAAACAAAGAGACTTCCAAACTGGTTAAACATATAAATTAAAACAAATAACCAAAATTATAAAAGGAAGTATAATTTACAAAAGTATAGAAGTATATGTTAGAATTAATATGCTAATTTCATAAATCTTTCTCCTCAAACTAAGTATATAAAATCAATAGTTTTTCAATATACTGACTCTATCCAGTTTGGAAATATAATTTTAAATATATAACAATCATATCTCAAGCTTAGGTGAGATTCAAGTATGGACGTTCATTTCAGGAAAACTTGTTGGAAGCCCGCCAAAAATTGTTCCTGAGGACCAAGTAACCTCTTATTGCTTTGGGTCTGGACAAATACTGGACATTGATGGGGCGCCCTAAGATTAGACTGGAAAGTCTCCTGTGAGAAAAAACTACTTAAGACGGAAGCATAAGACTCAATATACTTGGCTCATTTAGAAATCCCTAGTTGAGGCTGCAAGGGCAGGTAGTGGGTGGAAGGATCGTTTTGTAAATCATGCCACTGAAGTTGCTTTTAAGTGATACAAATCATTGGAATCCTATATGCCTGGGAGAAAGGGAGAATTAATAAGATGCCAAATGAAGAGGCAAATCATGCATTTGAATTAAAGAGAGAGAGGGAGAGAGAGAAAGAGAGACCATCTATAAAACTCCCTACAAAATCCAGGCACAAGCAGCTCTGCTTCAGAACTGATATATTAGAAAGATGTTCTTCCATTTATCTTATAGATTCAGTGCCTTAATTGAAGTGTTAAAGTATTCAGTGAGAACTCACTTGGTCATGTAGAACCTGGGAGATGCTTAGTTTGAGAGAATTTATTCAAAAAGGACTTAGCAGATATACCTTAGAAAATGTTTCTATAAATATATGGCATAAACAAATAGATGCTCATATGAATACATATACATGCAAATATATGCACATATGTACATATACATATATTTGCACACAGGTAAATACTTAAATAAGAATATATATACGTATGTATTGTATAGTAACACATCTGAGCTAACATATACCTACTCATCTGTAAAAATCATTATTCCTGTTCATTTATAAAAAATAAAGAAGATCTAGCAATTTGCAGAGGCAGAGAAGATAATATTTGAGGTATCATTATTTAAGAATGCCAAAAATGTCCTGCTCAGTATTTCTTAGACTGTCTTATCAAAGAGTACCACCTTCAATGCAATAATTGCAAAAAATATTATTGGAGACAATACCATCTAGATTGAGACAGCTGGATTTGAATCTTACATCCAACAGTTACCTCCAGAGAGTTACCTGACATTTATTTCTAGGGCTGGCTCTATTTTCACTTCAATAAATAACAAAATACAGCTCCAAATATGTGCTATATAAAAATAATGGTCACATTGGTGTCTCTAAGTGGTAACTATTATCACTCTTCAATTACACTTTTCGCAACAAAATTTAAATTGTAGCCATACCTGAAAAATATCAGATATTTTTCAGTTTCATAATAATTTAATTTTAACTGTTTATTAATAACTATACTTATTCATGCATCATTATAAAGCAAATATTTATTTGTTAATTTCTATTTCTCACATACATGACAGTGAATAAGACACTGTTTTTACTTTCAAGATGCTGCCAAACTCATGTGGGAGACAAAAATCAATAGAAAATTTAATCTATTGCAAAAATCAATTTTAATATCGATATAAGTAAAAATGTCTCAGTTGTAAAAGAGAAACTTTCAGTCAGTTTTGTAAGCCTTTGGAAATGAGGGCTATACTGTTTCCAGCATAATATAAAGGAGATAGCTAGCTCAGGGGAAGGGAGAGAGAGTGTCAGAGACAGGAAGAAGATAAAAAAATAGAAATGCCACAAGAAATTAATTATGGCTGGATCATATAGGTTATGATAAGCAGAGTCATGGCATTCAATGCTAGTTTCTTCATAAAAAGTGGATATTATGCTAAAGATGAGAAGATGCTGGCTGACGGACTTTAAAAATGTGCAGTAAGAACTGAAGTATTACATTATGTATTTTTGCATTATCAATCTGAATTCACTGTGAAGACGCTGAATAGAGAATAGCTTGACCGTAGTGTGGGAGACTTAGTGATAGCCTATTTTAATTATTTAGACAAGAAATGACCATAAGCTAAATTTAAGGAATGGAAAATTCTGATAAAAAGTAGGTGATTTCAACTTTACACATTGCTAACGGTGTCTCAAATAATGCAACCACTTTGGAAAAGTTTTACAGTATAATATAAAGTTAAATATACAACTATCTTTGATTAAGCAATTCTATTCATAGCTATTGAGCCAACTTTATGTGTATATATGTATATATGTATATACATATGAACTTCTATATATCTTAAAACTTTTATAAATATGTGTATATATATATATATATATTTCACAAAGATATTTACAAGAACAGTTTTAACAACTTTATTCATAATAGTCAAAGACTAAAAACAATGAAAAACAAGAAAGTCTATCAGGGGAAGGGTGAATAAACATCCTTAATAAATATTAGTATTTATTCATCAATAAAAAAATAAATTGTTGCATAGTCATACAGTGAAATATTACTCAGCAATAAAAACAGTGTATTGATATACGTAACCTCATGGATGAAACTCACATACATTATGTGAACAGGAGAACAGACACACATGCACACACACGTAAGAATATTACAGTATTTCTCATTTCATATGAAATTTCTCAATTCTTTCAAATTTGACCCCTCATTTATTATAAAATTGTTTCAAATTATATATATTCAATTGCTTTGATGTTCGAAGTTAATAGAGCCAACAAAATAGAAAAAAATGGAGTGAATTATATTAGCAAACATATCACAAAAGGCAAAAATTAAATATTATTGCTGAAATGCAAGTGGCTAATTTGACTTACACAAATATGGAATAAATTAAGGGACATTAAAACAGTCATGTAAAATGAATCATTAAGGCCAGTATTCCAGGTATCAAATATTTATAAGAACTTGGTCATATTACACTCTTTGATTCTCTAGTTTCTTGTCCTCAATAGAATGGTCAAATATAACCATGATGCTCCCCTAAGCCCAATAATGACTTGACCTTGCCTTTGAAACCTCCTCTAACCTGCATCACAATCTGATTGAATGCATCCTCTCATTTATCAGTCCTTTCCTAATACAAGCCCGAAGTTGCTAATATTTTTTTGGATACTGAAAAGTGAACTTCATACTCCTTCTTGGAGAAAATCTCCACAAGTTGGTTTCCCAAGCATGACCCTTCACCCTCTTTTCTCTGTATCACTTCCCTTTCTGCACTTCAATGTATTTATTGTCTCTTCTCAATATTTTTCCTCTAAGATACTTTACTATCGACATTTTTCCATGTCTGCATGTGGAAGGAGAAAACCCATTCAAAACCACTAGCTTCCACCTTTATTAAAATGGTACAATGTGGACAGCTCTATAATAAATGCCATGGGGGACACGATCAGATTTCAGAATTTATAGGGAAGATTGACAAAGATCAAGTACAGGTTTGTACTGAGAATTTTTCACTGTTCAAATTCTTGGAAGGTATAAAGATATTCAGATATTAATATAGGACAAAAGTCATCAAAACTGGTGTCACAGATTAGAAGTCATTGATTTGTCAGTCCTGTGTTTAACAAGATAGATGGAAAAAGTAACAGTGGATGAATGGCTTGCAAGGGTCAAAGTGAAAATTGTTTAGTTTTTCTGGGATTGAAACACTGAAAAATGAATCTTGAATCTGCCACATGCACTTTCTGATATGTGAGCAAAATATTTATTCTCTTTGAGTCCTTGCTTCCTCACTATAAAATATGAATAAAACTCATTTCATAAATAGTTCAGAATATAGGTAAGATAATATATGTACAATACTTGATAAAGTGGCCTATAAAAAGCAAAACATGGAGTGGCAACATTTTTATTAATAATGAGTGCTTTTTGCTTTGTGATTTTTTTTGTCTTAAATTGTCTCATATTAAGTTCACCAGATACTTGATGAATCAAAGTTTTAAAAAATTAAAATTGTTGTGATTATTCCATCTGTTGCCATGCCTTGTCAAAGCTCCCTCCAGAACATTTCTGAGACCAATTCTCTGCAGTGCTTCTTTTATACTTTAATTCTAATCTGTTTTAATGAAGTTGTAGTGGCTCAAAGGTAATTCCTTACTTTTAGTCTCTAACTCACGTTAACAAATATATATGTCAATGTCAGACGAGACTTCCCTAAAATTAATCCTAATTCTGTTCAAAACCTTCAATGGCTTCTTATTTCTACAGTAAACTATACTTTAGTTTTGCATTTATGATTTTCTGTTGAATTTATTGCCTGAAATAATTGGCCCTGTTTGATTTCTAAGGCTGCTTCTTATGTAAGTTCTCTACCAACCAAATTGATATACATCTTCCTGCAAACTGTGCCCCGTAATTTCTTGCAACCCTTCTTTTACTTATTTAGTTCACTTTATCCAGAACTCCTTCTTTTTCTGTACAAGTTAAAGTCATGTATATACTGAAGCCTTCCAAATTACTATCGTGTTATTCTCAAAATTTTCTGCAATCCGTAATATTGTGGTAAATCTCTCCCTAATCTGAACTTCCATAATACCTAATCTATACCTTTCAAACGTGTAGATAATTCTAAATTTACATTTCACATTAATTCATCAATTAGGCCAAGCTTCTTGAGAACGGGAGCTATCTTTGATTCCTTTTTTGGTCTCCTCAACCAGACCTAGAACACTTACACATCTCAGTAATGGAATGGCAGAATTTTTCTTCTGCCTCCAAGTGCTGACATCTTTCTAACATACCACCTGCCTTCACAAAGCAAGGGCTTGCCATTCTACAGGATAACTGACTTGTAAAAATTAGAGTTGCAGATTTCCAGCATTCTGACATTTCTTGAAAAAGGGGTTCAGATAATCTTTCTTTAGAATATCATTTGTGGATATAGGATATCACAGGTATTATGCCTATAAATACAAATGAAAAAAAAACTGAAGGTGAGAATCTGTAAATGTACTTCTCAATGCAGCAAGATTTGTTTTGTAAATGATTTGTGTTGCTCTAAGATCAAATATTGTCAGTACTTATTGATCATACTCATCCAAGGGCAGTTTTTGCAGGATAACAGTTTTCTCACATCTCACCATTAGATGAGTACGTTGGCTTACTATAAAAGCTGAGCTGCTGGGTTATGTCTACTCTAAACAGTACTAATCGAATGTTGAAAAGACTGCCAAGAGGTTTGACACTTAAAGGGCATTATTTTGCAAGCTTTGGGAGTGGTTGGCCTGTCCTGAAGTAGTCTGTGATCCATGATGAAAGTTTAAACAACATCTTAATTCATCGATGTGACTTTTACTGATTCAAATGCACATCTGTAAAACACAGTTTCGTGATATTGGTTTAATAAGAATTTTTTAAGACAAGACCATTTAAAATTTTTTTCATTTGCATCTATTCTTGTTGATTGATAAAAAAAATATCATGGTATGTCCCTAAGAAGTGGAAAACATCAAGATGAATTACAAAGGCTTGACATGGGAAGATTTGATTTCCAGTGCCAATTTCACAGCCTAAAGTTTATGTGATTTTTTTGGACAAGTTAATTAAAAATTTTTAATTTTGTTCCTATAAACTATGATATCAGAAAAATAAAATATCTGCCTGTATTATTTTCCAGAAATTTAGGTAAAAGTAATTGAAATAACAGATGCGAATATGTTTTAGTTTGTGAACTGTAAGGTGAGGTAAATACACTGTGAATTTACTAATTAAAATTGAAACAATAAAAAATAATAGACAAATGCTGGAGAGGGTGTGGAGAAAAGGGAACACTCTTGCACTGTTGGTGGGAATGTAAATTGATACAGCCACTATGGAGAACAGTATGGAGGGTCCTTAAAAAACTAAAAATAGAACTACCATACGACCCAGCAATCCCACTACTGGGCATATACCCTGAGAAAACCATAATTCAGAAAGAGTCATGTACCAAAATATTCATTGCAGCTCTGTTTACAATAGCCAGGACATGGAAGCAACCTAGGTGTCCATCATCGGATGAATGGATAAAGAAGATGTGGCACATATATACAATGGAATATTACTCAGCCATAAAAAGAAATGAAATGGAGGTATTTGTAATGAGGTGGATGGAGTTAGAGTCTGTCATACAGAGTGAAGTAAGTCAGAAAGAGAAAAAGAAATACAGTATGCTAACACATATATATGGAATCTAAGGAAAAAAAAAAAGGTCATGAAGAACCTAGTGGCAAGACGGGAATAAAGACACAGACCTACTAGAGAATGGACTTGAGGATATGGGGAGGGGGAGGGGTGAGATGTGACAGGGTGAGAGAGTGTCATGGACATATATACACTACCAAATGTAAAATAGATAGCTAGTGGGAAGCAGCCGCATAGCACAGGGAGATCAGCTCGGTGCTTTGTGACCACCTAGAGGGGTGGGATAGGGAGGGTGGGAGGGAGGGAGATGCAAGAGGGAAGAGATATGGGAACATATGTATATGTATAACTGATTCACTTTGTTATAAAGCAGAAAGTAACACACCATTGTAAAGCAATTATACTTCAATAAAGATGTTTTAAAAAAAAAAAAAGGTGAGAAAGAAATCATGAACACACATGTCAAAGAAAAAATAATAATAATAGAACATTTGAGACAATGTTTAGTAGTTATAAAAGTGGGTATTTTGGATTTATTTTTTATTTTATTTTTTTCCAATTTTAAATACAGTTTTATATAAGACATTGCATTTTCCACTTACAATACAGTGCTTGTAAAGTGCAACGTTATTTCTTTTCCCTGTACACACATTCCATGTTCAAGTATCAAGAATGCCCAGTTTACTATAGCAGCTCAACTTTAAAACTGCCATGGAATTTGCTATAAATTGGGGTCCTTCAATGTTTTCTGTGGAACAATGCTATTGGATTTATTTTTAAATCATTCTCACAAACAGTACTTCTTAAGAATGTATCGCATTTTCATTGACTGAATAAAGCAGTTTAAGATAGCAGATATCAAAAAGAATTCATGTATTAGTATAGATCAAATAAACACATGTGAAAAAACTTTAGACTTCAAAGCAAATGAAAAGGTTTTGAGAATGTGGTAATAGACTAAAAGTAGGGAGGAACTCAGTCTGAGTCATGATAAATCAAAGAAGACATCAGAGGTCAGTTTTATCTTGAGATGGCCATTAAATAGTTTGTAGAACATATATTGTATCCCCCAAATGAGAGAATCTTATAAATAAAGAAGAAAAAAATCAAGATGTATTTTGTGAATGCCAAGGAAAAGAAACTAGCTGAAATTGATGAAGAGAGTGAAAATCAAGCTTGAATTAGTTACAAATCTTCCACAGACCAAAATTTGCAAGATTTTGGAATGAAAAGTATTCCTGCAAAGCATAGTTCTTGCAGTGGCCTCTGACCAAAAAACAATGAAACAACCCCTGAAAGAAAGATGTAAACCACAAATGAAAAAAAAAAAAAAAAAAACAACAACAAATGCCATGTTAATTGTATGTTTCTTGGTCCAGTAGAGGAAAAGGTCCAAGCCAGAATCAAATTGTGATTTTTCAAGTTTCAGTGTTATCTTTAGTTTCAGATCATTTCCAAATACATTATATATATATATATAGGGATTACATGAAATCTGATGATAAAGGATGATTGTAAAACAACAAGTATTATAATGTCAGCTATACTCCATAAGTTCCAATAAGGCTCTTAGTAGCCCTGATACTAACCTGGCATCAATCACAATAATAAACCTGCTTCTGGCAACTATTCCTCATCCTCTTTCCTGGTGTGTATTGAGTTCAGGATTAAAATTCAGTATTTTTAGAATATTTTAGAGATGGCTTAACTCTCATCAGCATAAGTGGATTTGTCCCTGAGCGAGGCAGATAATAGAATGAGAGGAGCACGAACTGTGGATAAAGTGACCTGGGCTGATCTGCGGCCCATGTATTTCGCGCTTTAGGAAAATGACTTTTCCTCTCTAAGCCTCAGTTTTCACCAGTGTCAAACAAAGAGATTCAAATGTCTCTCAGAAGTTACTTATGAATACAAAATGAAATATTCTTTATTCTTGTAAGTACTTAACCTAATGCCTGGTACATAGAAAATGTGCACTAAAAGGTGACTAATTATCCATCACTAGAGCCCAAGATGAACTCACATTTCCCCAAAACAGTCTTACCATGAATTAGATGATAGAAAGTAGTCAATCCCTTTTTATATTGAGAGCAACTGTAGCGCTATGGGGCTGAGAAGTCATACTTAGACTGTAAATTAGGTTACAAGCTCTTTGCAGTCAGGGACAAAGTCTTGTATGATTTTTTCATCCCCAGTGCCTAGCAAAGTGCCTAGCATAGTGCCCAGTAAATAGTAGATGCAATAAATGTTTGATGAATGCAGCTATTAAAAGGAAGAAGGAAGAGCCAACAGATGCTTTCTGCCCATCAATTGCAGCAAATGGGAATAGACCAGTTTAGATAACTTTAGTTGTTGAATGAGAAGCAAGTCTGAAGGGCTTGACGCAGCCAGCTTTGAATTGAGCTGTGATACTCTTCTGTTCATTGGGGAACTGAAACACTCATGCCGGGCTGGCAAGTTCTTTGAACATTTCTACCCAAAGTAGCTGTTATATATTATGACCTAATTGCTATTGTTTTTCTGCAAAGGTTTTTTCCACTATATTGTGCAATGATAAGTTTTATAAAAGTAATACATATCTATATATTCCTTTCTTAATGCATGCAGAAGGAAAAATATTTATTTCACATATTAGTATTAAAAATGCACAATTTTTCATTACTCATATGTAAGAAGCATTAACATATTAGGATCATTCATATAAAGTTGACTAGATGGATAAATATATTAAATGTTAAAAAAAATAATTGTACAATGGGAGGAAAGTTAAATTGGTATTTTAAAACTCAAATATTTTCATCAGAATATGGGGGATTATAAAGAAACTAAAGTAAATCTGATCAAATTACTGTGCTACAGGTAAACTTTCCACCTAAGGAAACATTGACTCTTTTAAAAATTTGTAAGGTCAAAACTATTTTTATAATAATACTAAGATATTATTTGCCTTTTCCAGGGTGCCACCAGTTACACTGATGATGTCAAAGCAACGATGGTTAAAGCTACTGGCACCTTATCACAAATAAAGACAGTATACTTTCAGGATGTCCCCAGTGAAGTACTACTGAAACTATTAATTTGATGAACCCTGGATCCTGAGTACACATCTTTTCTTTTTTAATTTGGATGTGACAAAAATGCATCAATACAGAATGCATTTCTCCCACGTATCATCAATACAGAATGCATTTCTCCCACGTATTAAAATATGGTAAATATTGTATTTTTAAATATATTTCTGTGTTCAGTATCCTCACATTTTGTTGAGAATTGTTGCATCTACATTGATTAGGAATGTTGATCTGTAGCTTACTTTTTCATTCTGTATACAGAACGAATACATATATATTTATATAAATATAAATACATATATTTAATTTTAGAGTTTTTCCAATTCATGTTATCACTTTATATGTACATGGGCATGAGTGATATGGAATCATTTATTGTTAACACAGAAATCTCTTTTCTCATCCTTCCAGAGCCCAAGTTACAGCCTCTGGAAGGAAAATAATTTTTACTTTTATTTATTTATTTATTTTTTGGCTTTAGAAACAACAGAAATTTATTTCTCACATTTGTGGAGACTGGAAGTCCAAGATCAAGGCACAGGCAGATTCAATGTCTGCTGAAGGCCTGTTTCCTGGTTAATGTGTCCTCACATGGTGGAAGGGGAAAGGGAGCTCTCTGAGATCCCTTTTTTTTTTAAATTTTTGAATTTTATTTTATTTATTTTTTTATACAGCAGGTTCTTACTAGTCATGCACTTTATACACATCAGTGTATACATGTCAATCCCAATCTCCCAATTCATCACACCACCACCCCCACACCCCCGCGGCTTTCCCCCCTTGGTGTCCATACGTTTGTTCTCTACATTTGTGTCTCAATTTCTGCCCTGCAAACCGGTTCATCTGTACCATTTTTCTAGGTTCCACATATATGCGTTAATATACGATATTTGTTTTTCTCTTTCTGACTTACTTCACTCTGTATGACAGTCTCTAGATGCATCCACGTCTCTACAAATGACCCAATTTCATTCCTTTTTATGGCTGAGTAATATTCCATTATATATATGTACCACATCTTCTTTATCCATTCGTCTGTCGATGGGCATTTAGGTTGCTTCCATGACCTGGCTATTGTAAATGGTGCTGCAATGAACATTGGGGTGCATGTGTCTTTTTGAATTATGGTTTTCTCTGGGTATATGCTCAGTAGTGGGATTGCTGGATCATGTGGTAATTCTATTTTTAGTTTTGTAAGGAACCTCCATACTGTTCTCCATAGTGGCTGTATCAGTTTGCATTCCCACCAGCAGTGCAAGAGGGTTCCCTTTTCTCCACATCCTCTCCAGCATTTGTTGTTTGTAGATTTTCTGATGATGCCCATTCTAACTGTTGTGAGCTGATACCTCATTGTAGTTTTGATTTGCATTTCTCTAATAATTAGTGATGTTGAGCAGCTTTTCATGTGCTTCTTGGCCATCTGTATTAATTTTTACTTTTAAATTTAAATTACAAATTATTGTAAACAATAAAAAACAGATTAATGTAATAGCCAGTCCTGCCAAATATGAATATAAAGCCACGTTTAAGTGAGATTTTTTAAAAAAAATACGATTTAATTTAAACTTATCGGATCTACTCTCTCTCCCATAGATAATATTACTGAAATTGATGTAATGTTTTCTGGTTGGATTATTTATAATTAGTAGTCTTCTGTCATTCTTATCTTTTTTCTTATTATAATACATAATATTTTTGTCTGTTTTTAAGGTCTCTTAATTATTGATTTTAAGCAAATTGGTTATGTTATGACAGTGTATTTTGCTATTTTTTTCTTATGTGTGGGGTGCATTGAATATCTTGGACCTATGGGTTTATAGTTTTCATCAAATTAGGAAATATTTTGGTCAATAGCTCTTCAATTTTTTTGTTATCACCTTGCCCTGTCCTTGAGAGGATTCTCATATTAGCTTACTTGGAGTTTTCTCCAAAATTACTGGTGCTCTCTTCTTTTGTCTTTTTTTTTTCTTTTTGTATTTGTTTCATTTTGAGTAATTATTTTTGCTCTAAGACTTTTTTTCCCAGTAATATAATCACTGCTAACACCCGTATTAGTTTCCTGAGGCTATTGTTAACAAATTGCAACATACTGAGTGGATTAAAACAACAGAAATTTATACTGTCACAGTTCTAGAGGCAGAATCCAAAATCAAGGTGTCAGCAGGGCCCCACTCCTTCCCCTCCAGAGGCGCTATAGGAAAATCATTTCTTGCTCCTTTTAGTTTCTGGCAGCTGGCAGCATACTTTGACTTGTGGCTGCATCTCTTTCTGCTCATCCTGCCCTCCAGTGTGTCTCCTGTAAGACACTTGTCATAGGATTTACCACCAACCAAGATAATCCAGGGTGATCTCTTCATCTCAAAATCTTTAATTACATCTACAGACTCTTTTTACAAAGAAGGTAACATTCACAAGTACCAAGGATTAGGATATGGACATATTTTGGGGGGCCCACCACCTTATCCACTCTATTTTTCATCTCAGTCATTTTATTTTTCATCTCTAGAAATGTGATTGTCCTTTTATTATAATTTCCATATTCCTACTTAATATATCACTTTCCCTTTTTTAAACATAAGGAATATAATTATAATAGCTTTTTATATGTCCTTTTCTAATAATCGTATCATTTATGTCATTTCTGCATCTGTTTCTTCATTTTTTTCTCATTGTAAGTCACATTTTCCAGTTCTTTTGCATTCCTGGTACTTTTTGATTGAAATATAGGTATCTTCAATTTTAGCTTTGTGGATGCTAGCTATATTGTATCCCTATAAACTTTTGGAGCTTTGTTCTGGGATATAATTATGTTATTTAAATTAAATTTGATAACATTACACTTACTTTTAATCTTTATTTGTCTGGGGCCATTTTGTCCCACTAATGAGGCAATATATTTCTGAGTATTCTTTTTTTTTTTTAAAGGTCACTATTTTTTAAAAAAATTAATTAATTAATTAATTTTTGCCTACGTTGGGTCTTTGTTGCTTCACGTGGGCTTTCTCTAGTTGCAGCGAGCAGGGGCTACTTTTTGTTGTGGTGCACGGGCTTCTCATTGCGGTGGGTCCTCTGGTTGCAGAGCATGGGCTCTAGGAGCGCAGGCTTCAATAGTTGTGGCTCGTGGGGTTAGTTGCTCCGTAGCATGTGGGATCTTCCCGGACCAGGGATAGAACCTGTGTCCCCTGCATTGGCCAGTGGATTCTTAACCAGTGCACCACCAGGGAAGTCCCTCTTTCTGAGTAGTCTATCCAGTACTCTATGAATTAGGAGATTCTCTACCATGGATGTTAGACATGAACTATTCCTGGTCCTGTATGATTCACAGTCTCTCTCCACTTTCTGGGTACTTCTTTCCCTGGCTGCTATGGACTGAATTTTGTCCCCTCAAATTTCCTGTATTGAATTCCTAACTCTCAATAGGACTATTTTTTGATATAGGGCATTTAAAGAGGTAATTAAGGTTAAATGAGGTCTCTTAAGAGTGGAACCCTAATCCAGGGGTCCCCAACCCCCGGGCCACAGACTGGTACCGGTCTGGGGCCTGTTAAGAACCAGGCTGCAGAGCAGAGGTGAGCGGCGGGTGAGCGAGTGAAGCTTCATCTGTATTTACAGCTGCTCTCCATCGCTCGCATTACCACCTGAGCTCCGCCTCCTGTCAGATCAGCAGCGGCATTAGATCCTCATAGGATCGCGAACCCTACAGTGAACTGTGCATGCAGGGGATCTAGGTTGCGCACTCCTCGTGAGAATCTAATTCCTGTTGATCTGAGGTGGAGCTGAGGTGGTGATGCTAGTGCTGGGGAGCGGCTGCAAATACTGAGTATCATTAGCAGAGAGGTTTGACTGCACAAAGACCACAATAAATCAATTGCTTGCAGACTCATATCAAAACCCTATCAGTGAGGTGGCAAGTGACAATTAGCTGCATCTGGTGGCAGGCTTTATAGTGGCACGTGAGTTGATGTACTTCAATTGTACAGCTGCATCTGGTGACAGGCTTTAAGTCAGAATCCGACACTTATTTTAGTCTGCCTGTGGCCCGCCCATTATTTTATTTACCACTTACATCCGCGTCTCTTTCCTGCACCATGCACTTGTCTCAGTCACAGTTTTGTTAAGCCCACAAGCTAACCCTAGCCAAAATGAGTAAAAAATAAACGTCACTGGAGAGCTTCTTTGAAAAGGGGGAAAGACCCAATGATGAGACAGCAAAAGACTCTAAGACTGCCAACAAAAAGAAAGCTGCATTTAAAAGAAAATACCAAGAGTCCTACTTAAATTACGGGTTCATTGCAACAGGTGATTTATATTCTCCAAGCCCGCTTTGTATAATATGTGGTGACCGGCTATCCAACGAAGCCATGAAACCTTCAAAACTGCTTCACGATATGGAGACCAAGCACCCTGCATTAAAAGGCAAGCCTTTGGAGTTTTTCAAAAGAAAAAACATGAACACGAAGAACAGAAGCAATTATTGAAGGTGACGCACCACTTTATCAAATATGTCTACACTGAGAGCATCATTCTTAGTGGCTGACCACATTGCTAAAGCTCAGAAGCCCTTTACTATTGGTGAAGATTTGATCCTGCCTGCTGCTAAGGACATTTGTTGTGAACTTTTGGGAGAGGCTGAAGTTCAAAAGGTGGCACGTGTTCTCTTTCAACTAGCACCATACCTAGAAGAATTGATGAAATAGCAGAGGATATTGAGGCACAATTGTTAGGATTAATGGGTCACTGTGGTACGCAGTCCAGGTTGACAAGTCTACAGATGTTGACAACAAGGCAAAAATGCTTGTTTTTGTGTGATATATTTTTCAGGAAGATGTGCATGAGGATATGTTGTGTGCACTTTTGTTGCCAACCAACTCCACAGCTGCAGAACTATCCAAGTCTTTGAATGATTACATATCAGGAAAACTGAATTGGTCATTTTGTGTTGGTATATGCACGGACGGAGTGGCTGCCATGACCAGACGTCTTTCTGGTTTCACTACTCGGGTCAAAGAGGTCGCTTCTGAATGTGAGTCTACACACTGTGTCATCCATAGAGAAATGCTGGCTAGCAAAAAAGGGTCACCTGAACTTAACAACATTTTGCAGGATGTAATTAAAATTATCAACCACATTAAAGTACATGCCCTTAACTCATGTCTGTTCGTGCAGTTCTGTGAGGAGATGGACGCAGAGCACACACGTCTTCTCTTATACACAGAAGTGAGATAGATGGCTTTCTAAAGGTAGATCACCAGTCAGAGTTTTTGAGCTATGAGACCCGTTCCAGAGATTTCTTTTAGAAACACAGTCACCACTGGCGGCACATTTCAGTGTCACAGAATGGGTCACAAAACTTGCTTCCTTGTGTGACATATTCAACCTGCTCAACGAACTCAATCTGTCACTTCAGGGGAGACCGACAACTGTGTTCAAGTCCGCAGATGAAGTGGCTGCATTCAAAGCCAAACTGGAATTGTGGCGGTGACGAGTGAACACTGGGATTTTTGACATGTTTCAAACATTAGCAAATATTTTGAAAGAGACTGAGCCAGGCCCTTCTTTCTCCCAGCTGGTGCATGATCACCTATCTCAGCTTTCAAAAGAGTTTTAGCATTACTTCCCAACCACAAAAGATCCCCGAACTGGGAAGGAATGGATCCGCTACCCATTTGTGAATAAGCCAGGTGAATCGACTCTGTCCGTGCTAGAAGAGGATCAACTGCTTGAGATGGCAAATGACGGTGGCCTTAAAAGTATGTGTGAGACAACTTCAAATCTCCATAGGAACTGGATTAAAGTCAAAGCGGAATATCCTGAGATTGCCACAAAAACACTGAAAAGCCTGCTTCCACCATCCTATTTTTGTGAAGCAGGGTTTTCTGCAGTGACAGCAACCAAAATGAGATTATGGCGTAGACTGGACATAGCAACACACTTTGGGTGTCACTGTCTCCCATCACCCCCAGATGGGACCTTCTAGTTGCAGGAAAACAAGCTCAGGATTCCCACTGATTCTGCACTATGATGAGTTGTATAATTATTTCATTATATATTAAAATGTAATAATAATAGAAATAAAGTGCACAATAAATGTAATGTGCTTGAATCATCCTGAAACCATCCCGGGCCCCCCCAACCCCCAGGTCCGTGGAAAAATTGTCCTCCATGAAACCAGTCCCTGGTGCCAAAAAGTTTGGGGACTGTTGCTCTAATCCAATATGACTGGTGTCCTTATAGAAAAGGAAGAGACACCAGGGATACATGTGAGCAGAGAAAAGGCCACGTGAGGATATGGTGAGAAGAAAGCCATCTGCAAACCAAGGAGAGAGGCCTCTGGAGAAACCAAACCTACTGACACTTAGATCTTGGACTTCTAGCCTCTAGAACTGTGAGAAAATGAATTTCTCTTTTCTAAGCTACCCATTCTGTGGTATTTTGTATGGCAGTCCTAGCAGACTAATACATTGCTTGGACAGTTTCCACTTCAGGGGAACCCCCTGCAGATCTCTGGTTCTCTCTCTGTGAAGCTCTCTCCTCTCAAATACTTTGCCCTGTGACTCTCAGTGTCTTAAACTCCCTGGACTTCCAGCTCTGTTCTTTGAAAGACTCAACAGTGTACACATGTCAAGTTACCTTAATTCAATCTATAAATCCAATGCATTCTCAAACTTAATTCAAAAAGAATCCTCCTCAGAAATAAGCAAAGTTATTTTAAAGTGAATTCTGGAGGAAAATTAAATAATAATCTTAAAATATGTAGAGAGTGCAGCAAATGATTGGAGCTGTTCAAGCCCTGTACCTCAAAAGCTCTATGGGGTCCTCTATTGATATTTGTCACCATGACATTTTTTTCAAGCTCAATTCTATATTTTCACTATATAGTACTATCTATTTTTAACCATAAATCTTATACCATTTTTTGCCTGAAGAAAAATCCATGTTAGCTCAGCCTTCTGCCTGAATCAGTACTAATGTCAAACGTTTCTGATTTTATTTGTGTTTCTTTGTTTACCACTGCTATCAGCTATTGATTTGACAGATTTATGCAATACTTACTGATGTTCAGAATTATATGTGAAGATTTAGTTCGGATTTTCCTATGTCCTCCCAATACTTTATAACTATATTATTTGAATATTTCTACTGGCTAACTCTGTACTCATAGTTATATTATATCCAATAGTTTAACATCAAAATAAAAGAAATGTACTTTAAAAAATTCTGATATTAGTCCTGGGGTTAGGTTTTTTTTTATAGCCAATAATTATTGCCATCAACATTATGCACTAATATTTATAGCAGTGTGGAAATATACATACTCTAATTAACAGGTGTGAAACTTGCCCTCAGGCACTTTCTATGCCCTATTACTTGTTCTATTTAACATCACTGGGGGAATGACCCTCAAAGGCAATGTTGCCCAGTGGCCGATGACAACTCATTTCTGCCTGGGTTGGTCTAATGTGAAGTGCTGTAGGATATTAGAGGATAAAAGGATCAGAGGCGCTGATTACTTCTCCCTACTTTCTATCTAGCAGGTTGTCATTGCCGCCTCTTACTAACTAGGAGATCTCCAAGCAAATCTCTGTAATGACAGATTTTGCCTGTTGGGCCTGTCCGCTGGGCTCCAGCAATATCACGACTTCTGTTGTCTAAGCTGATCCATCATCTATTAAGCCAATTATCTACATCAAATTCCCTCTATTTTAAATACTTAGAGAAAGACAATATCACATGATATCACTTACATGCAGAATCTAAAAAAAAAACAAAACAAAACAAATGAAATTATTTACAAAACAGATACAGACTCACAGACTTAGAGAAAGAACTTAGTTACCAGGAGGGAAGCGTGCGGGAGAGGCGTAGATTGGGAGTTTGGAATTGATGTGTACACACTACTATATTTAAAACAGATAGCCAGCAAAGACCTAAAAAAAAAAAAAATACTTAGAGTAGTTTGTTTCATCCTGGATGTGCTCTCACTAAAACAATTTACATTAAGAAATCCTCATTAGAATATTAATTTTATAATTTTTTCCTGAGAAAAAGGGTAAATTTAAATTGATAAATTAGTCAGATAGAATGGTCCATAAGATCTCAGTAAGTTGAGATTGTTTAGACTCCAGAAGAATAGGAAAATGGGTGATATTAACTGGCTCAGTCATATGAAATATTAATGAGAAGGACAAGAGTCAGCTGTTATTAATCTCAATACAGAGGTAGAATAAGAAAAAAGACATGAAAAGTGTTTCAAAATGGGCAAACAGCTGTTAGCAAAATGAACCAATTTAGAAAGAATTGTAACTGAAAAGCAGAATACCCAATAGGGTAGAGCTATTACTCTGTGAGCAGATACATACCAGAAACAGCCCCACCTTATGGAAAATGGAGACATTTCTGTACTGAAGGCATATCACAGTACCTAAAGCTATGGAGAAAAATACCATTTAATAACTGTCTTATAGCTAATTTAGGGGGTTTATGTTAACACATAAACTCAGGGGCATACAATTTTAATGCTTTAAATGATCTAGAGAACATAAAACCCAATTTGCTCACATTATTAAAAAAAATAACTTAAAGTTTTAAAAAGTCAGGTGATCTGAAGTTTATAATCTGTGAACTCAGTCTAGAAGTCAAAAATTTGCCTCTTAATACTTTGTTTATTCCACTATTGTTTTCCAAAAGGGTTATAAACAAGATGGTTTTAATTGTTACATTGTAAAGGTTTTGTGTTTATTGAATGTTTACTTGAAAAAAACAGTGGCCATATATTTATTTAATTTGTATTTAGATAATAAATGCAATGAAGTGATGAACTGGGTGATTGGGATTGACATGTATGTATACACTGATGTGTATAAAATTGATGAATAATAAGGACCTGCCATATAAAAAAAAAATTCAAAAAAAAAATGCAATGAATAGTCCACTATATGACCAACACTGTAACTTAGTAAAATTTCTTGTTCCAACTCTCCTTAGATATAATTATGGTGGAAATTGTGGTTGAAACCACAGTTGTTGGAAGATAGTCTGTATAAACATAAGTAAACCTATGCTTACTGAATTGTGTTAAATGACCATTGTAGGTCATTCTAGTTTATTTGGAGAACAAGCTAACTAGAACCAGCGGATACTCCCTTTTCTTAATAACTCAGGCAGCATTCTCTCCGGTCTAAGGGTATTGATGGCTTTCTCCTCTGTGGCAGGAAGAGTTACCACTCACTGCCCACACACCGCAAATTCTTCAAGTTCTAGGCAGCTAGATTTTTCTTGACAACTCCAGGAAACAGGTCAATGCTTAGTGCCCAGAAATTCTCTTAATCTTCTGACAGACCAGGTTGCTTTCTTGCCTGCCCTGTAAGAAAGAACAATGGTATGGAGAGAGACCCTCTTCCACTGAATGCATGCCTCTTTGGGATGATGAATGGGTTGGAGAACCTGTGATTTCTATTATTTGAACTTGACCAAAAGTTTTCCCAATAAAGCCTGTTTCTCAAGTCAAACTGTATGATACTGAGGAAGTCATCTGACTTTACATGACAGTGATTTGAGGAATAATTTAAAATAAATTATAGTAGAGGTACTGTGTGCATATATTACTACATAAATGGGATGCTGGGGCTTTGTAACGCTAACAGCTAGAAATCATTTCAGGTTGTAGAAGGGACACTTAAGGAGCACTGGCATATGCTAATGTGCAGACTTGTAGGCTCAAAGGTGGTCAATACTGTACAACTGAGCATTGATGGAAAAGGATCTGCCAATAGGTGAGTGGTTCAAGTAGAAATCTGACCTTAGAAGAGAGTCAAAATGCATTCAAAAAAGGGAGAAAGACCTAAAGCTCAAGAAAGACTAGATCTTCTTAGTAAGTTAGTAATAGACTTAATATTTACATTGGAAATATAATACAGGAGTGGAATCAATCATAGAAATGAAGCAAATGGAAGATTACAACCAAAAGATAAGGGCAATGAGCAAGTCTGTCCTGAAGCTAAATCACCACTTCTGTTAATCTGAGCTGTTTAATATACTCCTGACTAGTATCACAAGTTCCCTTGTCTTTATAATATGCCTATACCTATACAGGTAGTAAAGGATATTCGGATATTTAGAGTGGCTAGATTCCAGAGTCAGGAATTTGGAAGGTCATGACAAGGGGTTTTAAAGGGGTTTGGGTTAACTGATGCAGTGTTTCCCAAAGTATGGTCCACAAGCCACCTATATCTGAATCACTTGGGAAGTTGTTATAATGTCTCTTACCTCATCCTCCAAACCCGTTAAATCAAGCAGAATTCTGCGAGTGGGTCTTGGCAATCTGCATTACTAACAGGTTTCTTAGGTGACTCTTAAGTATAATATTGGAGAAACTTAGACCTAAGCAGATGCTATTGATTGGACATTTGACTAAAGAGAAGGTTACATTTCTAGAGAAAGGTATGAGATATCAATCACAGATATCTTTAAATATAGGATTTAAAAAATCTGCTCGAAGTAGATAAGCATAGCTATGTCTGGAGGTGACCTTCAGTTCTGAGATTCTATTTTTTTTTCTTCTGAAACAGGATTAATCACCTTTCACTGAGTTGTTGTTAGTTCTAAGTATTTCAATTATTTTCCCCTTCCACATAATTTTGTTTATGAGTCATCAAATCTAAGCAGTTTTAAAAATAAATTTCAGTAGTTCTAATAAATTATCCTCATGTATATATAATATCCCTTTTTTGAACCCAAGTTGTATTTCATTTTTTAAAACCATCATTGATACATGTCAGGTATCTAATTATTTGATGAAAGCACAAATAAGTCCCAGTGCATTCCCAAGACTGTCTCCCTGTTGTTTGAATTTTATCTTCTGTCCACATTACTCGTTATACTTCTTGTTAACTGCATATATTTCAAAGGGATTATATATTCAGAGCTTGAGAACCACGAGCATTTCTGTGGCTTTCTGGTACACCTGACTGTCTTGTTTACCTAAAAAGAACTTTAAAATGAACCCTGAGGAAAATTTTGCAGAATAAGAGAAGCTAAGAGTATGTAAAAAGAGAAAAAAAAAAACACAAAAAACACCAATTACGGCAGAAAATGCATTGACTAATTCTATGCTTATTTTTTAAAATAAATTTTTTCTAAAACCATGTATCTTTCACATCTACTGACAAGAATAATCAAAAACAGCTGTCCCTCTTCCAGGGCGAAAATTATACAATGATTATCCAGTTTACTTTAGCACAAAGACACTAAAGCAGGACCCCTATGGCTGTTTCCTATTTCAACGATAGTATGATCTACTCCGTTTTCAGACAAGATTAATCCAACTCATGATCTTGGTTCTTAAGATAAAAGCTGTTGAGGAGGAAGCACTATTGTAATGTAATGTCCTTCAGGAAAAATAGGAAAAATTTGAAGTGTGACTGAAAACACAGAAGCTTTTATGACGGTTGTAAACTCTTCAAATTTTGCATTAAGAATTAGAAAGCTATATTCACATTTGCCTTGGTTTTTTGAGAAGAAACAGTAAGCTATAATCTTAATGGAGGGCTTTTCAAAAATATTTTTCTTAATATTCTCTAGTGACTCTGATCCTTAGATGATGACAAAGGAATTAGCCATAGGCATTTTTATTCATTAGTTGAGAGATCTCTCTTTTGAAGTGCACAGTGCATTGTTCGATGATTTGGATTTGACAGTACCTTGGTCAGTTACTGAAGGAATCCAATTTCATTCCAAATCAGCATGACATACGATTTTAAGCATTTCCTTTCCTGTCTGTGGATTTTAAGAATATAATCTCTTGTGTCGGTTGCATTCAGATTTTTTATGTATTCTGGAAGAAGCTTCACTTTTGATATATGTGATAGATTGAATTTCTGGCCATCCCTGTCCCTACTACATAAATTGATATATATTACCTTCCTGTTCACTTTGGGTTTTACATTTTATGCTTTCTTAATTGGGTTTGGGACCCTTTTCCCTACTTTCACAATCACATACATATACAAACATGCAGCTGCCTATATTTGGTTTGCTCCCAGGCTCAAAAATTTTTAGTCACATTTCCTTACAGTTTTAAATTACTTGTTCCCAGAAAAAAAATTTTCCGACTTCCAAGTCATTATATAGTCAGCATAGAAAATATGCTCTAATATTGGGATTGGTCTGAAGAAAATAGTGTTATTTAGGAGGAATGATTACAGAAAATAAATCAGATATAAATAATGTAATATTAGATTTGAATTTTAGATATACTTTATACTTAGAAAATATTTAGCTATATTTAACATAAATAATAAACATAAGAATAATGGTATTTATAAATTTTGGGAATTGTATGATGCAGATATTAAGGTAACAGCCCTGTGTGTAACTAGCATTTCTGTGACGTTAGGCAATAAGCATTCTTATGTAGTGCTTTACCACCTGTAACATAGGGATTATCATAATAATATCTATTTTCCAGATTTGGTGTTAGGAATAGTTTATGTTATGTATAAAGTGTTCAGGGAATTTTCTGATGTATAACAAATACTCATGTTTTAGCTGTTATATTGTTCTTTTAGATGATTAAAGCATAGTGTTGTGGTACTATTTGTATATACCAAAAACTATGTTGAAACCCTAATCCCCAGAACCTGTATATGTGACCTTATTTGCAAATAGGGTCTTTGTAGATGTAATCAGGTCAAGAAGAGGTCATACTGGATTAGAGTGGTATAAATCCAATATGACTGATATCCTTATAAAAAGAGAAGACACACAGACACAGAAGGAGAGAATGTCATGTGATGACAGAGACAGAGATTGGAGTGATGCATTTATAAGCCAAGGAACACCAAGTTTTGCTGATAATTGCCAGAAGCTAGGAGAGGGTCATGGAACCGCTTCTCCCTCAGCATTTCCAGAAGGAACCAGCCCTCCTAACACCATGATTTCAGACATCTAACCTCCAGAATTGTGAGACAACAAATTTCTTTTGTTTTAAGCTACCTAGCTTGTGCTACTTTATTACAGAAGCCTTAGGAAACTAAACAAACATGGTATTAAAGTTATACCTACATGTGCAATTACAATTGAATGGATAGCATTAGTAAAGCTCAACCAGGAGAAGTTCAGGTCAAGTCACATGTTGAAAGCACAGCAAGAAAAGGCAGGTAGCAGAACCATCCACAACACTATGGGGGATCACGACAGAAACAGAGGTGGAGAGATGACATCCAAGAAAATTAATCAGGTACTCCTCAGGTCTCAAGGGAGGACAGTCAAGAGGTGAAACATTAAGACAGGTGGGTAAGCAAAAGGAAATGAAACAGACGTACGCTAATCAGAAAAGTACAACACGGGATATAGTAACTAGGGTGGACCCAATAATAGGACTGTGGCATATATCAGAGCTAGTTATTTTAGCTTAACAAAACACTAGCAAAAGGTGTAACTTGATATTGCATCACTATATACTGATATAGAGCTCTCAAATCGTTTCTTTATAAGTAATTTCTAGTTCAGTAATGGCCTTAGAACTTGGAAAGGGCAGATGAGTTTAGGAATGGGAGTAAGAGCTTTTGCCTAGAATAAAAATATGGTGCAGGCAATCTGCAAGCAATTTAGATAATTGTTTTCTAAATGCCACCCATTATTGATTCCAGGTTTTACATACAATTACCCAGTCTTTTGTAAGTATTATTAAGATTCTAAATTTTGAATAATTATATATCCTTTAGCTTTCCTTATCAGTCTAAAGTTGTGCCTTCAGTGTTTTGTGGACTCACACCTATTCTACAGGTTTGGAATTTTTATTCAAATAAACTGGAGAAACTCATATAAAGATTTGTCTAAATATATCTAGAAATTAGGGAGAAAAGTGTTAGACAATGGAAATAATTGTGACCTCTACTGAACCGATAAAGTACATTGTTTTCGGCGTTTTGTTTAAAGTCAAATCTTGGTCATATTGCTCTTTTTCCATCACTATGTTAGTATTTTCAAGTTAGTTACCTTAGTCATTCTATTTATCATTTCAATGAATAATCTTTTGTTTCTTAGCTTTAGCTGATACTAGATATAGTAGGTATCATCACTACCATAACTCTAAATTATGTTTAATTTCATGTTTATTTCCTTTCTTTGTGAAAACATTCATTTCATTCCATGTTAACTTTTGCTGCTTGGGAAACTTAAGAAAATTTTTGCAGAGAAATTCTATTCAACATGCTTTATAAATGTCCTCACATGTCACATGGATACATGCACACACACAGACACATGCACACATCCTCAACAATCATAGAAATCTTTGTTGTGCAGGTAATATGATGTGCCTGTGCTATGTGATAATACATTGGGCTCAGTTGGGTTTTTTACATTTGCAACAAAAGATTACCCATTATTTAAGTAAACCGGTCTATTCACAATTTGTCCTCAAAATCTTAACTATAGTAAAGGTACAGGATGGGAAACCTGTTGGAATAAAAAAGGTAAGTAAAATTAAGTCGGTATTAAGACAATTTTGACTTATAAATGAATTTTACATTTAGGCCTATTAGAGTTTTCAGCATAAATGGCAAAAACTCAAGCAATAATATATTTAGTCTGTACAATCATGAGCAGATTTCAGAGTTTTTAAAAGAAAAATCAAGAAGTTGTCCTTTAGATTTTAAGCTCCTCTGTCTTATTTCAAAATATCAGCAATTCTTTAGACCTTAACTTTGTGAACTTGTAGATTTTTATTGTGTTCTTATAATGTCAAAATAATTGGTGAAATATTGCATTTAAAAAGAAGCAAGACTTGTTATAGACTCAGTTCCAATTATTATCTGGAATTTATTATGAAAGAAATATTCACGTTGTTTCTCACTGAACTTTTCACATTGTTAGCAATCTTTCACAAAAGTAAACATATCAATCAAATAAATATAGATATGTTCTCTCCCCCTGTTCTTGTAATACCTTAGATTGGTATTCAGAATACAGTCTTCTTTAATCATCAGCTCCTTGTAAAGAACTCCCATAGCTTTCTCAGGGAGATTAGAATCAATCTCCCACAAAGAGCGAAGGTATTCAAGAGCATTCATAGTCTATCATGAGAGCTAGGATTCTTTACAGGTGAGTGTGAATGGGGTGGTGAGTTATTGCCAAATAGGCAGAAAATGGAACTTCTTTTTTCTCCTAACTCTGGACACTTTTACCACCCATACAAGTTCTTTCAAACAAATCTGTATATATGACAAAGATTATGCACTTGACAGAACACTTCTGGGCAGGACCGCCCACATAACTTGCAGGACCAAGTGCTAAACGAAATTTCAGAGCCTCTTGTTCAAAAATTATTAAGAATTTCAACATGCCAACAGCAGAATGTTAAACCAGCTGTGGGACCCTATGGTCCTGCATAGATTATGTGTCTATGAAGCCAGAACGCCTGTTTGGGGGTGTTCTCAAGGACTCTGTTTGATTGGGTGAATCATACGGCCACCAGAGTGGCTCCAGTCTTCATATGTTTATCCCACTTTCACCCTCCTGCCCATAAGAGCAGGAAAAGCATTTCACTGGCCCCTATTTTTTAATACCATTAATGCCATGAGCAATACCCTTCCCTACGGCCTCCATTTTCTAATGGACCCAGTTGGAGAAGAAATCTCAATCAGATTCCTTACAAAGACTAGCTTAATAAATCATTTCATTTTAGAGGTGAATCTTTTTTTTTTTTTAATTTGTTTATTATTTTTTTGGCTGCCTTTATTCTTCGTTGCTGCACGCAGGCTTTCTCTAGTTGTGGCGAGCGGGGGCTACTCTTCGTTGCGGTGCGTGGGCTTCTCATTGCAGAGGCTTCTCTTGTTGCAGAGCACGGGCTCTAGGCGCACGGGCTTCAGTAGTTGTGGCACGCAGGCGTCAGTAGTTGTGGCTCGCAGGCTCTAGAGCACAGGCTCAGTAGCTGTGGCGCACGGGCTTAGTTGCTCCGCGGCATGTGGGATCTTCCCAGACCAGGGCTCGAACCTCTGTTCCCTGCATTGGCAGGCGGATTCTTAACCCCTGCGCCACCAGGGAAGCCCTAGAGTTGAATCTTAATAAACAAAAATAGTCTACATTTAATTAGAGCTTTATATGTGCTGGGCACTGTTCAGTGGCTTTACATGTATTAGCTCATTTAATCTTCAGAACAAATAGGAATTACCTTATCCTCAGTTTACAGATGGTGAAACAGGTGAAGAAGGAGGGCAGTAAGCTGTTCCTGATTATCCAGATAGTACCTGGCAGAGCCTGGGTGCAAACCAAGATATTGTGCATCCAGAATCTGCACTCTTAACTATGAGGTCATTTTGTATTGACAAATGATGTCTTTTTTTTCTTGTTTTATTGGCTATTTTATTGATGTGGGGTCTATAAGTAGAGAAAGTACACATATCACAAGTGTACAGCTTGATGAGTTACACGAACTGTCCAGCAGCCCAATAGCCCTCTGCAGAAGCTCTCCCAATTGCTAATCACTCCCGCTCTCCAGAAGTAACTACTATTCCAAATTCTAAACCCATAAACATGCTTGCCTGTTATTTAAATTTATATAAATGGAATCATTCAGTATGAGCTGTATACTTCAGTATGAGCTGTATATGCTTGAGAGATTCATCCATGGTGCTGGTGTAGCAATAATTAAATCATTTCTATTGCTATATAAACATTCCACCATCCAGTTCTAAAGTTATTTTTTAATTTACTGTTGAGCATCTACATTGTTTCTAGTTGTTTTTCTATTACAGGTGATTCTGCTACGAACATCCACGTACACGTATTTTGTTGCCCAGGGAGTGAAATTGTTGAGTGACAGGTTATACATATGTTCATTTTCAGTATATACTGCCAAAAGTACTTCCAAAGTTTGTTGTTGTTTTTTTAAAAATTATTTTTAAAATTTATTTATTTTTGGCTGCATTGGGTCTTCATTGCTGCACATGGGCTTTCTCTAGTTGCAGCGAGCTACTCTTTGTTTTGCAAGGGCTTCTCACTGTGGTGGCTTCTTTTGTTGTGGAGCACAGGCTCTAAGTGCGCGGGCTTCACTAGTTGTGGCACCTTGTGGCTTGCGGGCTCTAGAGCGCAGGCTCAGTAGTTGTGGCGCACGGGCTTAGTTGCTCCGTGGCATGTGGGATCTTCCCAGAGCAGGGCTCGAACCCGTGTCCCCTACATTGGCAGGCAGATTCTTAACCACTGCACCACCAGGGAAGTCCCAAGGACTTCCAAAGTTTTTAAAACAATTTATGTTCCTATCAGCAGTCACTTTTAAATCTATTTATTCTTATAAGTATGTGTAATATTCCCAGTTTTTACTTTGCATTCCCTTGATGAATAATGGGTTTGAACATGTTTTCAAATGTTTATTGGCCATTTGAATAGCATCATTTGTGATCTCCTTGTTCATGGTTTTGTACTTTTTATTTTTTATTTTTTGAGTTAGCTGTCTTGTTCTTATTTATGTATTGACCCTCTTTATGTATTATAAATATGACACCTATGTTACTTATAAATTTTATAACTATCTCCCTCACTCTTTGGTGTACTGCTCATTTTCTTACTATTTCCTATTGATGAACAGAAGCTCTTAATCTAATGTATTCAAATGAATTATTTATTTTCTGTTTAGAAGTTTGTGTAAACTCTTGTGTAAAAGTTTTTTCCTACATCAAGTTCATGAAGGAATTCTCACATGTATCCATTGAAAAAATTTATTTTCTCCTTTTGCTTTTTACATTTATATCTACAGTTGAACTCAATTTAATATTTTATGCTACGAATGGGGGTAAATACTCATTTTTTCCTATATAGATATCTCATTGAATCAGAAAATTTAATTAAAAAGATTGATCTTTCCTCACTGTTTGGTAATGCCACATTTCTTATAATTTATATGTCCATACATGTTTGGTTCTGCCTAGCTTTCTTCAGTTCCAATGATCTACATTTCCAATCTTGTCCTAAGACCATCCCGTCTTAATTAAATTGTTTCATAATAAATAAAGATACCAGTCAGACATTTTCCCACCAACTTTTACTTCTGGAGTGTCCTGGCTGTTCTTGGAGCTTGGCTTCTCAATATATATTTCAGAATTGACTTCAAGTTTTATGAAAATATCCTGTGAGGAGAGAATAGACGTGTGTATGATATTGCCTTATCATGGTAAGAATATTAAATTTTTCTAATTTAGGTCTTCTTTAAAGGTTTTCAATACAGGTGAATAATTTTCTTCATAAAATGACTATACATATTGAGTCAGATTTATAACGAATATAACAGCATAAATTCTATAACTATTTTTTTTCAAAATTTTCTTTACAATCTTTGTTTCTTGGCATTTCATGGTGCATTTAAAATAAGGGTATTAATTCCCACTCTGCTGCCCTCCCAAATATTTTGGAACCTTTATTCAGATTCCACTGAATGTATAGATCAAACTGGGAGAAAAACATTTTTATAATATTGAACATTCAATATTGTAACATAGTATAAACCTCAACCTATTGAGGTATTTTCTATTTTATCTCAATAATGTTGTATTTTTCTGTGTAAAGACCTGACATACTGTTCAGTAGAGTTATTTTTAAGTGATTAAAATTCTTTAATATATTGAAAATATCTTAACTCTTCATTTCTAATATTTTGCAACTGCAATATAGAAATAAAGTTAATTTTTGTATTGATGGTTATCTAGTGACCCTGACAATTTCACTTATGAAATATACTAATGTCTGTAACTCTTACAGATTTTCTATGTACCCAATAATGTCATATATGAATAAGGACATTTTTATGTCTTCTTTTCCAGTCTTTATGCCTTCTATTTTATTTCCTTGTCAATGTACTGGCTACGTCCTTTAGTAAAATAGTGAATAGAATAGCAGGCATCCTTCCAATAAGAAAATCTCACCCAATCTCACCAAGAAATTTCAGTCATTTTATTGTAGTTCGGGAGTCAACAAACTGCCCGTAAAGGGAGAGGTATGTGAATCATCATTTTTGTATCCCATACAACCTCTATCTCTACTACAAAACTGACAATGGAGCAAAAAACCAGCCAGAGATAACATGCAGATGAATGTAGCTCTGTGCATAAGTACTTCTATTTTATAACAAAGACAAGTTGCACTGTCTTAGGGCCATGGTTTGCCAACTGTTTTTAAGAGTAAAGATGCTTCTTTGTGTCCAAATTTCTGAGTTTTATATCATGAATATATGTTGAATTTTATCAAATGCTTTTTCTGAATCTTTTGTGATAATAATTCTCTTTATCTCCTTCGTTCTGTGAATTTTCTGAATTGCAGTAACTGTAACCGAATGTGGGGTCTGGCTGCTTGCCACTCAAAAGCCAATGAAGAGACAAGGTTGGTGGAAAGGAAAGTTTGCTTTACTTTGGATGCCGACAACATGGGGTGTGGATGGGGGTTGGAGGGTGGACTCCAGTCCAAAGGCCACCTCCCCCCCCCCCCACTGCCAATCAGGGGGCAAGAGTTTTTATAGGTGGAGGTCAGGGGTTACATGTAGAAACAGCACAGTCAGCTCTGACAGTCTTCTTGAAATTGGTCATGTGGTGGTCTGACCAGTGTCATCTTGATTGTTTTAAGCATAATTAAACTTCAGTTCCAGGGTCAGTTTGTTCCCATTTCCTTGAGGCTAATTCTAGGAATTGTGGCAGCAATATCATGGTTACAGTCTGGTCATCATGTAGTTGACTCCTTCCACCTGGTAAGGGTTTCAGTATCTACAAGACAGCTCACAGGGTATATATCAGAATATTAGCTATAGCCCTTGAGGTGGAACTGAAGGTCCTTGATTATACTTAATGACTAAACTATTATTATTTAGTCTTGTTAGACTGTTTTTCTTTGCTTCTGCATTTTCTCACTTCTCTGATTAAATTTATTTTTTGGCTAAAGTTCTTCCACAGACAAAAGGCAGGCTGAGGACATGGAGGGGAAGGGCCATAGGGTCCTGCTTCATTTCAGCATTGAATTTTATCCTATGCTTTTTCTGAATCTTTTGTGATAATAGTTCTCTTTATCTCCTTCATTCTGTGAATTTTCTGAATGGTAGTAACTGATTTTCAAATATTAACAACGTATGCCTGTAGTATAACCAAACTGAATGTGATGAATTTGTCTTTTAAAAAAATCATCTTATAGATTTAGTTTTTAAAATATATTTTGTGGGCTTCCCTGGTGGCACAGTGGTTAGGAATCCTCCTGCCAATGCAGGGGACATGGGTTCAAGCCCTGGTCCGGGAGGATCTCACATGCCACGGAGCAACTGAGCCCCTGCGCCACAGCTGCTGAGCCTGTGCTCTGGAGCCCGCGAGCCACAACTGCTGAGCCCGCATGCCTAGAGCCTGTGCTCCACAGCGAGAAGCCACTGCAATGAGAAGCCTGCGCACCGCAGTGAAGAGTGGCCTCCGCTCGCCGTAGCTGGAGAGGGCCCGTGTGCAGCAAAGAAGACCCAACACAGCCATAAATAATTTTTAAAAATATATATTTTGTTAGTTTTTTATTTTTTGTTTTATTTGTTTTGTTTTAGTTGCACTGGGTTGTAATTTTTCTTCCTTATATTTTTGTCTTACTTTTCTATCAAGATCATGTTGCTCAAACTTAATGAGTCTGGAAGCATTTTCTCTTATTCAACTCTCTGGCAAATATTGTATAACAGTATGCTACTTGTCTTTTAGTTATTTCACAGTGAAGTCATCTGGGCATGAAGTTTTCTTGTGGAATGATTTTTAATGGCAGATTAAAATTATTTCATAGATACAGTACTTTTAAAAACTTTTTATGCCTTCCTGTATTAGTTGCACTGTTTTTGAGGAATTCTTTTTCCATTTCAAAAAAATCATCAAGGTTTTTGGTAAATATTTTTTTCATAAAATCATCTTTTTTTAATATCTGTAGCATCTGTGATTAGGCCTGCTTTTCATTCTGATTTTGCCTAATTTTTCTTTTCTCATTTTTCCTATTTTTTTTACCCTTCTCCCCAGGATTTATCAACGTAAGCGTTTTCAAAAACTAAATTTTATTGTTTTGCTACTCTCCATATCATTTTTTTCTATTTCATTATTTTATTTATTGTCATTATTTTCTTTCTTCTACTAATTTTTGTTTATTTTCATTTTCTTTTATAACAATTTAAAACAAACCTTTAGTGTAACTGCCTTTAGCTCCTCACTAGCTATGAAAACATTAAGGTTATTAAAAAACTTGTTGGTTTAGGATGATGTAATTAATCACTTAATATTGCACTATTATAACCTTTCAGTCAGTGTGAGTTAAGTTCACATGGACACTGAAATGTCCTCTTCTTCCCTTATTTTTTATTTTACTTAACTGACCACCCGATTTATTCTGCCAATTCTCATTTCACTTATGTAGTTTACCCCCCTTTGCTAGTGAACTTAATACAAACATATGTCCATCATGCTAAAACCCATCACTCAATGGGTAATGAATAAAAAATATTCTCAACTAACAATTTATTTTTCTAATAATTTTTTATTCTTATTAGACATACCCAACTGGAAAGCAGAAGAAAGAATAAGGCAAAGTAGGGTGGAGTATGAAATTCTTGATCTGAGGATGTGCCTGAGAGGAAAATGTTTCTTCCCCAGTACTAATTTCTACATTACAGTGTGGAAAGACAGCTACTTAGAAACTAAATATTCATTTCCTTATGGAGACCTACTTCAAATTACATTTGGAGATAAATGGTATTTAAAACTCGATAGGCTACAATTATGATTTTGATTTTATGCAGAATTTGAGTTTGGCATTTTATTAACATAATCACTTGTTTTACTTCATAAGTTAATATAGATATGTTAATTCATACTTACCTAACCTAAAGTTGAATTGATAATAGTCAGTCATGATGTCAACTTACTGAATATTATACTTTTTTCTCCAGGAATTCCTCCCGATCACTTTCATCCCAGTTACATTAACAATGATATCTTGAATCTAACATGCTCATTGTTTCTGAATATTTATTTACTTGTTTTGTAATCAGCCAATGATTAATAATCAAGAGCTACTATAAATTCATCTTTGTGCTAATGTAGAGAAAGAGATAGCACTGGAAATAAAATCCATTGCTTATCTCCCTGAACAACTTCTATTCCATACGAGAAGTCAAGAGAACCATAAATCAAACTGAGGTGAACAAAATAAGGGTGTTCATTATATAAAACAATTGCATATTTTCTGCTCATATTAAAATTCAATTCAATTCATAAGCATAAGGTGGGCATCCATTACACACAAAGCTGTAATAGATGTGTGAGATTGCAGTAAAAAAAAAGGTACACAGGTACACTAAGCAGGAATCTATTCACTCTAAGCTCAGTTGAAGTGAGAAACAAGATTTGAAATAATAAGAGAAAATTTCATAGAGGAAGTAAGACTCGAGTTGGACTCAGATAATGTGAAGAATTTGGATTTTCACAAGCAGCACAAGGTGATTTCTAGTTGGCACACAAACACAGAAGATTTGAAATTTGAATAGGTAAATTTTTTGCTCCATTGAAAAATAGGAGGTATTAGGTTTTTATAAAGGTTATCTTATGGTAAATTTGAAAACTGTCAATAAAGATTTTAAAGGTGCAGTAAGATATTTTTGACACTTTTAAATATTTATAGTAAGGTTTTAGATTTACAGAAAAAAAATTGAGATTATAATACAGAGTTCATTTATACCCTGCACACAGTTTCCCCATTATTAACATCTGATATTGGTATGGTACCTTTGCTACAAGTGATGAACCAATGTTAAACGACTGTAATTAACTAAACTCTCTACTTTATTCAAGTTTTCTTAGTTATTACCTTATACTCTTTTTCTGTTCCAAGATCCCATCCAGGATACTACATGATATTTAGGTGTCACATCTCCTTAGGCTCTTCTTGGCTGTGACAGTTTTGCAGATATTCCCTGTTTTTAATGACCTTGGCAGTTTTGAGGAATACATGTCAAGTATTTTGTTGAATGCTCCTCAGTTGGAATTTATGTGGGTTTTTTCCCTCATAGATAGACTGGAGTTATGGATTTTAGGGAGGAAAACCATAGAGGTAAAGTGCCATTTTATCCCATCATATCAAGGACATGTACTATTAACTTGATTAATAGTATTAATATGAATGCTGATGTCGACCTTGATCACCTGGCCAGGGTAGTGTTTGTCAGGTTTTCTCATTGCTTGTTTTCCCCCCTTTCCGTATTGTCTTCTTAGGAGGAAATTCACTATTCAAACTCACACCTGAGGAGTAGGGGTTTATCTTCCTCTTCAGTGCAGGCAGAGTAATACAGAAATTATCTGTAATGTTTTTACAAGGAAGATTTATCTCTTATCCTCCATTTATTTATTTATTCAGTCACTTCTTTACATCAGCATGGACTCATGTGTGGTAATAAGATATTTTTGTCATCTCGTTAGATACAATCTCAGACAAAAATGATTACTTTCATAGAACTTCTCAGGCACACATTGATTCAAAATTAAAACTGTTAAAGTGCTTATTATTAAAATCTTGCTTCATTTTGCAAGAATGTTAACCATACTTCTCTGTGGAGTTAAGTAAGCTATCTGTTCTTAAATATTTATTAGTGGTTAGGCCATTTGAGGCCCTGCTGACTTTATTAGATATCAAGGCAGACATATATAAATGTATACCTTAATTATAGGTCTTACACCACAATAAGGCCTCTGTAAATGTTTGTATTAAAAAGAAGGTTGGTAGAGATGAGAAATGAAGGGAGTGTTCTTTTCCTTGAAAAGCAGTTGTCTCAAGTTATATCCTTCCAAGTCCTCAAGTCACATAGGGACATCTGCCTCTAACAGAGCTAGAGGGGCTTGTTTGGCTGGCAAGGGAGTCTCAATATGGTTTAGGAATTGGGGTGCTTTTCATATTCCAAATCCTCCCAAAAGTCTCAACTCTAAGTCTCATGTTTCACTGGTTTTTGATCAGTTCTCTGACTTTCATATGAGGGAACTAGACTGGTGTATATGTGTGTGTGTGGGTGGATTTGTGTCAGGGCTGGGGTTATTTTGTGTGCTTGTGTGTGTTTATGTATCTGTGTCTTTCACTATTATCTTCAGGACAACTGGCAGAATAAAACTACCTGAATACAACTGCACAAGTTTAAATGGTGGACATACCTGGGGTACACCAATCTATGACTGTTTTATCAGACTTTGAGAATTATTTTGGAAGGTTTTGAGGAAAACTCTAAAACAAATAATGAAGGGAAATGTACTGTGAGATGAAGAATTTAAAAAGCATAAGCAAGTTGAGAAGAGAGTGGTCTCTACGTTGGGTGGAGCCTTCTGAGATCAAGAGAAGAAGGTAATTTCAGAGAGCTCTCAAGCAAACCTGAAGGCAAAGTACAAGGTTTGTAATGGAGGTATTGAGGAGAGTGATAGTTTGACTTCGATAATTCAACATATTTAGACCATAAAAGAAATGGTATTTAACATATAATTCCTTTTTTAGTATATGTATAGTAATTTCATATTTTCCCCCAACTTCAGTAAAGTCTAAAGTACATAGTCTTCCTTCTGTTCTATATAGGAAAATGGGAAGGAACAGCAAAAGGATATAAACCCTGCCCAATATTTCTCTGCTGACATCCATTGAGAGGGCTCAGCATTCTATCAAGGGCACTTTGTCCAATATATCCAGAAGATGAACAGCTGCACAGTGAGTGAGCAGCTATCCATGTCAGAATTGGGACAGCAGTAAAAAGAACAAAACAGTACAGAGAAAGTACCAGGATAATATATGAGGATGGAAAACTGACACTAAGCCCTGCCTCCATTTTGAATAATCACGTATATTACTTCTCCCAGATAGAAAGAAAAAAGCACTTTGCTCACTTGGAGAAATAAACAATAACAAAAAACTTGGGTCAAACTGTATATGCCTGGTATCAAAAATAAATGGAATCTTGAAAAATTTGTTGACAAAATATTAAACCCATTTTGCAGTGATGATGCTTGAGAAAATATTGCAACCTTTACTAATATCATGATCATGGAAGAAAACTGCGATTTTTCCATCACGAAAGACAAATAGAAATTCAGTAAATTTGATAATCCTTTTTTTTCTCTCTCTTTTTTTTTTTTTTTTTTGTTTTTTTGCAAGCCAGTACTGAGGTCCAGCCTTGTTTGTAATTCAACTTATTTTCTTTCTGGCAATCTCTGAAGGAAAGCTAGACAACTTCTTTCTTTTTCTTTTTTACCATTCAATATAGAAAATTAATTTTTAAAAAGGAGGAAAGTGGATAAAAAGGCTGACCAGAGGTTTATATTGTTCAGGATTTACCCAGAATTATTTGAAATTTGAACTAAATCATTATTCTAAAATAGAGCTGTATTTGTCTATCATGATGTCTAAGTGTTTATCTAAATGGGCTCAAAGTGAAAGTAAATGAAGCCCATGAATACCCTGAAACAGTCAAACAGAGTAGAAAAATGTGGTTAGTAATCTTATAAAAAGTAAGTCTATGTGACCATATCTAGACAAAGGCACAAATCCCTGGTTTATTGTGGTTGCTGTAGACATGTCAGGATGTATACAGGGTTTCATGAGCTCAACAGCTTGGTACTTCCCTCAGCTCCACGTAACTTAGATTTCAAATATATATTTTCTGTATATTAAGCCTAAATATATACAGATGACACTTGAACAACACAATAAGGATTTGAATTGCATGGGTCTACTTATAGGTGGATTTTTTCAACAAATACTTACTACAGTAGTATACGATCTGCTATTGGCTGAATCTGCTGATGTAGAACCTTGAATAAGGAGGGCCAACTGTAAAGTTATAAGCAGATTTTCAACTGCGTGAGGGTTGGGGCCCAGCCCCTTCATTGTTCAAGGGTCTACCTTACATCATTTCAAAATAATATCTCATTAGTGCAATTTATTAGACTGAGGTTACGATAAGGCAATTCAGTAAGCCCATCAGACCAAAATAATCATTCAGCATAATCTTCCATTTTGACGATGCATATAAAAAACAGGTATCCCCAAGAGCAGTAGAAAATTTTTTAAAAATCTAAATGACCAATAATTCTTAGTTTTTGTGTAATGAAGATTAGGCTTCCAAAGTAAATGGAAAAAAAATAACAGCAGCAACAACAAAAGCCTTTGAGACAAACATTTTAGTTGAAAACACCATAATTCGCAAAAACATTCATCAGAAGGGTAAAGGTTGTAGAGATGGTATTTTTCTCTGGACACCCTGAAAGATTTGGGGATTCTAGTTCATTTAATCACCGAAAGAAAAGAAAATCTTCCAGAATTAATAGCTTGAAGATAATTCTAGTGAAACAGGAAGCCAATATAAATCTGCCAAGATAGGGCTAATATGTTGTTTCTTCACAGTGAAAGTTAAATTATGAGCCAACAAGTTCTAGACATGCTGTAATTTGGAGATAGGCTTATCAAAAAAGCCATAAAACTAAATAGTACAGTAATCGGTTGCTACAGCAACTGTGATGTGAAATAAATAAATGAGACCTTCAAAAAAGCAAGTTATACAAAACATGCAAAGGTACGGCATAATTCATAAGGTATTAAATTCACAGAAATTTAGAAAAATCTTGTTGAAGTATGAATGCTTACTCTCTTCTTTTGAAAGTGTCAGGTGTTTAAAAGCTTAGAGGTACATATTAAAAATGCAAAGTAAAAGAATTTTCTTGTTTGCAAGATGGAGAACTCCATTCAAGAGTATAACAAAAGATGACTTTTATGTGCATATGAGTTATGAATTTGAATATTAAATATTAGTGTTAACAATTCTAAACCATCCAAACACACATCATTTTAAAACATCAGATCTTCATAAAATAACATTTTTTTCTTTTCCTGTCACTTTCTTCTACTCTTCTCTCTCTGCTTCCCTCTGTCTCCTTATCCCTGCTGTCTTCATTCTTACTTAGAATTCAACATTTTCAAAATATTTTTAATAATATATTCCACTACAATTAAATAGGTAGAATAATATTGTCTCTATTTTCAAGTGAAGGAATATGAACTCTAATAATACTTTGGTTTGATACAAAATTTTAGTTCCAGTTAGTCTCCCTGTGTTTTTCTAGAGAGATGTAAAGATAAACATCTTACTATGCTTTCTCTGATAGTAACTCAGTGTTCCCAAGACAAGTATATAACAGATTGACTGCATGATAGAAGAATTAGTTTATTCATGAGTGCATAATTAATAATGATTTCAGAGACTCTCTGAGTCTGAAAAATATTGAAACAGCTGTTGAGCACATTCAGTATGATCCAGCGTTCAATTCTTTTGGATAAGTACACAGAAGTGGGATTGCTGGGTCATAAGGTAGTTATATTTTTAATTTTTTTGAGGAATCTCCATACTGTTTTCCATAGTGGCTGTACCAACTTGAATTCCCACCAACAGTATGCAAGGGCTTCAATTTCTCCACATTTTCGTCAACACTTATTGCCTTTGGTTTTTTGATAATAGCCATCCTGACAGGGGTGAGATGATACCTCATTGTGGTGTTGATTTGCATTTCCCTGATGATTAGTGACACTTACTATTTTTCCATATACCTGTTTGTTATCTGTATGTCTTTTTCAGAGAAATGACTCTTCAAGTCCTTAGCTCATTTTTAAATCAGGTTATTAGTTTTTTTTAGCTATTGAGTTGTAGAAGATCCTTACATATTTTGGAGATTATCTTCTTATTAGATATATGTTTTGCAAATATTTTTCCCATTCCAATAGTTGTAATTTCACTCTGTTGATTGTTTCCTTTGTTGTGAAGAAGCTTTTTGTTTGATGTATTCTCACTTGTTTATTTTTGGTTTTGTTGTCCTTACTTTTTGTGTCATATTCATTAAATCATTGTAAAGACCAATGTTCAAAAGAATTGAAATTAGAATCTCAAACAGTTACTAGCACTCCCACGTTCATTGCAACGCTATTCACAACAGCCAAGATGTGGAAAGTACCTAAATGTTTGACAGGTGAGTAGATGCAGAAGATGTGGTAGATACATACAATGGACTGCTATTCAGCCTTTGGAAAGAAGAACATTGGGCAACATGTGACAACATGAATGAACCTTGAGACATCATGCTAAGTGAAATAAGCCAGTCACAGAAAGACAAATATTGCAGGATTATATAAGTTCTCTAAATGAGTCAAATTCACGGACTCAAAGAGTAGAATGCTGGTTGCTAGGGACTGGGAGAGGGAAGAATGGAGAGTTACTAATCAACGTCATAAAATTTCAATTAAGTGAAATGAATAAGGTCTCCAGAGCGGCCATACAACATTTATTATATAGTATAATGTATTGTGCACTTAAACATTTGTTAGGAGGGTAGATCTTGTGCTAACTGTTCTTGCCACAACAAAATAAAATAAGTTAATAAAAGTATATAATTGAACCTTTGATCTAACTAATTTGACTGTAGGAAACCAACTTTTAGGTAAGCTATATAACTAAAATGGCAGCATGTTTTGACATTGTATTATATTTTCACTGTGACCCAATGGAACAAAAAGTCTCAGCTTTTTATTTTATATGCACAGAATATTGGACAATTAATATACTTCAGGATAAACAAACAAAAAACCAAACAAACAATTTTAGTTGGTATGCATGCTATCTATATTGTATCTAAAACAAAACTCCCCCCACCCCCTTTGAGTCAAGACTAATATCTTTGAGAACTAGGAAGAAAAAACTTGTTAAAGCCAAGTGTGAGATCAAAATGAGAGACAGCTGGGGAGACAGAGAGTGGAGAGAGAGAGAGAGAGAGAGAGAGAGAGAGAGGGATTGAATGATATAACAAAACATATAAAGATATATGATTTTTTTCATCACATGCAAGTATCTATGGTTTCAGCTACTGTTTTCTCATTCTGTTCATATTCTTTAACTTGTAAGTGTGAAGTATTTTGTGTCAAACCCAGCTAAGTGCCTTCATAAAATCCATCATTTTCTTACTCCTTATTACTAGAATCTCAAGTTTTTTGGGGAAGCAAAGAGTCCAGATTAATGATTTCCCAGGCTTCCATGAAACAATGAATGGAGTTGCAACATTCTTGTGACAAATAAGATGTAAGTGGAAGTCTACCGGTGGGGTCTCCAGACAACCTGATTTCTGTCCTGATTGAAAGGTAAAGAGTCAGCTAGCATTAACATTGTGTCTTTCTTTACCCTTCTTAACTCTTCTGGTTTGCAGTGTCTTGCAATGCTGGAGATTCCAGACTATTTTGTGAATATGAGAAGAATGTAGTGTAACCTCCGTGGGAGGTAGGAAGAATAGAAAGATAAAATACACGAATGTGTTGATGACATCATCAAGCTACATTGTCAGTCCTGGATTGTTCATTGGATATCAGGGTATTGTTGGTTTATGTGGGATAAAAAAACCCCTTTGATAAATAAGTTACCTGAAGCAGACATTTGATATCGGTGTATTGGGGCTCTAAATGTTCTACTCTTACATAGGTTTAGTCACATTAAAGAAAACAAAATCTTTTTGATCATTTAATCTCATCCTAGGAGGAAAATTTTTCTGTCTTCTTTAAATGACATCTGTAGCTTCAGAATAAATCAATATTTGTCCTTTAAAAGTGTGTTTATAAAGATTATAATAGTACATATAGGCTCTAATTATAAGGCTATCGTCCTCACTACTGCCAGGTTTTCTCTAATTCTACCAGAGCCCAATAGAAAGAGAATGGTTAAAACATAGATTTAGCACATAAAGAAGTCCATTCTTTGGATATTTAATTTTCTCCTGGAAAGTTTGCTGCTATATATAAAATGTTTTTAAAAATCTGATGAAAATACTCAATTGGAGCATCCCAGACAGACCAAAAAGCTTAATGGATTCAATTACTTTCAACTTAATTTGCAACTTAATTTGAATCATTTTTGCACACTCACAGTGCTTTTTGATGAGAAAAGATCATTGTAAGGAATGCATTTACACTGACACATGCTTACTTTAAAATCTTTGTTACACTGATATGTTTAATTTACTAATGAAAAATTTTAGATGTAAGTGAACTGGAAATACTTAAGCTGAAATCTGTTATGCTTATAATCAAGTCTGCATAGGTATGTAAATGGATTTGAAATTCCTGAAAGTTTAGCAAGCTAGTTCAAGCAAAAATTAAGAAAACCATACATTATTATAAATACCAACTTGAGGTATTATTCTTATATCCTTGTGGCATTTGGATACTCTAAAATTCCAGCAAGACTTTCTTTGGTCTCTATGTTCCTTAGAGGAATATGTTATTTAAGAGTCTGACATTAAAAATTAAAAAAAAAAAACTAAAGAAAAAAAATGAATAAATAAAAAGGAGTGTTTTAAAAATTATTTTTAGTCTCCAGACTCCACACTTCTGATGCAGAAAAAACAATAATCTTACTCAATTAATTCCAGAGTAGAAAAATTATACATAAAGTGCCTTTAGAACAGAGTATGACAGGGACTATATATAGCATGGCCATCCTGATAGAGTTTATACCACTGCAAGTCTTTTCCTATTGTTTATAAAACCAATTACATGCTGATTCAGAAATCACATTTCACAGCTTGCCTTGTCAGATTACCACATGATTAAGACTGGCAATGATTCTTTTCTTTCTTCCTAATCAAATGGTCTAGCCATTTTCCAAGGTTAAATGAGTGTGAAAAAATGAAGTTCACTGTCTTGGCAGGGATCTACATCATTCTTTTGTCGCAACTCCTCTTTTACACTTGGGCAACCATGACCTCCATTCTGTTCTTTCCTGCTGATTCCTACTTTATTCCTGCCTTCACCACCTACAGATTCTTCCATGAAAACTTCCTAGCTCTTTATGGAACAGTTTCAGAGTGTCAGGTCTAACAAAAGATGCTCTGTCAATAACTCCTACAAACATAGCATCTGCACTGCTGAGATTTTCTTTTATAGAACAAATGACAGGGTCTGGACTCATATTGCCTAAATTCAAATTTTTGTTCCACTTTGGCTGTGTGATTTTCGTCAAGTTCTTACATTTTTCCGTGCCCCACAACCTTTGACTGTAAATTGGGGATAATAGTACTGTTTACCTTACAGGATTGTAAGAATTGAACTATGTAATATAATACATAAAACTAAAACTAGAACAATGGCTCTCATACACTAATTATATTATTTTGCCAATCATAATGGGACTATTATAATTTAACCATACTAATGCCATTATTATTTTTAAACAAATTCATATGAGAAGAGTTCAGCCTGACATTTAAATAGTGTAGCAGTCTATATGTTTGAAATTGTAGGGATGCAAAACAGAGTATAAAATACAGGTGTGAATACAGAGCCATACATTATCAAGAACTGTGACATGGCAAGGAAGGAGCAACAGTTTTTGATTGTATCCTCTTAGGTTTCAATCCCAGTTCTTTCTTCTGTGATTGGGTGATAAATATGTTACTTTATGTCTGAGAGCTTCTATTTAATTAAACTGAGGAAAATATCACTTATCTGCTGTGTTGTGACACATAATAAGAACTCCTTAAATAGTATCGATATATGTTATTATGTTCTTATCTTAGAGCTTTGCTGTTTTGTTGTTTACTGGCCTCTTGTTGCCTTTGCCCAAGCCTCGCGATATCTGGTGGGTAAATCTTCAGACTGTTTTCTTTACTTATATACATTTTTATATCTTATATTTTAGTTGATAACATGGGGTACAACCCTCTAATTGATCCTTTTAAAATGTTTTCCTTTTATTTTATAACATGAGAAACTTATGGCTGAATTCATCCCAAGGTATTTTATTTAAGAAGATAATTTTACTTAAAACAAGAGTTTTGAACATACACTTAACATGGGGGAATGATATTAAAATGTAATATATACATATTGACTATGTTCCAGGAATTTTAAATTCACCATCTCATTTTAATTCTTAGACAAATATTTACAAAGATCTTAGAAGTTGATAATACCAAAATGCAGATTTTCAGTATCTTTAATTAAGATGAGATTAATAAATATGCTTTTTATAAAAGCATCCCTTGATTAGTTTAGTGTGTTGTGTTGTGTTCTAATTCGATTATACATTATTTGGAAGAATTGAAAAGAAGATATGCAGAGGTGATTATCTCTTTAAGAAAAATAACCTAATAAGGGAACTCAGAGATTAGAAATGTAAAAGAAAATGTAGACATTACTCAGTCCACTCAATGTAGGAAAACCAGTTAAGAAACATTTTCACCACCAAGGGATGTGTGCATTTGTTGACAGAGGTAATAAACGTAGGAACATATGAGAGAATTTCAGTGGAAAAGCAGCAGGCTTACATACACCAAGCCCTTGAATCATTTGTCAAAAGGCACATAATCCATAAACTTATCATTTATTTTGTTCTAAAACAAAGCAGAAATGCACTATTCACTAAAATATCTTTGATAATCTGAGGCAAGATTAATGTCATCTTTTCCTTCTCATATGAATAGTCATTCTCCCAGAGAATGCCTGGTGTAACTTAGTATTAAAATGATCCAAATTTATGTACACCATATGCTTTGGATCTGCTTTATTGCAAAGGCTGAAAATTACTGCAGCAAAGTAGTGATTTGTGATCAAAGGGTACAGCCTCAGCTAGTTCAAGGAAAGGGCTGCATCTGCTGAGGACTAGAACTGAATGAGTTCAGTCACCTGCATGCACAGGAATTAAAACAACTGCCATCCCAAGACATTGAAAAGGGATATTTCTACCTTTCTCAAGGAGTCTGCAATTTTGTGCCTTAATTCTGCCACCTGCTGGTATGATAAAGAACTGAAAAGAACTGACTAAATAGATTTCGGTGTGAATTTTGCAGGAAACATAAAATTGTTTCAAATTACTTTGATGAAGTAGCTCATGTTTTTGTCAGAAAAGTTAATGTGTTTTCTTAGACTTTATGATTCTTTAAAAACTATATAAGTATTTAATGGAGAACGATAAAGAATGTAAGTGTTTTTATGTCAATAATTCCCTACTTTCCATAACTGCTTTAAGGACTTGATGTTAAAAGATTTTCCTATCAGGAACTCAGAAAAATATTCAAAGTAACAAGTACTTTTATAGGAAATTCAGGTAATAAATACATGTGGCTTGCAAAACTGTCAATTAAAAAAAATAATTCTTGTATTTCCTTGGTTTTCCCAGCTTCTTGGCTTCTCATGCCTTCTATGCAAATGTGGGCCAGGGTATGTAGCCAAAATACAGTCACATGAGGAGAAGCTATTGTACTGTTGCTATACAATAATCATACAGAAGAGGAGCTAAATTTGTACTGAGAGAAATTATAGGGACATTGTGTAATTATAGTCTGCAAAGAAACCTATATGATTATAATTTGAGGAATTTAAAGAAATCGTTTTTTTCACATTTGAGGACAAAATCTTTGTCTCATGAAAACTGATTCTTTTTCCTTTTCAGGAGAGCAAAGACAATTATATACTCAGAAACATAATTAGTACAATACTGATTAAAAGCAAAAGGCATTTTAAAAGACCACTTATTAGTCTAGCATTTTTTTCATTATGTCAAGAGAATATCTTAGGAAAGGCAAAAAATTAAAAATTCAAGGAATTAAAAAATGTATTCAGTGTAGCTTATGCCTTATTTTTTAGCATTTTATCCAAATTAAAATTGTTTGTGCTGATTAAATTGAAGTTAGATATATTTGTAAAGGCTGTCAGGCCTTTTCTCAGGCAGTTTTGCAAAAAAGTGGAGCCTGAGGCGATGGCTTCTTTGATAGCACTGTTAAGCAACCAGCAACCCAGGGAACAAGGACGGTGACACAATTTAATGTTACTTATAGGTCATGAAACTTTGGAAAGGAAGTAGTACGTTTCAGTTAATCATCCAGCTATTTGTAAATAAATGGGTATGTGGCATTGTCTGGAGGAAGTATCTGAGCATCTGATTGTCATTTGTAGTTAGGGTTATAAAGGGAACATTCCTAGACAAACCAACAAAATAATGGTCAAAAGTTTCTTGTTTGTGTGTCTGTCGGTTTGTTTTTAATGTGTTATAACAGAAATAAACATTTAAATTAAGGATGGAACAGAAATGTCAACTCACTCTTACTTTTAAATTATTAAAATATGATGTTGAAAAATCATAAATATATATGGTTTCACATAAAGGTTACCAACAAGATTGCTAACATATTTTCTTCTATTTTTATGTGTTTTTTTCATTTTTTTATATAATACCCGAATAAATATTGAATTTTAGAACTTGAATATCCTACTCATATCACTGCTATATGGCTACCACCAATTTTTTTCTCTCTTGTTTCAGTTCACTGGGCTTACAGTCTAATGCCAATGACTCTGAAAGCCCCAACATGTTCTCTAATGTCAATTATTGATAGACGTGCAACTATTGATGGAGTCAGGTGATTTCCAAAAGTATTATGTGCATTAAATGTTTCTCCATGTTTGTTCCAAGGCAATCAAGGCTTGTGTCCAGGGACCTAGGGTCTTGTCTAATGGTTCTTTCTTTACTGCTGTCTGAGATATTAGCCTGGTCTCGTTTGGTGTTTAAAATACTGGCCAGCAGTGTATGATGGCATCATCATCTCTTCCTCTCTAGAAGTCAGAATAGCTCTTTTCTTCAAATTTTGGAAATATTCTGCTATGTAAATGGTCAAGATATGTTGCCTTTATTCTTTCAAATATCATTTTGATTCTTTTAGCTTTCACACTTTTTTTTTTCAGGCAAATAATATGTGTAACAAAAATGCATTATAAGGTACTTAAACTCATGATCAGAGTGAGTTTCACAAGACACAGCAGCTCAATGCCTGCCATAAACCATCAGGTGAAGAGTAAGGAAGAATTTGCAAAGGTTTTATTAAATCTTTATCCCATTATTTTGTTGTAAACACTTGTTCACTCTCCTTTCAGTAACTTAAGTGGAATTAACGTTCCGGTTAGTCCCTCTGCAAAAACAAATAAAAGCCAGCTGAGAATTCTGGAGTTCATTTCAGCTCCCCTGCCAGGATTATTCCCCAATTTATATTTTTGACAAATTGTACTCATTTCCCAAGTTCTCCAAATGCTGCAGCTTGTGGAATATATTTCTGGCCCTCTTGCATGTTTGGAACAAGAGTCCAGACTCATCTGTAGTTCTATACCTAATCTAGAATTTCTTCTGCCTTCCAATCCCCACTCAGTTCTTTATCAAATAAACTCATTTGGCTTTCACAAAACATATTTTCCTTTAAACCCTATGCTGTGAGAGAATCTGAGAAATATTAGGAAACCTGAAGCTGATTATTTCATGTTAGCCTTATGTATACCTACCTAACATCTGATTTCTCAATCCAAATTAATGGATGACTCTTTACAGTAATCTATCTGCTTTAATATGTTTGTTGATACCCCATTTAGCTCTTAGCATTCTTAAATTATTCCCCTCCCATGAAAACTTCTCCGCTCAGTTCCATCTGAAGGGTTTTTGTTGTTCTTGTATACTGCTAGGGAATACCCTTGTTATGATTGAAGAAATTCGTGTATAACAACTTTGCCATTTTTATTAAAAATCTGCTCTCTCCCAGCCTACCCTTAGTATCTCAGGGAGCATTCCCTATGATCAGTTGACAGGTGAGGAGAAGATTTGAGCCTGGTTTACTCTAGTTGTTTGCTTTGAAAGAAAAATGGCCAGATGTGAAAATATATGTTGATTTATGGGCTTGGTTGGAAAAGGGACTTGGAAGAAACATGTTTGAAGAACTGGTGACAAAGAAATTTGGGAAAGAGATATGTGCAATGATTCTGAATGGGAAAAAAACAGGAAGATATTTGTGTCCTTTGTGAGTGCTCACCCCAAGGTGAACTCAGCAGAGAAGAATTTTAATAATCAAATGGCTAGGGTGACCCTACTTTGTGGATACCAGTCAGCCTCTTTCCTCAGCCATCTCTGTTGTTGTCCAATGCGTTCATGAACCAAGTGGCCATGGTGGCAGGGATGGAAGTTATGCAGGGACCCAGCAACATGAATGTCCACTCACCAAGGCCAACTGCTGAGTGAATTATCTGTCAGCAGTAAAGACCAACACTCAGCCCCTAATAAGGTACCCATCTCCTGGTGACTGGCCAGCCACCTGACAGCAGATTGATTACACTGGACTGCTTCCATTATGGAAGGAGCAGCATTCTGTACTTACTGAAATAAACACTTACTCTGGTTATGGGTTTGCCTTCCCCGCATGCAAGTGGTCTAAACTACCCCCATGTATTCATTGGTTTCTAGTAGGATAGTTTCTCCCACTTTGTTATTTTCATTCAAAGTGTCATGGAAATTTTGGCTCTTTGCATATCAATATACATAACAGAAGCAGCTTATTAATGTCTATGAGAAAGTCAGTTGGAATATTGATAGAGCCAAGATTTCTCTAATCTGTTAAGGTTTTGACGCATATCTCTCTAAAATGCACCCATTAGACATATATTCCACAGATACAATGTCTCAGTAGTGTTAAGTGGCAACTTTCAAAGGGGAAATGATGCAAATAAACACCATACTTAAAAATTGACATACAATGCATTTTTGTGCATTATATTTCATATAATAATATTTCATAGTGAATATTTTATTTACTTTATGTGTTATATTTGAAAATTAATATTAAGGAGAAATACATAATTTAATTAGTCCTTTCTGATGCCTACATACAAAATGATATGGGAGAAGTTGTATAAAGAGTGAGTAAAAATAAAGCAACTATTTTTCTGGATTTTCATTTTAATAATTTATTTTCTACTATGTATGCATGCATGGGATTATTTTAAATCTCTTCAATTTAATTTTACCTTTATTATATTTATTAAGTAATTTTATTAAAACGTGATTTAGGGACTTCCTCGGTGGTGCAGTGGTTAAGAATCCACCTGCCAATGCGGGGACACGGGTTCGAGCCCTGGTCTGGGAAGATCCCACATGTCACGGAGCAACTAAGCCTGTGTGCCACAACTACTGAGCCTGCACCCTAGAGCCTGCAAGCCACAACTACCGAGCCTGTGTGCCACAACTACTGAAGCCCGTGTGCCTAGAGCCCGTGCTCTGCAACAAGAGAAGCCAGCGCACCACAATGAAGAGTAGCCTCTGCTCGCCGCAGCTAGAGAAAGCCCGCGCACCGCAGCAAAGACCCAAAGTGGCCAAAAATAAATAAATAAATAAATTTATTTTTTTTAAATGAGATAAAAAGTGATTTAAGGCAGCATTATATATTTGCAAGGGGAAACACACACATGCTCTGGCATGGTCATCAGCCTCTAGGACTTTTCTCTTACATTAAACTCATGAATTGTTCACACAAAATGTTTGAGGTTAGAATTCTCATTACCATTTAAAATAATAATCCTGAATTACAGACTTAAATTGTCAAGTTTTATACAAGCATGTTAATGACAGAACTGTGATTCTAACTCAGGTCTTTTTATCACCACTGAACTTTCCATTTTAGCATCCATGTGACTAAAAAATACAATTATATTTAAAATAACTGCTATTTTAGTATTTATATCTACAGTGATATGATATTGCTTTTATATTTGTAGCAAAATGTTTCTTGTATGCTACTGACTCCTCAATAATATATTTTTCTCTAAAATTCCAATTTTTCTGGTGAAATATTAAACATCATTCAGATTTCAGATCAGTTTTCTAAATGTACATGTATTCAATATTTCTATTTAATTATATATTGGCATATATTCATTTACACATTTAACAATACAATTTAATCAAATTCGGTACTCACATACTTACATATTGTTGAAAAGTTACCAAGCCCCTATTAAAAAGATCAATACATATCTATTTGATTAGGCCAAGAAGAGCTAACAACATTGTGTGTTTGTTAAGGGAGGTTACAAAATGTGACACTGCCCAGATGCATGTTATAAATAAAAATGATCAACACATGACAAGTGTATAAATGGGCTTCTTAAAAGCTTTTCCCCAAAGATTGGCATTTTAAATGTCTCCAGTGTTCCAGACAATATCTGCACTTCCTGAACTCTGGTGCCAATGATAACATGTTGTGTTCTATGTCAGTTCTAGACAATATGTTGCCGTTTTATGGGCATTTATTTTTTTAGTTCTGCTTCTTAATTTTTGGATGTTTTATTTACTTTCATCTTAGGTGAAGGAGATGCTATTTTTCCTTAAGTTCGAGTTCTAAATGCTTGCATTGGAAGCCAACTCTATACTGAGTCACTGGGCTGAAACTTGTATTAATTTCACAGAGTCTATCATCTACCATCATCCTCAGGGTTGCTCTCAGTATCTACACATGTGGCAGAGGAAAAGCATTTTTAAGGATTATAATCAGAACTGTGATTCAAATATGAATCAGCTTGTGATTCAAATATGAAGATAAGTTTGATGTGAAAAGCTAAGGTGTCCATTTCCTGAGGTTGTTTATAACTTCCCAAATTTGTTTGAAACATCTGGACATGGAGCCTAGGACCAAGCGTCGTTTCTCAGTTTGAACTCAGATATAGGTAGTTAAAGTCATTTTGTTTTTATTTTCTCAACAGAGTTTTATTCTCTGATCCAGTAGATGAAATATATAGTTATACTTGATCTTGTCCATCTGAAAAGAGTACTCTTTGTTTGATTTTTGTTTTAGAGTTACTACTGCCTGAGAAAAAGTTATTGTAGCCATTGTGCAAGATGTTCCAGAGAGTCAAGGCACAAACGGACACTATTATTTTCCCTTTATTATTCCTTAAGCATTCTGCCTTAGTTTATGTTATTACATTATCATCTGGCATGAAAATCTATCCTAAAACATTTCAACACCTTAAAGAGAACTTTCATTTCCTATTTTCTTGTCTGTTTATAGGGGTTAATGTTTATCAGACTTTCCATTTCATCATAACCAAGCAGTGATAAGAATTTTTTAAAATTATACTTTATGACAATGAACTACCCACAAGACAATTTAAATGCAATTTGTTGTGCAGAAAATATTTTCCTTAAAAATGTTAATTGATCTCAGTGTTCAGACATTAATTTAAAAACACAATGCTATGTAATCAAGGCTGAGTAGACCCTGCTTGCATTGTCTCTGAGATATATTATTTTTCTGTAGTATAATGATCTCTAATGAAAATCAAGTCATAAGGACATGGAAACATAATGAATTTTCAGCTCAAAATAAAACTTATAAAATGGGGACAATAGGAATATTTAGTCCTCTTGGAAGGAGGAAAAAGAGCAAGACATAAACAAAGAGCTTCCTTGGGGATTAACATGGCAATTACACACATATTTGAAAAATACTTGTACTTGTACTTAATTGATATTTACTTTAATTGTTTCATTCAGTACAGCTGTCAGGAAAAATATACTGAGGATTTGGGGAGGAAATTATTTATATTTCAATAACTGTATCAGTAGCTGCCCTACTAAGATTATTTTAGATTAAACTTTTTGTGAGGGAACATATTAATGACTTGGTGAATAAGTAAAAATGAATCACTTTATTACTCTATTTTGAAAAATATTCTGAGTCAAACTGATTGTCACTTTGAATTGTGAATACCATTTATAAATATATTAATAAATGCATAGGAAGTCAAATATGTACATTTGTTTTCCCAAAATCATTAATATGTTTTGAAATAAAACATAATACCTGCTATAAGGCATTATAAGACATACTACATCAGACATAACAGGATTGGTAAACAAAATTTTAAGTGTTGAATATTTCAAAAATGTTAAAAGACATTCAAATATTATGTCTTTTATAATTCAAAATATGTATGCATATATATATTTGAAATATATATGAAAGATATCAAATATGAAATCTAACTATAAACAATTATAACCACAAATAAAAATATAATTTATTATTAAGCATTTTGGCTAAACAGTAACAATATTTCATAACCTCTTTTGATTTAGAACAAATTTATATATTTAGAGTGAATCAATTGAAATAAAATAATTAAAACTAGTTATTTGATACTGAATTGAGTTTAATTTTCTAAGAAGTAATTTTATTCAAATAAGCTGTACCAGACTACAAGAATACAAAACTACAAATAGCTATGGGCAGTTCATTTGATTACTTTTATATTTATTTTTCAAAAACAATTTTTGGAATCATCTTGAAAGTTGATAGCCTTTATGACCAAATTTTCCAATTTCCCCTTGTTTGTGTTTGCATTGTGTAAATGTAACTCCTAGTATATCAGAGAGGATTTAGAAGTGTGAAGATTAACCTTTCTTCTCATTTAACTAAAATGAAAGCATATGTTTCTGATTCAACTGATTAAGTAGAGTTGTATTTGTCCCTTTATCCTATAGCTTGGAATGGAAAATTAGGATTCTTCGAAAAAGTAGTTCAAACACCATATCAAACAAAAAGTTTATCACCATAATTTTCTTTTTGTGTGAAATCTATTATGTCTACCAGGAAAAAAAGACAGATATTTCCTCTTAATACTTAGAGATGAGGGCTTCCCTAGTGGCGCAGTGGTTAAGAATCTGCCTGCCAATGCGTGGGACATGGGTTCGAGCCCTGGTCCTGGAAGTTCCCACATGCCGTGGAGCAACTAAGCCCGTGTGCCACAGCTACTGAGCCTACATGCTACAACTACCAAAGCCCGTGCTCCTAGAGCCCGTGCTCTGCAACAAGAGAAGCCACCACAATGAGAAGCTTGCGCACCACAATGAAGAATAGCCCCTGCTCGCCGCAACTAGAGAAAGCCCGCATGCAGCAACGAAGACCCAACGCAGCCAAAAATAAATAAATTAATTAATTAATTAAAAAAAATAATACTTAGAGATGAATGGAAAATTTGTTTGAAGCCAGTGACTTGAGAAGAGATGGTTAGTAAGATTAATTACCAGTCAGCAGAGCAAGATGCAACAACAGTTCAACTTGTTTTCACCCAGTATACAATTCAGGAAACAAACACACAGATGATATTGGACATTTTGAAATGAAAATGAATGTTACATAAATTGTATTTGAGCAATAGTTGGGCCAATAAATAATAACATTTGAAACTATATTTAAATATGCAAGCAGAGTGACTCTAGAAACTTTACTAATATCAGAAGAGATGGTTTAATCAAAGAAGATAATAGTAGAGCAAAAGTAAATCCATTTTCTGGAGAATCAGAGAACCAGGCATGCAAACAGTGCATGAATTTACATAGAGAAGAGGTAGTTATCCAAATATTTAAACAAGATTATAATATACAGTACAGGTCAATAAGTAAAAGACATAGTTTATTTATTGTCTAAGCAGGACTAACAGAAATGTTGACTTGAAAGTTTACTGTGGGACTGATTCACCCAATCTCCCCTCCCCTCCTCCCTGACACAATGTAGGATCCTCATTGGGTTCTAAGTTCTGAAACAAAGCTAATACTTCTTAGTTCTAGGTACATAGTAAACTTTAATAATAATATTTTCTATTTGGGAGATTGTCCAAACAGCTATATATGAGTGGAGAAAAAGAAAGGGACCATATCCAGATATAAATATTTAGCTACAGATTACAACCACTTCCCTGAGTTTATCTGTTTCCTGTAAAATAGTAGCCGTGTTCCTTATTTAAGTCAAGTGATAGTTCCATTCAATATGTATTTTGAAGTGATGGATATTTTGATATTTAATATTTTTGCTAATTAAATACTAATTTACTTTGTACTATTGCTTTTACTTAGTTTGTCAGTTAATAACCAAGGGTTACTTTTAGTAGCAATTGATAACCATTAGTGTTAATGCAATTCTTTAATACATAAATAGAGAGTGATGCATGTACTAAGTAATGAAGCTCCTAACTAGTAAGTGATTAATTATGTTGGTCTCTAGGATAAATAGCAACACATGTCACAACGCATGCAGTCAAAATTCCATTCATTATGAACTGTTTTTAATATATCTCTGATATTTTTAGCTTAAAGTTAGTTACTAATGAACTCTTTACTGTTAAAAACTACTTAGATTCCATATATTAAGGATATGAAACCAAAAAATTTTGAAAAGCTGAATGCTTTGGAATGAGAAGGAGGCTGGGGCACACCGAGAATGACCTAATAATCCATATAGAAAGAATTAAATGCACGAATGGAACATATATGATACTATGTAAAATGTTCAAGGAGTCATGATAATTTGGGGCATCAAGAACTATTTATGCATGGGTGATAGTGGTGGGAAGTTCTTGAAAGGGAGCCCTCAGTGTCATTTTTTATGGAAATTTCATAACTCTGGTATTAATCTGTTTTCAAATTTCTTTAGTTATCTATTTATGAAATCCTAGTTTTTCTTTGAAAAAATTTGGGTATTCGTATGGTATTGGATGGCACTTAAGTTTTAAATAAAATATAATGCCTTCAAAATTTTATCTGTGTTGTATGAAGACATGAAAGTAAAACCTGTATAAAGAGTTGGTAGGCAGAATTAGATATTCCTTTTTCTGGGATCCCACAGTAACTTGTGGATTGAATGTAGGAATCTCCCCAAAATTCATATGCTGAAGCCCTAACCCCCAATGTGAGGATATTTGGAAGTGAGGCTTTTGGAAGGTAATTAGATTTAAATAAGGTGTGAAGATGGGGCCCCTATGATGTGATTAGTGTCCTTATAAGAAGAGGAAGAGAGAACAGAGCTTTTTCTCTCTCCTCCATGTGAGGGCACAGCGAGAAGATGACCACCTGCAAGCCAGGAATGGAATCAGCTGGCATCTTTGTCTTGGACTTCCCACCCTCCAGACCTGTAAGAAAATACTTTCCTATTGTGTAAGCCACCTGGTCTATGGTATTTCATTATGGCAGCATGAGCTGACTAAGATGTTTCTATATATCTTTATTTTAGAGTTCATTACATTCTATTTTTTGTTAACTTCCCATGAGTTCTTAAATTCCATTTTGGTAAGTAATGCTTCGGAGTCATCTGCAAACAATAGATACTTGTCACACTGCCTGCCTTGGACTTATCACTCAGTAAAATACAGTAAAATATAGTTGATATATGGTCACTCAGTAAAATACAGTTAAATCAATAAGTTAAATAAATACAAGTCAATTAGAATAAAAAGATAGTGTATATTTCCTGATATGCCAGAGGTTGTTAATTACAAATTTTGCTTTGTTAACTACCAAGTAATAGATAAAAGACTAATTATTATCCAGGCCCTAAAAGATTGGAGTATAATCAATAGCTAAGCAGAAAGAAATTGAATTTGTATATGTTCCATCAACACATGGGAAAATTTATTTGGCTGTCAAAATATCACCTCTCACCATCCATAAAATCAATTCATTATGATGGACCCTAGTACCTGCTCATATTTTGGTAAATTATTACTGTTGGAGAAAAATAAATCACATTCCAGGCATAAGGGCAAAATTCTCTTGGGTCATTAAGTAATATCTACTTTCTAAAATAATCAGCAGACAGATGAGGTGTGAAACTAAGTATCAAAGGGCAAACCTACAGGTTCTGACTAGTAAAAAACACAGAAAGAGAAAAATGAGCTTACTTTCATGTCTTCATACAGCACAGATAAAATTTTGAAGGCATTATATTTTATTTAATACTTAAGTGCTATCCAATACCATATGAATAACTCTGTATAATTAATAAATGGATTTCCTCAGTGAACTATATGGCAGATTATTGGCACAAGTTAAAGTCATGTAAAGTATATAGATATACTGTGTTACTTGTGTTTCTAACCAGTATGTTCTGGACAATTTCACAAAGAGCAAAAAATCAGTATTTCTTTCTCAAATTGATAGATTGTCAGAAAAGGACAATTCAGTTATAAGTTTCAATAGTCTAAAAAATTTTTGAGAGTAGGACAAATAACGTGCCAATTTAGCACCTGTAGTAAAATATTTATTAACTGCAAGATAAACATTCATGCACCCAAGTATATACACCAAAGTAAATAGATATAGACTCAAACTAGCCAAGAAAAAGAAAAATGGAAGATTCTAAAATTAATTCTGATTCTAATAAGTTTTCAGGTAAAAAAATCATAGAAGTCACAAGATGTAGCGTGCCATAAAGTGTGATAGGCAATGTTTTCGGTTACACATGTTGATTAAATAAATTTAAATAGAAACATTTTCCATTTGCAGTTTTTACAATGAATTGTTTCATTTTCCCAGTGTTGTCTATTCCCTATACACAGCTATAAATATATAGTTATACAGAATCTAACTATAATGCCCAGTTCTTAACTTGTAAAAAATACTTAATTTTCTCAATAACTTACTAATCAGTTTATGTTAATTTTTATTTCTACTATGCTTATAATAAATTCACTTAATGATCATCTTACAATGCACTGAGTTCTATGTGCCAAATTTTGGGCTTATTTTGCCATACTCATCTCATTTGAACCTGCCAACTGCAAACTGGCCTTGTGCTCTGCATTTTACAAATGAGGTTGTAACTGAGATTAAGATAGGTTAAATAAACTGTTCAACGTCAAACTACCAATAAGTGTGTCAAAGCCAGAACTGAAAATAGGTACGTCCTGCTTAACATTGGAGACATATCACAATCTAAATGCAGAAATTTATACCCCAGTTTTCTTTATTTCCTCCTCAGCTATCCACACTAGTGGTAGGATTGTTGCATGGTATATAGTGGAAAGGAGAACTTAAGAGGCAAACAACCTCATATTTGTAGTTCATCTACATTAAAAAATGAGAATTATTGAATTGGATATTGTCAGTTATCAACTTTATGTTAAAAATTGGGATATAGAAAATACATGTGTAAATTCCTATAACTATTTTTAGTGATGTAATTAATCAATGTAGTCATTCTTCAAACCTCCAGTTACATTTATTTCACACCAGTCAAACAGTTTTCCAATTTGCCCAGCTGAACTATATGCAAAGACAAATATTCTGGTAGGATTTTCCAAGCAAAATTCAGTTCCTTTTCTCAACAGCAAAAAACACTATTACTATTGAAGAATTAAAGTCAAAGTATTAAAGGAAATGTAATGGAATAGTCATTATGCAATTCTAATTCATTCTTGGCTACTGCCCTCCAGTAAAGCTGTTACCCATCTCCAAAGGAATAAAAGAAAAATGAACATATTCCCCCAATGGTCTAGACATTTGTCTTCTTAACTTTATAAGATAATGGAGAGGTTTCAAAGACTGGTTCGATTTCTTGAGCTAATATTTAGACTGATTTTACAGATATTAAAAATACTGTAAGAAGGTTTTCTCATGTTATCTATTTCTAACTCAGAGTATGTAAGTTGGTGGGTAGAAGGGAACATTAAGGGAAGAGTCTTCCATGTTCTTGTCGTCAACCATCACCACATTACCAGGGCTCAAAAAGACAACAGAGGCCAACCTGCTAAATCTGCCAGGTGATCAGCTGGCTGATGTCTGAGTGTCCTCCAGTGGCTACCAGAAAGAGTTAACAGGATTACCTAAAATACATTTTCCCACTCTCTCCAATATCTCCTATCCATGAGAAGCTTTCATCCTCTCCTCTAAATTCTCTGTTACCACATAAATCTCAACCCATTCGCTTTCTAATGCTCCCCAAATTTTCCCCTAACATTCATTTTATTTTGACAGATCTGTCGACTTGCTTGTGAGTTCTGTCAACCTTTCAAGAGTGAGTTTGAGAAAAGAAGGCATGGCTCATATTATTTCTTTACTTCAGCAGAAAATGGAGAGATATTTTTCACTATCACATTTTAAAATTTATAATATTTTAAGGGTGTGACATGTGACATATTATTACAATTTGAATAACACTGATGAATCAACCATAAAATTTAATGGGATAGGCATAAATAGGTAAT